>NW_006789896.1:3348510-3355639 GCF_000442215.2 Lipotes vexillifer | reverse complement strand
AAGTGAGAGAGTGGCATGGACATATATACACTACCAAATGTAAAATAGATAGCTAGTGGTAAGCAGCCTCATAGCACAGGGAGATCAGCTCGGTGCTTTGTGACCACCTAGAGGGGTGGGATAGGGAGGGTGGGAGGGAGGGAGACGCAAGAGGGAAGAGATATGGGAACATATGTATATGTATAACTGATTCACTTTGTTATACAGCAGAAACTAACACACCATTGTAAAGCAATTATACTCCAATAAAGATGTAAAAAAAAAAAAAAAATAAGACCCAACACAGCCAAAATAAATAAATAAATAAATAAAGAGTACTTAAGGAATTGGCAGGTGTTATTACATAGCTGCTAGTGATTATTTTTGAGAACTCAAGGGGATAAAGAAAGTCCCTGTAGACTGAAAAAGGGTAAATGCAGTGCTCATCTTTTTAAAAAGGGAAAAAGGACAATCCTGGTAATTATAGACCTGTCAGCTTAACTTCAATATCAGGGAAAATATAGAACTTAACATCAAACAATTAGCAACAACTTGAAAAGCACAAAGTATTGGGTGGAAACCAACATGACTTTTCAAAAGGTGAATCATGCCAGGCCAATTAATTTTCTTCTGTGATCAAGTGGCCACATAGGCAAGGAGGGAGCAGTAGCTATAATCTCTTTGACCATAAGTAGGGCTGAAAAGTAGTCTAAATATGGCAACAGGTTCCTACAGGTGGCCAAGTCCTCTATCTTTTAAGACAACTGAGGCCTGGACAGAAATCTATCTGAGAAACACTGGTAGACCAGATGGCCTCCAGAATCATGTCCAACCCTGGATGGTCATTTTAGGAGCTAATCTTACTTCCATGAGACTGTTTCCAACTTGCTCATTTTCTCCAGATCTCAGTTTAAAGGTCAAAGCAGAATCTAATAAAATATCTATGTCTTCAGTCTAAAGAAAACTTTTTAAAAAAGAAGACAAAGAAGCAGTAGAAAATGCATTGATGCCTTTGTGACACTGCTTTTTGGTACAAATGTAAGTGAAATTCAGGCTTAATCCATAGTATGTCATTTTCTATTCATGTAGAATTAAGAAAAATAATGTTTTGAATACTTAAGGATAAATAAGTAGAAATTTAATAGGTCTCAGATAAGTCTAGGCATTTCTCCAAGTCTTTGAAATTTGATTCCTAAGCCCATAGGTATCTACAGTGTGCAAATGTTTAATTCTCTTCCAAGAAAACTCTAGTTTCTCTGCAGGTATGAACAGTTCTTGGATCTTTATAAGCAGGCAAATTAGATCAGGTGCTACCTTTGCCTGTACTGAAAGATTTTAGTGAACTCTCATCATCTGGTTGGTCTCTTATATTACCTCAAACCAAAATTAAACCCAGAAGTTTTAACATGTCCTCTGAGGAAGAGATGATTAACAGTTCACCAGTATCACTGCCAGGTTACTAAGCTTTATACTAGGAAAAGACATTCTTTACCCACAGGGTAAAGTCAAAGTACAATTATGAACACACCAAAGTATAGATGATGTACTTGGAGGGGAAGCCCTAAAAGAGTTTGGCTTCTTTAAAAGAAGAGCATTTCTCTTATTCTTTTGGGTAATGAAGACACAGTGGGGACATGGAAATAAGGGGAAGCAGAGAAAGAATATAATGAGAAGACTAGTCAGTTTTCAACTGGGTCATACACATCCAGTAGTGGAGAGGCAGGTCCAAATCAATACTTGCACACAAGCACTAGAAGGACCAGGAATCCTGTTTCGTAATTTTCAGAGATCAAGTCACTGTCAACAAAGCCAAGAGAAACAGGATTGGAGCAAAATTTGGTGAGGATTTTATTGGGTATTAACTTTACTAAAATAAGCCCTTCTGCAGTAACCATACACCAGATGTTCACTCCTTTGCTTTAGTTCTACCCACATTATTTATTCGTGACCATGTCTTTTTCCAATTAGCTCCCCACCCCACAGTTTACCTGTATAGACAGAGGACTTAGGCTCTTGAGAACCTCCCCCATATATGTTTGTGTGCATGCACACCTGAGCGCACGCACACACACACACACACACACACACACACACACACACACACCACTCCCAAGTCCCTTCTCTCTGAACCTCATTCACAGATGAGTTGTAAGAATAGCACAATTCTTATCTTGAAGAGAATGAAAGCACTTAACTAAAAAAATTTACTATAAATGTTGGCAATTGTAGCTACACAGAGTAAATACAAAATTCAGCTTTGTTTGGCCTAGGAAAGAATTCTCTCAGGCCAAGGGTTCAGCTTGTCTTTGCCTGGGATTTTTTTTGCCTGGTGACCATTGTGGTGCATTTTCTGTCTTCTCTTTCAGATTGAACTGACACAGTCAGCTGTTGTCTTTCTGGCTCTGAACTGGGCTGATCAGCCTTCCTGATCTTATCTCACTACAGAAGATTTTCTCTCTTTTGGGTCCCAGCTCTTACTGAATTAATCTCTTTAACACTCCATCTCTCCAGTTACTCAGAGCAAAACCATGGAGTTATCCTGCCTTGTATGACCATTATCTCCCACCATCCCACATCTAATGCAGAAGCAAATCCTGTGGAGTCTACTTTCAAATGTACATCTAAAATCCAGCCATTTCTCCCAACTCCTCCCTTGGTCCATGCCGCCGTCACTTCTCACCTGGTTTCTTGCAGTAGCCTCCACGCTGGTCTCCCTGCTTCTATCTTTGGCTCCCTACAGTTCATTTTCAATCTAACAGCCAGTGTGTCCTTTGTGACATCTACAGGAGATCACATCACTTCTCTGCTCAGTACACTCCAATGGCCTTTCACCTCCCTAAAAGGAAAAGTTAAAATTTTCAGAAAGGCCTACATGGTCCTAGAGGACCTCACCTCCCTTTCCTTTCTCACCTCATCTGGTACCGTTCTCCCGCTTACTGTCTCTGTTCCAGCCAGAACAAAGTGGCTCCTCAAACACCGCCAGGCACCTCCCACCTCCAGGCCTTAGCACCTGCTGTTACCTCTCACTGGAGTGTTCCTGTTGTAGATTCCCACCAGGCTCCTTCCCTGCCTCCTCCAAGTCTGAACTCAGATGTCACCTTCTCGAAGCGATCTTCCATGAGAACAAAATTAATTCCAAATTACAACTTCCTCCATCCTGGCGTTCCTCATCTCCCTCCGCTGCTTTACTCTCCTCCACCGCACTTTTTCCTCTTACTAAACTACGTAATTTACTTCTGTAACTTGCTACCTTTCTCTCTCCCTCTCATTCCCTCTCTCTGTCTCTCTCTCCCTCCACACATTCCCCCCAGTAGACGCAAAATTCCCGAAGGCAGAGATTCTGTTTTATATACTTCTGTATCCCCATTGCCTAGTAGAGTGCTTGGCACATAGCTGGTATTCCCTTAATATTTGCTAAACAAATTAACTAAATGAAAATATATTCACACAATAGCTACCATGTTAATGCTCATAGCAGCATTACTCATAATAGAAACTGAAGCAATCCAGCTATCTTTTAACTGGTGAACAGAATAAACAAAATATGGTATATTCATACTATTCAGCAGTAAAAATCAGTATTCAGAACAGAATCCTGATTCTTGCTACGGCCTGGATGAACCTCAAAAACATTATGCTAAGTGAAAGAAGCCAGACACAAAATATGACGTATTATACAATTCCACTTATATGAAATGTCTGGAAAGGGCAAATTCATTGTGGCAGAAAGCAGATTAGTGGTTCCCTGGAGCTGGGGTAGAAATGGGAGTGACAAATGGGCATGAGGGAATTTTCAAGGTGATGGAAACATTCCAAAACTGGATTGCAATAATGGTTGCCCAACTCCATAAATTTGCTACAAATCATTGAATTGTACACTTACAGTAGTTGAATTTTATGATATATAGAGAATACTTCAATAAAACGATTAAAAAAAGTTTTTTTAAAAAAAAGTTTGAAATTACTCTGTTAATGAGGCCAAGGCCACAAGCTCAAATTCTTGGGAGCCAATGAGATTGCTTATTCTCTATTTTGTTTCTTTCTTTCCTTCAATACCTAGCTGTGTATGAATCTATAATCTAGGCCCTATAGGAGTAGACATAACCCCTGCCCTTTGGGAATTTATAATCTAATTAAAAGATAAGATGCACCGGGATCATTACAATGCAAGGCAGAATATGAAATGCCACATTAAGGACATGCCAGGAAAGTGTTAAGTAGGAAGACAATAAGCAGAGAAGGGCGCTAAGGAGTGCCTACAGGCCACCCTCTTCACCCCCGTCTCTTCCACATGTCACCATGTTACTGAAAGCGGGATCCGACTGGTCGCTACTCTAAAGCCAATACTTGAGAGGCAAGGTCGGTAAAAGGAAACTTTGCTTTATTTCAGAGGCTGGCAACTGGGGAGGAGGGCAGACTCACATCCAAAGACTGACTCCCCCCACTGACGATCAGTGGGCAAGAGCTTTTAAAGTGGAGTTTCAGGGGTGTATATGTGGAGGGAGGGGGCTGCATGCAGAAACAGCACAGTCAGCCCTGACAGTCATCTTGAAATTGGTCATCAGTGGGTCTGATCAGCGTCATCTTGATTGTTTTAAGTACAGTTAATCTTCAGTTCCAGGGTGGGTTTGTTCCCATCTCTTTGAGCCCATTTCTCAGAATTGTGGCAGCTTGTGTCATGGCTACAGTCTGGTCATCATGTAATTAACTTCTTTCACCTGGGGGTCTCAGTATCTACAAGACAGCTCAAGGGATATGGCTCAGAATATTATCTATAGCCCTTGAGGAGGAACTAAAGGTCCCTGGCTTTGTTTAATGACTAAACTATTATTAGTTGGTCTTGTTTGACTGCTTTACTTTGCTTCTGCATTTTCTCACTTCTCTGATTAAACTTATTCTTTGGCTAAAGTTTTTCTACAGACAAAAGGCAGGCAGAGCATATGGAGGGGAGGACCATAGGGTCCTGCTCCATTTCAACCAGGAATATTGGGCAAGAAAATATAGAAGCATCAGTGCAAAGATCTCAATTGTACTAGAATAAACAACTCAGGGATGTGCCCTATTAGCAGAATACCTGATACAGTGTAGGTATTCAACATATGCTTATTGAATGAATGAATGAAAATGTAGGTGGGGTGTGGCAGCATTTCAGGTTGATTGTAGACTGGCAGGGAGAGATCTCACACACACACATACGCACACACACACATACGCGCGCGCGCGCACACACACACACACACACACACACACACACACTCAGCATCTGCAAGGTCACATCTGCCTTCAGAAGGAGACAGAGTCAGTGCCCAGATGTGCCTGAACAATATCTCTGCCTCCCGTTTCCCAGAATTCCAGAAAGCTATTTCCCCAAGAGTTTGTCCTTTTATCTGGGCATTTTTAATAATCAAGTTTAGTCCAAGAACCATAACCGGAAATTCATTCCCTTCCAGGTCAATTGTGTTATCTTTATACGTGAAGTCAAAACATAAGCATATTATCGCGTGTATCTTTATACTATTCTCTAGGTTCTTTATGTGAATGTTTTTTCTTCTGACCTACATAATAGGAATGGTAGATCTAAATAGTAGGAAGGAACTATGTTTTTTTCCTTCTTTTAAATCCTTCCCATAGAGTGAAAGTGCAAAGTGATGTTTAATTGTGAATAGAGTGAAATATTTAATAAGTGCTCTGGAGATGAAAAGATAAATGGATGGATAGATGGATGTGAACAAATGAAAAAAATCAAAGAATGAATGCCTGCTTGGTGACAATCTAAAGCCTTTCTGTATATTCGATCTCAATTACAGAATAAGAAGCAAGTGTCAGCATTTGAGGAGTCACACATGGAGTTTGAGCCCAATAAACAGTGTCATCTGAGACAACTCCAACAACTCAAGAAAAAGTTGCTGGCCCTTCAGCAAGAACTGGAGTTTCGCACCGAGGAGCTGCAGACTTCTTACTGTTCCCTCCTGCAGTATCAGTCCATCCTGGAGAAGGAGACTTCTGACCTGGTTATTCTCCACCATCACTGCAAGATGAAAGAAGATGAGGTATAGATAAAGTAACTATGGAAATGTCCCATATGCCCATGTACCTACAGAAATCAGGCCAAAGCTACTAGAAAGCAAGCATTGGACTTAGAGAAGAGCTTCACAACACCTTGAGCAGGTTTTATCAACTTTCCCTCTTTAATTCTTGATTTTTTTTTGAAGCTGAACAGAGGGAACTAAACAGAATGGCATAATTGGGTGAAAGCTCCAGTATTAATGCACATGGGGTATGCTGTATGTGTGTACATGTGTGGGAGGTGTGTGTGTGCACGCACATATATGTGTATGGTGTGCATGTAGGTTTATCATCTCCATTCTATTACCATGGCAATTTAAATGCAAAAGACTCTGGTTCTCTGAGGGTTTTGAAGGAGGTATAAGGTCCATTAAGTCAATCATTTTTAGAAAAATCAGGTTTTGGTCATATATAAATTCCTGGCACTTGCACAGTTGATAAGATAACCAGACACTGAGTCTGAGTCAATCGCTGTCAGTACCAGATCAGTCATTTTTTTCAGACTGGAGTTTTAGATCATGTAGACTTAGCTTAAGTACATTCTGGACATTCATTTCTATTCATGTCTGAGGATAGTATTTTTTTTTAAACCAGAGAGTATCATCCTTGTAGAATCCCAAGTAAATTCCAAAGACCAAAGCCATAGAACTAAAATCAGTTGGGAAGTGATAGCACTGGCAGTAGTAAAACCATGTGTTCAAAGGAATGGGACAGGGACTTCCCTGGTGGCGCAGTGGTTAAGAATCCGCCTGCCAATGCAGGGGACACAGGTTCGAGCTCTGGTCCGGGAAGATCCCACATGCTGTGGAGCAACTAAGCCCATGCGCAACTATTGAGCCTGCGCTCTAGAGCCCGCGAGCCACAACTACTGAGCCTGCCCTCTAGAGCCCGCAAGCCATAACTACTGAGCCTGCATGCCAGAACTACTGAAGCCCGCACACCTAGAGCCTGTGCTCCTCCAAAAAGAGAAGCCACCGCAATGAGAAGCCCTCGCACTGCAACGAAGAGCAGCCCCTGCTTGCCGCAACTAGAGAAAGCCCGTGCACAGCAACAAAGACCCAACGCAGCCATAAATAAATAAATA
>NW_006789896.1:3341450-3348350 GCF_000442215.2 Lipotes vexillifer | reverse complement strand
ATGTGGGATCTTCCCGGACCGGGGCACGAACCCACGTCCCCTGCATCGGCAGGCGGACTCTCAACCACTGCACCACCAGGGAAGCCCAACACATTTATTTAAAAAAAAAAAGGGAATGGGACAGGCAGCCTCCTCTGGCATTTTCTTCCTCTGCCTTTAAAGATAAAATTCCAAGGGCTATCTTGAATCGTGCTCTTTTAAGAACTAACTCCAGGGGTTTTATGAAGGGCCTTAAAGAACATGGAATTTTTTTTTAAGGAAATATTATGGCCAAGAAGAATTTGCTGAAAAGGACTGGGAGGGAAAGGAACAAAGAAAGGTTATCCTACATAATATAATCTGGGACAAAGCCTGTGAGCATAAACCGTGGTTTAATAAAGCTAATGCAGGGCTGTGTTAAAACTGTCTGGTTCATCTTAACTTAAACAAGAGTCCAGCCTAGATAAAGTGACCCTGAATTAGTTGGGATTCTATTTAGCTGCATATAACAGAAAACCCTATAGTAATAGTGTCTTAAATAAGATAGTTTATTTCTATGACATATAAAAGAAGGTCAGAGAGAGGTAGTCTAGGACTGTTACGGTAACTACATGTGTCATCAGATACATAGGTCACCTAAGACAGCTGCTGGAGCTCCAACCATCACATCTTCATTCCAAATAATCAGGTGGCAGGTGGGGTGGGGAGAGAAAGGCACACTCCTCCCTTTTAAGGACACCTTCCAGGAGCCGCACACAACACTTTCACTTATATACCATTGGCGAGAATTAGTCACATGGCTACAGTTCTTAGGAAGGCAAGGAAATGCAGTGTTTTAGTGAGGTTCACTATTGTCCCAAATAAAGTCAAGGTGTGGGATTCGGCAAGCAGCAGTCACTGAGACAGAGCCCAAAATGGGAAAACTTTGGAAAAATTACCTTAGGCATTCTGCCAAGTTCCCCCAATATTTTGTTCACAGAAGTATCAAACTTCTGTCTAATGTTGGGTTTCCCAACAATAGATCTTAAGACAAGGAGATGAATGTAAGTACTAGTCAATTCAGGAGGTGATCCCAGGAAGCATGGTGGGAGAATAGGGAAGTGAGTCAAAAAAAGGAGGGAAGCCCATAAAGAAAATCACTATTAAGAAGATAACTGCTATGGGAAACTGGGGTTCAATCCCTCTGGAGAATTCTGGAAGATAATGTAGAACACCCCTCAGATTGATCCCAGCCAGCCACCCCAGTCATTGGTTGAGAGTTGCATGTGAGGGTATTAAACTCCCCAGTGCTTGTCACTTGCCTTGTCTTGCTCCTCTGCTTGAGTGGACTCCTGGGGCCAGAGCAACGCTCAGGCAAAGAGTTGAAGATGCTTGTGGTTGGAATGGGGTTAGCATGCAAAGGGTTGGTGAGTGTCAAGGGGATATGAGCTTCCGTTATAAACGTTTGAATATAAAATATTCCTTTCCTCTTTTCCTTACCAAATAAACACCTCAAACTAAATGATCTTCTCCCAAGACGAATCTCAAATGACAGGCAGCAAATATATTAGCTTAGACCAATAAAATGTGTTCTGTCTGAATTCTACTGAACTATTTGAACCCAAATAAAGCCTTCCCGATGACCCTCCTGCTCTTAGCTTTTTCAACACATATAATTCAAGCTATATAATTTAGCTCACTCAACAGTTGTTCGCTAATTTTAAATCGTATCTCTCCCGGATTTGTAAGAGTTTGTAAATTCTTTGAGGGAGGAGCCTATGTTATATAGGCATACATACCCCTAAGCACCCAAAACAGTGCTCTTGAGCATCCAATAAATATCTGTCAGTTGGTTGACTAATTAATTGATTAGGAAGAAAAAGAACCTAAATAAGGATGCTGCAAATCCCAGAGGAACTTCGGGTCATGTTCCCCCACTATCTCTAGGGAACTTTGCTGACATGGGCCTGTGTGCACGAGGGGCTCCACATTTTCTAAATTAGACCTCTAGAGAATACATAGGAAAGAAAGAATACTGGCATTTTAAGCCCTTAAAAAATGGAGCTATACATTCATTCTTATTAATCAACTAACAAGTCTTTATTGAATTAACTACATACCAGACAGAATGGGAAATAGATATGGTCCCTGCCTTTAAGAAGCTTACCATCTAAACAGGACAAACTTTAAAAAAAAAAAATTCTAATCATTAACATTCTGATTTTATGTATTGTAGTTTTTAGATCTGAGCTGGGCCTGTTCTTTGCATCTGGGTTTCTAGTTAAGATATGAGACTCCTCTGCATGTGGTCTTATAGCAATGTCCTTTCCTTGTTAGATGCTTCCATGGGTTCAGTGTTGTTGTTTTTTCCTACACCAACAGGTGATTCTCTATGAGGAGGAAATGGGAAATCATAATGAGAACACAGGGGAGAAGCTCCATTTGGCCCAGGAGCAACTCACCTTGGCCAAGGACAAAATCCTCTCCCTAGAAAGGAGCTTAAACCTCTACAGGGATAAATACCAGACATCCCTGAGCAGCATCGAGTTACTGGAGTGCCAAGTGAAGATGTTGGAGGGGGATCTCAGCAGGATCGTCGGTCAGGTAGGACTTAAACCAGACCACTCAGACCAGGAGCTCCCAGGTGGTCCCTGTAACAGTCCCAGCCTCTCTGCCAGAAACCCAATCCTTCAACCAGTTGTCATTCCTTCCCTTGAATTTTGTAGCCCTCAGCTTTGAACTTCCAGCCTTCACATCTCCTGTAAGATTGCTCTTTAGGAATTTTAAGACTCCTTAATTAATTTAAGGAGCCACAACTTCAAATAAGGCAGAAAGTGAATTACCAAATGAGCTCTCAAATCTTCCATGTTGCCACAGGGGTCCGGCAGGGGGCTATTCCAGGTCACAGGACTCATGGAAACCATAGCTTCAGGATCAAATAGGAGGAGAAAGCCACAAAGCATAGCAAAGAAGTGACTGAACTTGTTTCTTTTTTCTTTCAATTGCTTTTTTTTTTTTCTTTTCTTTTTTTTTTTTGCCATATGTGGGCCTCCCACTGTCGTAGCCTCTCCCGTTGCCGGACGCGCAAGCTCAGCGGCCATGGCTCACGGGCCCAGCCGCTCCGCGGCATGCGGGATCCTCCCGGACCGGGGCACGAACCCGTATCCCCTGCATCGGCAGGCGGACTCTCAACCACTGCGCCACCAGGGAGGCCCTCAATTGCTTTTTAAAATTACACAAGTAATACAACAATATAGGCTCTCTAGACAGAATTATGGAGATTAAATGTAAAAGTCCACCTTCAGGCTTCTTCACCCCACTCTCCTGCCCCTAGGCAGTCACCCGAAATGTTCTGGCAATCTTCCCCATCCTATTGCTATTGAAAAAGTTAGAGTTTTCTTTTTACATAAATGAGTCATTTTATAAATATGGTTCTACACTTTGCTTTTTAAATGTATATCTTGATGATTTCTTCTAGTTACTACCTTGTATTCTGTAGTATGACTGTACCCTGTACCATCTACTGACCTGTTTGTCTACTACAGACAAGGTGTAAATGAACATCCTTATCTCTACGGGGTTAATTCCTGAAGTGGGATTTTGCTGGGTCAAAGGAAATGCTTATTTTTAATGTTTAAAGATACTTCTAGGGCTTCCCTGGTGGTGCAGTGGTTGAGAGCCCGCCTGCCGATGCAGGGGACACGGGTTCGTGCCCCGGTCTGGGAAGATCCCACATGCCGCGGAGCGGCTGGGCCCGTGAGCCGTGGCCGCTGAGCCTGTGTGTCCAGAGCCTGTGCTCAGCAACAGGAGAGGCCACAACAGTGAGAGGCCCACGTACTGCAAAAAAAAAAAAAAAAAGATACTTCTAAATTGAACACCAAAAAGGTTCTACCAGTTTACACTTTTACCAACAATAATTTCACTACATTCACAGGGTATGTTTTCAGTCTTTTTATGTTGTGCTAAACTGATGGATGGGGAAAAAAACAGATTTTCTCATTTTCTCAATTTTTATTGCCTTTAGTTCTAATAGCTGTGGGTTGGGTTCCCCAGGAAACAGACTCTGAGACAGACTAGTATGCAGGACGTTTTTAGAGAAAGCTCTTAGCATCAGCATCTGTGAAGGGGAAGGAAGTAGGGTTGGGCAGATGGAGAAGCTGGGCTCTGGTGGTCCCAGCCAAGGCCTCAGCCAACCTCATGGGGAGCTCTGGGGCTGGAAGGACTTTTAGAGCGATTCTAAACTGGGGAGAAGGGAGCTGGCCTTTATAGCTCCATGTTGATCAGTGATTGGATGTGAGCTGTCTTCCTAGGGAGAGACATGACCTTGGGCAAAAGTTTTCTTCAGCCCAGGCAATCCCCAAGAGGGCTGACAGCTGAGGCTATCTTAGGGCATCACCCCCAGCAGCTGGAGGAGTAAGTCCTTCACTGCTGAAGGGGATCTGGGAGGCCCATCACAGCGCCCACCTTGTGAATGAAGTAGTGAGCCTGTTCATAAGTGTATCAGTCCTGTGGATTTCTGTTTTACGAATCGCTTTTAAATCCTTAACCAATTTTTTATTGGGTTGTTAGTCTTTTTTGTGTTGACTTATAGGAGGTTCTTAATATATTACAGGTAATAATGCTTCATTATATAAGTTATAAATATTTTCTCCCAGTTTGTAGCTTTACATTTTCTCTTATTAATGGTATTTTTCAACATACAAAACTTTTTAATTTTTATGAAGTTAAATCTCTTAGCTCTTCTTTATAGATTCTAGGTTTTATGTCTTCTTTAGGAAGGCCTTCACTACCCTCAAAATTGCAAACGTTTATATTGTCTTCTAGCACTTTTTAAAATTTTATTTTATTTTATTTATTTATTTTTAGCTGCGTTGGGTCTTCGTTGCTGCGCGTGGGCTTTTCTCTAGTTGCGGTGAGCGGGGGCTACTCTTCGTTGTGGTGTGCGGGCTTCTCATTGCGGTGGCTTCCCTTGTTGCGGAGCACGGGCTCTAGGTGCACGGGCCTCAGTAGTTGTGGCACGTGGGCTCAGTAGTTGTGGCACATGGGCTCTAGAGTGCAGGCTCAGTAGTTGTGGCACATGGGCTTAGTTGCTCCACAGCATGTGGGATCTTCCTGGACCAGGGCTCAAACACGTGTCCCCTGCGTTCGTAGGCAGATTCTTAACCACTGTGCCACCAGGGAAGCCCTAGCACTTTTATAATTTTGTATTTTTATGTTTTTAGCTTTAGTCCACCTGGAATATACATATACATATATATATAATGCACACACACATATATATATATTTTATAATGACCTACATTATAGGTCACCTATATTTTATAGGTGACCTATAATGTAATTTTATAATTACATAATGAGAGTATCATCTTACTGTTTCCTAACTTTTTTATTGTTTTCCATTCCTTTTTCCACATAGACACTGAATTATTTATACACTTACGGGCAGCTTTCATGCTCAGTGAACATGAACTATTTCTAACTTTGCCTGAAAAAGCCCAGTTAGGGAGACAGTTAATGGAGAAAGTATCTACCATCCAAACTAGGACATTTTGCTCTTTTTTGCCTGTCTGCATCAGTTCACCCCATTATCAGTGCAGACCAGTGAACAGGTAGTAACCTTCATGCATGATTTCAGATGATCTAGAGAAAGACATTTTTTAAAAAAAACACACTTCTAGGAAAACAGCCATATTCATGTTGATGAGAGTGTCAATTGGTATGTTTTCTTTGAAGGACAGTTGTGCAATATCAAAGTTTTAAATAGATCCAATTTAAATAGATTACTCCTTCTACAAATTTAATCTACACATAAACTAGAAGAGGTACTCAAAGATTTATGTGCAAAAATATTCATTTCAGCTTCATTTTAGAAAAAAAACTTGGAAGCAACATATATTCCCATCAATAGAAGACTGGTTAAACATATTTAAAAGCAATTTAAAAGAGCAAGATAAAAGCACATGTACTAACATGGATAAATTTCTAAGGCATCTTGTTGAGAAAAAAAAGGTTTCAAAAAGACAAAATAATATATGTATTCTACAATATTCATTTATATGTATGTAAATGTATAGATAAAGTTCTAGAAGGATATGCACAAATTGTCATCTCTGGAGAATGCAGCAAGTATGGGATTAGAGAAATTTAGACTTGCCTGTAATATTACAATGTTTTAGAAAGATTATATATATATATATATGTGTGTGTGTGTGTGTGTGTGTGTGTATTACTCATGCAGTTTGAAATTAATTTTAAAAGAAGAGTAAGATAGATCCACAAATAGCAATATGGAAAATATCCCAAATAAATTGCCAAGTGAAAACACAATGTTTAGAATAGTATGCAGAAGACTTTCATTTGGTAGGGGAAGAGTAGGGGGTTATATACTTATACATATATGCATATATAAATATGCATAAATTATCCCCAGAAGGATATACAAAATACTGGTAACACAGACCGTCATGGAAAAGGGGACCTGTGTCATGGAGGGTCAAGACTGACTTTTCAGTGTATTCTCTTGTGAACTCTTTGAACTTTTTACTGTGTGTGCCCTTAATTTTTTTCTTTTGTTAAGGAAGCTGTGATTCACATATATGAATATAAACTTTTAGAATACAGGTCTAGAGATTTTCCATGCTCATGGCATTCTGAAATTGACTCAAAAATTATGAACAAAATCAACCTATTATTTTTAAATATCCCAGGAGCCCAAGAGTAATGGTGATCATTCAAAGGTGCATATATACACCTCTCCCTGCATGATTCAAGAGCATCAGGAGACCCTGAAACGACTATCTGAAGTCTGGCAGAAGGTCTCTGAACAGGATGATCTAATAAAGGAACTTCGAAATAAGCTAGCCTGCAGTAACGCTTTGGTAAGTGTCTCCTTCTAGAACATTTTCCCAAGAGACCCAAAATAAAGCCATGAGGAAAGAG
>NW_006789896.1:3338937-3341440 GCF_000442215.2 Lipotes vexillifer | reverse complement strand
GGAAAGAGTCACCTGAAGTAATCTCTTCTCCAGCGCTCCTCAAATGTCTTACATATTCATGTCCCTGCCTCTTGTTCACATTCTCCATGGTATGCATCCCCCAACCCACACTAAGATTGAGATTCTAAAGAGACTTAAAATCTCACACAACAACCAGGGTGTCCATCAGTAGGGAAATAGTTAGAGATTAAGAGAAATGATTAAAGAGCTATCCATATTATAGAATAATACGCAGCCAAGGAAAAAGATTAAGCAGATCTGTAAGGGCTGCATGGAAGATATTTGCGATACACTGTTGAGAAAAAGTTGCAGAATCTTACAAAACAAAAGTTCAATCCCACTTTTGTTTATTAAAGTCTTTGATCGTAATATAGAAGTATATACTGTAAATTGCCAATAGTGCCCCCTCCCCCTTAGTAGAAGTGAGAGAGGGGAGAATAAGTGGATAGGAGAGTCTCACTTCTTATTTTCAATGCTTGGGTTCTATTTGAATTATTTTCAACAAACAAGAACAAAAGTTTCATTTTTTTTTTAATTTTAAAAAACATGTACACATTCACCCACTCCAAAAGAAACTTCCTTCTTTATTTCTTGAACTTTGAATCCTATCTTCTGAGAGATTCAGTACATCTTTCCATCACAGCCTCCAAAGAATCTTCTTCTGCCTCATAAACTGGACTGCACAGAGGATCAAGAGAGAGTCCAAAATGTGGCCATTGACGGACTTGAGACAAATCACTGTCTATGCCTTAGTGAACCTTGATATGAGATTGAGAACATAATTCCTTCTCCTTAGTTTATATAATACGAATTATATAATGCTGCAACAAACTTGGGCTGAAAAAGGAACACCCTGCAAAAATAGCACTAGTAATAAGCCAGTTGCATTGATCATCCAGCATAACTGACTTGTGCTGGGTTGCAGGTTCTGGAGCGTGAAGAGGCTTTGATAAAATTACAAGCAGACTTTACTTCCTATACAACCACCCACCGACATCCCCCTAGCTCCTCAGAAGATCGTGAAGACATCAAAAAGGTGGGAGAACTTTTGCTTATGTGTGCCTGGTAGGATTGGGCCGAGTTGGGTTTGATTCTGGGTTCTCCTATTGTTAAAATTTTTATACTACATTTTATATTTTATTTTATATTTGTGTCACGTTGGTTAGCCTTGCCACAGGATAGTGTATATAATGTATGCCAAGCCCCCAAGGAGTGTGTCTGGCATGATGAGATTTTGGAATTGAATTTTGGAATTGCACCTGTCTCTTAACTCACATCCAATGGTACATCTAAACAAGACAGAGGCTCCTTTTGGCTTGCTAGCTTCAAAAGAACCATCCAGCCTTCTAGTTTCTGGCTGGAGTTGAAAAGCAACATATTTAGGGAAGATTATTCATTCAAATCCACTCCCTTTTAAAAAAACTCTTATGTTTTCAAAATTCAAAGCCATCTCAAAAGTTGATTCTAATAATGAATAAGCATTTAAACCATGTAAACAAGTGGCACGATTTGACCAACAAATATGACAGTGAAAACTAGGTTAGGGTCCCTTCTAGGAGGTCTAAAGTCAGTCACGCCTGAACTCGAGGTACAAGGCAAAGCCAGCCACACAAGGCCATGCTGATGCTGAAATACTGGCAAAGCGGAGTGGCAGAGAGAGTCAACACATCAGCTCTCCAAGGGATCCTCTAGTTGGGGAGTGGAGATGCTTCTTTTTCCAGGACTTTCTGATCCCACAAGGTTTGGATGAACTTTGGAGCTCTTCCTTGTACATCTGTCAATATTTATTTTAAAAGTCAGTCCCATGTTATTCACATCCTGACCTACAGCAAGATCTCATACACTCCATGTTTGTTTTCTTTTTGTCTGAGAAATGTCTTTATTTCTCCCTCACTTTTTAATTTTTTATAGTGGTAAAATACACATAACATTAAATTGACCATCTTAACCATTTTTAAGTGTACAGTTAGTTGTGTTAAGTATATTCTCATTGTTGTGCAATAAATCTCTAGAACTTTTTCATCTTGCAAAACTGAAACTGTATCTACTAAACACAAATTCTTCTTTAACTCTCCATTTTTTTAAATGATACAGACTTCCTCAAGAAACAGAATCCACTTTCACCCACCATTTTGTATATCCTACCCAAAGCCTTCACATTATGTGAACATTCTATTCGGACTAGAACTACCCACATCACAGTTAATGCCAGCCGTCCTCTCCTCCCTCAGCTGGCCTGGCGCACACTGGGCCTTTGAGTCGCTGTAGGGCCCACACCCAGGTCAGACGGTGATTGCCCTGCATTTCTCCAGCTGTCCCCCTCTGTCTTCATGCTGCAACCCTCCTTCACTGTCAACTGTGAAATCACATAACTATCTCCCCAGCATCCCCTGATGCCCAGACAACTAATTGTTCCTCCTTGGCCACATGTACATGTTCCTTCCTGCCTTCTCTGGTTACAGCCCCTTCCCCTCTCCTTCAGGGTAGAAGCCAAAGTTCCTGC
>NW_006789896.1:3332162-3338927 GCF_000442215.2 Lipotes vexillifer | reverse complement strand
CCTGCTGAGGGACTACGAGCCCTCTGTGATGTGACCGCCCCCTAACTTCCTCACCTCCTCGCCTCCTCCTTCTCTCCCCATCACTCACTCCACTCTAACCACATGGCCTCCTGCATGTTCTCCCCCCAGGGCCTTGTCACCAGCTAGCACTGCCCCCTCCCCCATCTGCAGAGCTCGTCCCTCAGATACCTCAGCATGGCTCACGCCCTCACCTCCAGCAAGTGCCTGCTCAGAGGCCACCTTCTCAGTGAGGCCAACGCATCTATCCTATTTAAAACTGTAACCCACAGCCTCGCCCCTGCCTGCCCCATACATCTCCATTCCCCTTTTGCTGTTCTGTTTCTTCCATAACACATATCAACTTCTGTTTTCTGTAAGTCACTACTTTACGCTTTTTGTCTGTCTCATCCCACCAGAAAGTCAGCTCCCTGGGGGTAAGAATTGGTGTCTGTGTTGTTTGCAGCACCTACAGTGCTGCACACAGTGCCTGGCACACAGTAGGTGCCTTATCAATGACACTGAGTGTTGCAGGGAGGAAGAGGTGGCTCCTTTTGTGCACATTCCATTCCGTGTCAGCATGAGAAGAAGTCTGCCACGTCCTTTCTTTTTTAACTCTCCTTTTACTTTTTTAAATTGAGATATAATTGACATACCAGAAAACTCACCATTTAAAGTGTACAATCAGAACGGACTTGAGGACATGGGGAGGGGGAAGGGTAAGCTGGGACGAACTGAGGGAGTGGCATGGACATATATACACTACCAAACGTAAAACAGATAGCTAGTGAGAAGCAGCCACAATGCACAGGGAGATCAGCTCAGTGCTTTGTGACCACCTAGAGGGGTGGGATGGGGGGGTGGGAGGGAGACGCAAGAGGGGGGGATATAGGGATATATGTATACATACAGCTGATTCACTCTGTTGTGAAGCAAAAACTAACACGACATTGTAAAGCAATTATACTCCAATAAAGATGTTTAAAAAAAATAAAATAAAAATAAAGTGTACAATCATTGGTTTTTAGTGTATTCACAAAGTTAGGCAACAGCACCACTAATTCCACAACATTTTCATCACTCCAAAAAGAAACCCATATCCACGAGCAGTCACCCCCCCCCCCCCCATCCTCCCTCCGCCAAACCCTGGCAACCACTATTCTACTTTTCGTCCCTACGGATTTGCCTGTTCTGGACACTCAGAATTCTATAAAGCCTTCTTCCCCCATGTCCTCACCCTGCCCGGCTCTTCCATCTGCCCAGATACTGAAGCACCTGCAGGAGCAGAAAGACAGCCAGTGCTCGCACGTGGAGGAGTACCAGAACCTCGTGAAGGATTTGCGCATGGAACTAGAAGCCGTGTCGGAACAGAAGAAAAGCATCATGAAGGGTAAACCGTGGGCCAGCGGGCTGCGGCAGAGGCTAGGGAGCCAAGGAAGCCGGAGCCCCGCTCTGAGCAAGAAGCACTCTGTCTTGTCCCGCTGCAGACATGTTGAAGCTGGAGCTGGACCTGCACGGGCTGCGGGAAGAGACATCTGCCCGCGTGGAGAGGAAGGACAAGGAGGTCGTCATCCTGCAACGGCGACTGCAGGAGCTGCAGGTGCAGTTCACTGAGACCCAGAATCTCGGTTTGAAGAAAGACAAGGTAAGGCGAGGAGCTCCGTGGTTGAAACTGCCAACAGGGCCCTGCGAGGCCAGGCCTCGGCAGGGGCGGGTTCTGTGGCCCCGCACTCGCTGTGATTGCTTGGGGAGCACCCACACATGCGCAGTGAGACTGCGGTGCTTCAGGCCCAGGGGCAATTCTGAGCTCTTCCTTGGAATTTCTCATGGCACGTAATAAATAAATAAAACATCAGGGGCCTTAATAGAGATGTGAACTCTGTAAGAAAGGGGTTCTTCCCCAGCCCTGCAATAGTGAGTTTGGGACACACTCGTATTATTCCCTTATGCTTTTGTTTATGCCTAAGAGTAGAAAGAAATGCTATAAAATAATGTGTAGCCTTAGTCACAATTTCATGTGAATTTCAGTTCTTTAATTACAAATAACTTACAAATATGCAAACCAGGCAGTTTGAAAATGTTAGTGGAACTATGCCCTAGAAGGTCTGTAGTTACCAACGTAAATCAAGCTCCTAGAAAAGCGTAAGACTGGAGCCAAGGGCAGAAAGACTCTGAAACCAGTGTAAGTTTTTGTAGTCAGTATTGTTTCAACTCTAAACTTTGATCAGAGCTAGTAGAAATAATCCAATTGATTTGAGTGGCTGGTCATTCAAACTTCCTATTTCAAGGTCTGGAGGTGATTCACCAGAGTCGAAATGGAGGTATTTGGAGAGATGTTGAAGAAGCAGCAAGGAGTCTGGATAAGCAGCTTCGAGTCACTCATACATTCATTCAACAGATATTTTTGAGCTCCTGTTATATGCCAAGCACTCTTCTAGGCATGAAGAATATAATAAAACATGTGCCATCCCTATTTTCATGGAGCTTACATTCCAGTCTTTAGAGACAAACAAATAAAACTAATATACAATAAAATGTTAGGTACTAATGAATTCCTAAAACAGCTTGGTGGCTGTTTTCCCCAGAGTGGTCGGGGAAGTCCTCTTTGATAAGGTGACATTTGGGCAGACATTTGAATGAAGTAAGGGGGCCACCCAGGCCAAAGTCTTGAAGAATATTCCAGGCAGAGGCAACATCAAGGGCAAGTGCCCTCAGGTGGAAGTCAGCTCGGAAGCAGAGAGGGTGGGGCGGCAAGAGGTGAGGTTAGACAGGTAGCCAAGTACCAGATCATGAGCATCCCGGGACGTCGTTGTAAGGACTTTGGCCTTTTTCTAAGTGAGATGGACCCAGTAGAGGTTTGAACAGAGACATAACAAGATCTGACTCGCATTTGTAAAAGCCCATCTCTGACTGCTACAGGGAGGCAGGGAGCCCAGGTGGAGGCTATTGCAACATCCAGGCAAGAGAAGATGGTGGCTGGAAGAGGGCTCAAGACAATCTCTGACTTCGCCCTGCCGCTGCTCAGGCCTCTATCAGCATTAACACTTTGCTTCCCACAGCTCCTCCAGGAGAAAGATGAGATGCTGCATGAGCTAGAGAAGGACCTGGCACAGGTCAAGAACACCCTCGTAAAAAAGGAGATGGAGTTGGAGAAGCAGCAATGCATGACAAGTGAACTCGAAATTGCCATCCAGGAGGAGAGACAGGATAAGTGCAAGGCCGAGTATGGGCACCTGGGAGCTGAGATCAAGAAGCTGAAGCACTGTCTCGAAGATGCCAAACAGCAGCACAGGCTGGCTGGTGCGGCCCCCGGGAAAGCACCATCCCCACACACTCCAACCCACGGGGCCAGAGCAGCCCCCTCCTTTCCCCAAATGGCCGTGTCCCTCTCCGTCACCGCTTTCTCACTCGATCTCCTCGTGATCTCATCGCATCTCACAGCAGTTAGGACCGCCCTCTAAGCTCCTTCCTTCACCCCAACCTTACCTTTTCTCTGAAGCCCCCATCACACAGCAGGTGCTCGGGTTGGGAAGGCGGACCGCTGCTCTCACACGCCCACCGTTTTCTCTGCAGCCTCAGCTGAAGGTCCTCTCCTTTCCTCACCACGGAGAGCACAGGGCTCTGTACCTCGCTTCTTTGCACCACATTCCTCTCCACCTTCTCTGGGACCTTTGTCACACCATTCATTTCTTCCTTCCCTGGTTTTTAACACGCTCCTTTTTTGGTCTCCACACACATTCGCTTGCAGTGTGGGTTGTGTCCTTGCTCCTCTGCCAAAAGCGCTTTCTCAGAAGTCACCAGTAACTTCTTGCCTTGAAAATGGGATTGCCTTTGAGTGATTAAAATGTCCTGGAATTAGATGTTGATGGTTGCACAACTTTGTGAGTCTACTGGAAACCACTGTACTGTACACTTTAAAAGGATAAATTTTATGTTATGGAGTGATGTATCAATTTGGGAAAAAAAAGGTCCAAAGCACGTCTTCCTTCCTCACCCTCCTCTAACTCTCTGGGTGTCCACACTGTTGGTCCCCCACACCTCAACGGTTGTTTATTAGCTTTGGAGACACAACAGGTCCCTTGTTCTTCCATAAATCTCACCATTGTTTCCTCTTTTCCCTCCTGCCCTGACAGTGGTC
This sequence comes from Lipotes vexillifer, assembly GCF_000442215.2. Classification (NCBI taxonomy): domain Eukaryota; kingdom Metazoa; phylum Chordata; class Mammalia; order Artiodactyla; family Lipotidae; genus Lipotes; species Lipotes vexillifer. Next base: position 3,334,792 of record NW_006789896.1, on the reverse strand, counting down.
ACCCATCTCTAAGATTCTGCCCTCTCCTCTCTACACTCATTCCTTGATGTGTGCCTCTGCTCCTTGTAGCTGCATTTCTCTGCAGGTGACTCCAATGCCTAGAGCCCTAGCCCTGACTTGGCACCTGGTCAGTCTTGTCTTTAGAGACTAGCTCCACCTGACCAACCCACCTTCCCCACTAACCCAACATTCCCAAAGCTGAACCTACTCTCTTCCCTATTAAAAAAAATCCTCCTCCCTTCTTCCGGGTGTATAATTATTTCCGTAGTGACACCATCTTTCTTCCAGTATCCCAGGCTTAAAAAAACGGAGAGAAAAGTGATATTTAAATAGAAATGATAGGAGGAACTACAGGAAGTGGGGAGATATTTGGTGTAGAGAAACCCCAGTAAGCAACTTACTCCTTCATACCCAGTGGAGGCAAGGATGTGGGCTAAAAGGATATTGTCAGAAGTCTTTCTCCATTCTAATCCATTCCAATTTTCCTAAAGCCCTCTTTCCTTTATGGCAGGTCCCTACTCAAGAACCCACTAAATCATGTCTAAACATTCCTCTCAGCCTTTCAACGTCCTCCAAAACCCCCTCTAGTCCATCCACTTCCTCAATTCTGTCTCTCACCATTCCTTCCCACTTTCCTTTCCAGTTAAGCTGATATCTTCCCATCATCTTCCCACATGCCCCCCATTCCCTTCACTGTGCCCCCCACCCCGAGAATTCCCTTTCTTCTCCTTCTTCTTAGGCCCAGCTCAGCCTCTGTTCCTCCATAAGTCCATCTCCAACTCTACTTCCCCGCTTTGGGCTTCCTTCCTGAGTTCACAGTCAGTGTGAGTTTAACATTACTGCGTTCTCTATGTCAGGTGAACCAATTACAGCTCCCTCACTAGACTCTAAACTCCATGAGGGTCAGGATTTGTCTTCAATGACAGGATGAGTCACAGAAGAGATACCAAGCAATTTCGACCGATTTAATTTTAGTCAAGAAGGAGTTCACGGCTGGTGGGTAGTTGAAGACAGATAATTTATCAGAGCTCCTTAGGAGTGATAATGAAATAGAGAGAGATGAGGACAGACTGGAAATTGAAGTAAGTCACAGAATGAAGGAACAGACTTTTGTTTTTTTTGGCTACATTGGGTCTTCGTTGCTTCACACAGGCTTTCTCTGGTTGCAGCGAGCGGGGGCTTCTCTTCGTTGTGGTGCGCAGGCTTCTCATTGCAGTGGTTTCTCTTGTGGAGCATGGGCTCTAGGTGCTCAGGCTTCAGTAGTTGTGGCACGTGGGCTCAGTAGTTGTGGCACACAGGCTCTAGAGCTCGGGCTCAGTAGTTGTGGCACACGGGCTTAGTTGCTCCATGGCATGTGGGATCTTCCCAGACCAGGGATCAAACCCGTGTCCCCTACATTGGCAGGCAGATTCTTAACCACTGCACCACCAGGGAAGCCCCAAGGAACAGACTTTTTAACTGGTCTCATTTGAGAGTCCTATCTTCACACATACTCCCTTCACACATGGACATGCCCTGGGTTGTCTCCTGTCTTCTGCAGCTCAGCAAGCAGCCCAGTATAAAGAAGAGGCCATTCTGGCAAAGGGTAACCTGGAGGATTGCCATAGGAAACTGCAAAGCTGCATTTGCCTGGAGAAGCAGAAGGCAGAGACCATCCAGGAGCTCCGGAGAGAACTTCAGAAGCTGCAGAAGGATTCCCTAATGGCTGAGGAGGAACTCGCACCCAGCAGGTACCACAGGTTCCCCTCCAGACAGAGTCTCTGTCCCTCGTAAGCCAGTTGGGACCCTGTGGGCTGCTGCCCAGGAGTTGGGTAGCAAGCCCCGGGCAGCCAGCCCACAGTCCACCGACATGGACCCTGAAGTCCATCCACATGTTTTTGCCATTTTGCTTTAGGAGACGGATAGAGGAGCTGACATCAGAATTATCTGAGTTCTCGAGAAAGCTTGAAATTTCAGAGAAGGAAAAGAGGCAGCTTCAGAAGACAGTGGCTGAGCAGGATGTAAAACTGAATGACCTGCTGGATCGTATAAATCACATTCAACACCAGGTATGGAGGGCAAGTAGGCAGCCAACTCAAGCGTTTGCTCTGTTTCAGATTAAATGCATTGCTCTTGGGAATTCCCTGGCGGTCCAGTGGTTAGGACTCCGAGCTCTCACTGCAAAGGGTCTGGGTCAATCCTTGGTCGGGAAACTAAGATCCCGCAAGCTGAGAGGTGTGGTCAAAAAAAAAAAAAAAAAATTGCATTGCTCTTTATTTGGGAATATGCCACCACCAATCCATTGCAAACTACTTGTCTAGAATTTGTTTTAGAATGCTAAGCCAGCCAGTCAGCTCCAGTTCCCACAACCAATAATAAGCATTTTCAGGGGCCAAGCTTAAAAACAGTCAAAGGACAATATTATTTCTTTTTCTAGGACTCAAAAGCTATCCTTCTCAGTCGATTTAAAGTTTCTTAACTTTGAAGTATTCCTTTTGTGCTTTTCTAAGATTTTTTAAAATTTATTCAAAGAGTATTTGATGTGGAAAGACTTGGTAAGTAAGTGGAACCTGGATCTATAAATAAAAAGTTGGTATTTCTAATTTAACAAAGAAAAACTGTTGCTGAACCTAAGAGGAAATTTTTTATTA
>NW_006789896.1:3327983-3331909 GCF_000442215.2 Lipotes vexillifer | reverse complement strand
GTTGCAGAGCACAGGCTCCGGACGGGCAGGCTCAGCGGCCATGGCTCACGGGCCTAGCCGCTCCAAGGCATATGGGATCTTCCCAGACCGGGGCACGAACCCGTGTCCCCTGCATCGGCAGGCGGACTCTCAACCACTGCGCCACCAGGGGAGCCCTGTCCTCATATTTATTTCAGCCATCCCTGTGCACAGTTGTCTGGGCTGGGGTTTTTCTCCCTAAAAATATGGTGCCTTTCAGCCCCATGTTTGTCTTCTCAGAACAGGAAGCAAGCCTCCTCCAAATGCAGTCTAGAAGAACAGCTTCAGGAGGAAACCAGGTTGCTGGAGGAGAAACGGGAGCAGTTGAAAAAGAGTAAAGAGCAGGAGAAGCTACTGGAGCAAGAGCTCGAGATATTCCGACAGGAAGAAAAAAAGAAAGAAAAGATGGTGAGGAGAATCTGGGAAACTTCAGGATTAAGAATCCAGGGCCAGACCTGAGCCCAGCTGTGCCTGGTGGGATACAGAGGCTGAGGGTGCTCAGACTTCAGGAGGGAAGGGAGGGAGGGTAAGAAAGACAAGTGAGGAGGGGAGAGAAGGCCTGAGATACATGGGGTGCAAAGTGGAGCTGTGCGTGAGGGCAGAAGGAGGGGCTTCTGCAGGAGTCTGAGATTACACCTCCGTCTGGGCTTTGTTTCCTTAATCGGGGAGCAGTCAAAGGAGAATTTGAGAAAGTTGCAGGAGGAAAATGATAATCTCAGATCACAGTTAAAGCAATGTTCTGCGCAACTGGATTCCTCTCTCTGCAAACAAAACAGCACCCAGCAAATCAACCAGGAGCTGACTCGTAAGGTGCGTAGACAGAAACCCCAAGGGGGTGAGAAATTTGAACCCTGTGACCCTTGACCTGAAGTTGGCACCTAGCTCTCCTCCATCACAGAAATGCCACTAACTGCCCAGCCCATGTGCATTCTGGGGCACCGGAGCCCCCACTTCCCTCCTGAAGTATCACCCACTTGCTGGCCGAGAAGTATTTCTTCCACATGTAGAAGGTCTTATTTAATATCTGGTGGAGCCCCAAACCATCTGGGCTTTGGCATCAAGTCTTCCAGAGTTGCATTTTAGACCAGTGTTGAGTGAGCCCATTGTTTGGGGCAATTTGCTAGGGAACACTTCCAAAAATAGTCCCAAAGCACAAAAATGGGATGAAAGGGGACATGGTTATATTTCATTACACGAATAAAGACAAAAGGAGTAGATGGCATCTAATGTATGTGAGGCACTGTGCTCACATTCAGTCACCGTTTATTGACTGTCTACTTAAGTCCTTGGCATGCCTTCCATCTGCTGGTTTACAGAGGAGAGAAAAGCTGAGGCTCAGACTGACTAATTGGTAAGTGATGGGATGGAGCAATATTTGAACCTGAATCATCTGGCTCTTCCACCTAACCTCTTTTCCCTTCATCCTGAATGGCAATACTTGCCCCAGATGAATCCATTCCATATTTCTGGACAAGAAAAAAATACAGCATCTTGATTAGGTAGTCTCTTGAATTATAAATGAGAGACCAAGCAGCTCTGATTCCTTCCTAATAGAGAGTTCATCTTAAAATACTAGGACCATTCTAAATGTAAGAATAGCACTATGCTATAGAACTCTCTGTGATGATGGAAAAGTTCTAAATTAGAGTTACCTTATACTATATGCACTAGCCACATATGGCTATTGAGTACTCGAAATATGGCTTAGTATGACTAAGGAACTGAATTTATAAGTTTAATTTTAGTTTTATTGAAATGTAAATAGTCTCATGTGGCTAGTGGCTGCCATATTAAACAGCAGAGGTCTGAGGCACTGATGTTTCTGGAGTTTCGTCACTCAGAGATATAAATCTCTCCTCTAGTGTGATCCAGAGTTGAGGCCTGAATCACTCAAATCCCCAAGGAACTGCTTTCAATATAAGGAATACTGCCTAAGTATTTAATATAGGCCTGTTATCACATTTGCCAAAAGAAAGGGAGTTATGTAAATGTGCAACTAGAAGCACTAATTTCAGAATTCCTTTGACGGGAATCCAGAGACTGGAGGAGTTTATGTGTGGGTGAGCATGTTCAATTTTTTAAAAGCGTGCCCCACATATAACAGGCTTTTTGAATCAATGGAAACAGCCATTAGAAAGAGGCTTAGTTTTGCATTCTAAACTGCATTTCCTTTCATCAGTAGTCCATATTTCAATTTTAAACACACTCTGTCAGCACTATATGTCCAATTCATCCCTAGTATTGCCCAATGCACTATTTCATTCAGTCCAAATAAATCATTTAGTATATTTTGTGAGCACCTATTGTATGCCATGCTCTGAGCTACAGGTAGTGGGGATACAGCAATGAAGAAAGCACATACAGTCCTGCTTTCATGATGCATCAAGTCTAGTGGATTATGTCAGGAGTTGAGGCATAATGCATACCACTGAAATGTTGCATCATATTTCCTAACCTAGAATTGGATTCCAGGTTAACACTAATCCTAACCCTAACCCTAACCATGAGACAGTTAACTATTAACAGAAACCATCCAGTTACAAATGTCGGACCCATGCTTGGCTGGCACACGTCAAAGGCTGCAGAGTCTGTGAAAGGGACTTTTCGTGTATTTGACACATCATGGCCCAGTACTTCCAGTACTCCTTGTATTGGGAAGACATGCTATCTAGAAAGGAAGTGTGGGAGAGGGGTGCAGAAGAACCTGGAAAGGCAGCTCTTCCTCTTCCAACAGTGAGGGGAAGTGGGCGTTATCACAGGCTGCTGGGCAGGTAGTTAGTGCAGGGAGGAGAGAGCCCTGTCTGTGCCTGTCCATCTTCTGTGGACGCAGAGGATGCCTCCACGGCCATGAACCTTGACAGTGATGTTCTCCCTCCCTAAAGATAACCCTTCAGAAGGAGACCATGGTGAGTCTGCAGATTCAGCTGGACAAGGCTGTGGCAAAAGAGCAGCAATACCTCCAGACCACGGTCAGTAAAGAAGTCTATGAGGAGGTATGCCAGAAGTCAGCCTCCTGCCAAGACGACCTAACACAGGCCCTGGATAAGGTGGGCTACACCATCTCATCTCCAGGGCTGTTTAATATCCAAGTTATCCCAGCAGCATGAAAGGTGAAGGAGTCGATTTCCTGCATAACTGGCTGTCACCAAGGCCATCTGCAAACCCTAGCATTGGCTGGGATGTCTGTCCAGAGAAGGCCTGCTTCTCCTTAGTGAGGCTTTGGGGAAGAGGGGGATAGAGGCCAAATCTAACAAGTCTTCCTGCCCATGGGTGACCCAGGGGCAAGGTTTTCCCAAGACCTGGATTTTTCAGGGAAATTCATGCCCCATCCCTGTGCTAATCATGCCTGGCTGATGAGCTCATAGAATTGGAAAGAGAGGAAATGGGAGAGGGGCAGGGGAGATGCAGAAGACTGACCGTTGTCACTTCTCACCCCTCTCTGGGACTCTAGGCGAGGTGACCAGGACCAGGTGTGTCTGTGCCACCCTGGGCAGAAGAGAGTAGGGGCTGTGGGACTGGTGGAACCCTTCTCCATTCAGGACTCAGCAGAGAGGCCCAAGCGCAATGACAGCCGTTCTCCCCCCAACCCTTTGTCTTTACCAAAGCTCAATCATTTGACCTCAGAGACAAAGAGTCTTCACCGAAGTCTGACACAGGCCCAACACAGGAAGATTCAGCTGGAAGAGGAAGTCACTGCTTACGAGGAGAGGATGAAAAAGCTGAATGTGGAGTTAAAAAAACTGCAGGGCTTCCAGCAGCAGAGTGAGCTAGAGGTGAGGAGCGGCCAGGGGCCCCGGCTGCCGTCCTGCCCAGGGCCCCAAGGCCTCTTCTTGCCCCACAGCTGTGTACTTCGCACTGAGCCGGTCCCTTCTGCTAACAGGTGCCCTCCCTTTTTTTTTTTTTTTTTT
>NW_006789896.1:3304737-3327662 GCF_000442215.2 Lipotes vexillifer | reverse complement strand
CCGGGGCACGAACCCGTGTCCCCTGCATCGGCAGGCGGACTCCCAACCACTGCGCCACCAGGGAAGCCCCAGGTGCCCTCCCTTTTGCTGGGCTCTGGGAGCGTCAGGAAGGCGGCAACTATCAGAGCAGGGGCGCCCTCTGCTGGCCGCTGGAAATAAAACACTCCCTCATGACCCTCCCAGAGAAAGCGCCCTCCCGCCTTGTCGTGGGTCCTCCAGTGTCAGGGTGGCAAGCTGGGATCTCCCTCCTCACTGTGCGCTACCGAGCAGGTGCAGGCCTTCGACAAAAAGCTGGAGGACATGAGCAACCAGGTGCTGCAGTGGCAGAAGCAGCACCAGAGGGACCTCGAGATGCTGGCCGCTAAAGAGGAGCAGCTCAGGGCGTTCCAGGAGGAAATGCATGCCCTGAAAGAGAACCTCCTCGCGGACGAGAGGGAGGTGGGCACTCCTCAACTCCCGGTCGCTTCCTCCCACTCCCCCCAGAACATCCCACGACCGCCTATATGACAGACACCCTTTGGTGGGGGTGGGGGTGCCTGGGAGCAAGGAAAGGACACCCCCCTCTATTCAGTACAAAGCGGGGTCTGGGTGTTCCAGGCCCACAACGGCTGTCTCGACCCAACCATCTTCCCGTGACTTTGTTGATAGAGATATTGAACAGAGCAAAGGTCCCAATCCAGAGGAGAGAGAATGCCATCTCCATGTCAGGTACACCAGCAGCCCCGACTTAGATAATCCACTGCTCAGTCACCCTCCAGAGCCTCTCCTGACACTTTCAATTACCCTGCAGTAGAATCGGCTAAGAACTCTTTGGGCACGCCCAGCTCTCTGAGCAGTGAAGTTTGTAGCAGGAGGCTCCCGGATATCCTTGGGGTGGCCACAGGGCCTTTGCCCAAATTAGAAAAAAAGTCCTCCCTTTCCACCAGATATTTTTTCTTTCATCTGTTTTTTAAAAGGCTTAACATATTGCTGTTTTAGAATAGGTCACTTTGCTACCTTTGGCCTGAAAATCATTATTATAAATGTACAAACCTACTTTGTCTCTACTATAAGTGGTGTCTGCTCACAGATGTCACCTTTGTGATAATGCACTGCTGGAGGTGGAGGCCTGCAATGGCAACTCCAACTCTGGCCTCGGGGTTGGACAGCAGAGTCAATGTTTCTTCTCCCAGGAAGAGAGGAGACCTGATTTGGGAGAAGGGAGGTGACAGGCCTGTGCTCCCACCCCCTTACTATCTCATTTACTTCTTGTACCAAAGTCCTGTTGCCTGCCCCAGCGGTCTGCGCCCAAAGATACCTGCAGGCTGCACCGAGAGAATGATCAGATTATGTCCAACATGGAGCAATGGGCAAAAGAGCAGAAGTAAGTGCAGAAGAAAACAGTAAGGCAGGCTTCCAAGGGCTGGAATCACACATGTGCCAGAGAATAGTGTCATACACACACACACACACACACACACACACACACACACACACACACACACACACACACACAGCCCTCCAGGGAAACTGACCCAGTCTCAGCCCACACCCAGATTTTGGGAATAAGATGAAGGGGCCGCAACCCTTCAGGCTGGTTTAGAAAGCCCCGCCCACTTGGAAATGGAGCGGCTTCCAGACAGAAGGGATGCTCCTGTGGGTCAGATTTTCTCTTCCCAGCCTGGTGTCGGGCTTCACTGCCTGGATCCCCTGAGCTCACTTCGGATCACAGTGATTTTGCATGGGAGTGTAGAGAGTCCTCTTAATTGCCAGCTGCTAGGAGGACTCTAGCTCCGGGGACTGGGGGATGAGCAGGGGGTCTGGGCCCCGAAGAGGCCTTGCCAAGAACACCCAATGTCCTTTTCAGCCAGCTCATGCTCTTACTCACAGGGGTCTGGGGAGCTCTTTTCTTCTGTGAATTTTATTACAGGATCGCCAATGAGAAACTAGGAAACAAGCTCCGTGAACAGGTCGAATATATCGCCAAACTGACTGGTGAAAAGGAGTAAGTCATCCCACACACCCCTGGCTGGAGCTTGGGCCCCAGGGAGAGGAGTCAGCCAGGAACCAGGGCTGGCTTTTTCACTGGATATGTGGAGAAAGACCCCGAGTCCCGAATCTGCATCCATGTGACCTTGGGCAATACCACTTGACCTCTTTGGGCCTTAGTCCCCTCACCAACAATAAAAAAGGGGGTTAATAGTCTCTATGTCCCTCTCTACTGTCACCTTCCACAGTTCTCAGAAGTCAGAATGCTGAGAAGGAAACAGGAACTGAAAAGCAGACTGTATTAGTTAGGGTAGTGGCTAAGCTGTGGTAACGGAGAGCTCTCCAAACAAAGGGACATAGAACATAATAGAAGGAACACCTCTATGAGGTGAGCAGTCAAAGTTGGTGGGGTCCTTCTGTCCCATGTGGTCATTTGGGTCCATCTACTTGCAGCCTTGGTTCACCCTCGTGGTCAAAGCTGGGTCAGCATAGAGTGTGGTACGGGAGGAGTGTTGGAAGTTTGGGAACAGGCAAAAGTATGGATGTCTAAAACTGAGATTTCAGAGGTGGCATAGTAACAGGTAATGACAAGCTCCAGGGCAGTGTTTCCCAACCTTTTGTCAGGGAACACTTAGAAAATGAACACCTTTGTTTGGCACACCGGGAGGGTCTTGGATGGGGTTGCTTATGGTAAAGGTGACCAACCAGCAGCTGTGCCAAATCCTGCTCCAAGGGCTGAGGTATCGCAGCACACCTGGGACCCATTCATGCAGCCCCAGTTAGAAAGCTGTGTCCTGAGCTTGGACCATAGGAAAGCATCCAGGTTGAAGGAGAGGAAAAGATCACTGGAATAAGGAGGTCAAGGAACTGAGGGGCCAGGGCTTGAATGAAAAGTACAGGATCCTGAAAGCATCAGAGATGCTGACAGGAGTGGACCAGAGAGAGTGGCAGAGAGCCAGGGAATGAGGGCATTCGAGGACCCCACCTCCAGGCCCAGTGGCACAAGGAGCATGGCAACACCATGAAGAGCTACAAGGGAAGGGGTGTCTTCACTGCCAGCCACATTTATACAGAGCAAGAGGGCAGAGAATACGCCCAGAGAAGCAGTTGAGGATGAATTCTTTACTTGATTTCCTCTAGAAAAGATCATAAAATATTTCACTAGGACAGAAACATTTTCTGAAAGGATTTAACTAAAGGAGAAATTGTCAGAATCTGAAGGTAGCCAGGCACCAGGCTTTTTCTTATATTGTGCCAAGTTCTGGCAAGTTTTTTGGTTTTTTTGTTTGTTTCACAAAGAACTCATTCTTGAGTTTACTTGACCCTATTTGAAGGAACACCATCTTTTAATCATAATAACAAGAGCTCAACTAATATTTATTGCTTACTCATGAGGAGCACTGTTCCAAGTGCTTTACATGTGTTAACTTATTTAATCTTCATAAGACCTCACACGTTCAGTGCACGTATAATCCCCATTTAAGGATGAAGAAAGGGAGAAACTCAGGCTACGTAATTTGCCCATGGTCTCATGACCAGTAAGTGGCAGAGTCAGAATCCCAACTTGGGAAGCCTGGTTCCAGAGCCCACTGTCACTCACTTCTCTCAACACTGGTTTGGAGAAATAAGGCTGTTAGTATTAACAGTTGCCATTTATTGAGCCAGAGGAGGTATGCTCAGTTACCTTTCCCCTCACCTACATTAGAGCTGCCATTTCTTCCATAAAATGGGGACAAGTAACTTGCCCAGGCTCTCGACAGAGCCGGGATCCCCTGTGTTCTCAACCTTTCGGCAAAGGGAGGCAAAAGAACTTGGGCTTTGGCATAAGAACTGGATGTGAGTGTTTCCTAGGCATGGCTGTGAGAAACTGAGGACACGTGATCAGAGTTGTTCTGGCTCTTTGAATCCAATTTCTATCATTTGTCAAACTGGATTTTTATATGAACCCCAGAAGGCAGATCAGACTCAATGGTCCCCGTCTAACAGATAAGAAAACTAGCCCAGAGCTGACATGACACAGTGGGTCAGGAGTGCTGGTTCTGGGTCCACCCCAACCCCAGGCCTGGGCTTCTTCCCGGGGATGCACATAGGCCTCCATTTCCACAGAACATGCATGAGAGCACCAGCTCTGGAAGGAACTGGGCGTCCACGGAACTGAAACAGACCAAACACCCACCTGTCCTTCCCTCTCCTTCCCCAGCCACCTCCACAATGTAATGGTCCATCTGCAAAAGGAAAACAAGAAACTAAAGAATGAAATAGAGGAGAAGAAGCTGAAAGCTGGGCCCTTAAGGGTATATACCAAAGCCCTATGCCCGAGCAAAAGAGACCCCACAGCACGGGGGAAAGTGTATGGCACCTTGGACTGGAGGGGGATAACCCAAGATGTGAGCCAAAGAATGGACATCACCAAGTCTGTTGGGATGCCCCACTGCTCAGGTATGTCCACCGTGTGGCTTTTGCTACTTACTATGGTGCTGTCTTTCTTAGTCCATTGGGTCAAAAAAAAAAAAAACACGTATTTTGAAGAGATCACTGGATTGGAAATTCAAATAGGGGAAAAAAAGAAATCTTTTGCTTAGCTATTCTGGACCAGAGATCATTGTTTTCTCCTCTGTAAAGGGGGAGGCAAATGAATTAAGGCTCATCCTGATTTAAGAATCTTTGATGATACCCAAGTGCCTCCTATCTCAGACCTATCCCTTCCCCTGACCCAGTCCCTTTTGGGAGGTGTGAGGATAAGAAGGGAACAGGCAGAATAGGCATTTGTCTCCTCTAACGTGTTTTGGAAACCTCACAAGAATGCCCTGGACTCCTGTTCGGCCTGGGTCCAAGGCTACCTTTTCTGCCACCTGTAGACTCCATGGTACCCCCAAGGGAAGAAGTCACCTGCAACAGAGCTGCCTGGCCACGAGGCTAGTCCTTGAGGAATCACTTCATTAATTTCTCCTCAAATCAAGACTGTCATTTCCTCCCTGTTCCCTCAGGTTCCTCATATTGCTAGAATCAGCGCCTTGCCCTGAGCATCATTTCCACGCATGTTTTTCAGACGACAGTGAGTTCCTATTCCTCTCTCTTGACTTGGATCAGCTCTAACCGGAATATGTCAAGGTCCCAGCCTATTCTGCAAGATGCTAACATTTTATTGAGTTTTGTCTACTTCCTGCGGCAGAGTGAGCCTTGGAACCATACTACCATCTCCAGGCCCAAACTCTAAAATAAAGACATGAGCACAGCAGCCTCAGTGAGCTCGTGGCGTCTTGCAGACAATTCTGCCCCCTCAGGTCCCCAGCAATGTGTTCATCCCTATTTTCCCTAAATTCTAAAACATAGAGTTCTCTCTGACGTATATAGGGGAGGTGTAATTCCCAAAGCAAGCTTCTGGATTATCTGGATTCGTTTTTAAACCAACAAGAGATAATTAGTTCCTTTTTTATTCCTTCCATCTCTGGAATTTAAGAAGAAAAAGAAATATCTAAAAACCTCCAAAAGGAAAGTAATCCTGAGACCCAAAAGGGAGGAAGAGAAATAAATGATGCATTTTCCAAAGGCAGGAGGGAGAGATAGCCATCTGCTTTCTCCCTGGCTGCCATATTCCTTCTTTTAACAATTTTATTTTTCTCCCCAGCCAGCTCAGTACAAGAAAAATTCCATTATAACAAACTCCAAGGACAGCTAAACTATTTTATTGTGGCTGGATTTTGTTAAACTAAGTACATGTCTAGAATTTCTATTTCTAGTCTATAGAAAATTGAGAGAAATAGCTAAAGGTAAAGTAAGAGAAAGAAATGAAAGAGCTTGCATTTCTGGAAGAGGGGAAAGGAAAAGTGAAGGAAGAAACCCACTAGTTGATAGCAACTCTTAAATATCTTTCCTCCCTCCCCAGCCAAACAAAAGCCAAGAAAATTTTCTGCTGATAGCAGCAATGTGTTATATAGGATGCCCCTGCTAGGACTTGGGAAGGGCAAATTCTGGAAATGCAGTGTGAGGCAGGAGTGATGGGCACGTCTGGTGGTTTCTGTTGTCACGGGCATTGTCTGGTTTTTAATGCTCTTTTGACTGTGTTCCTTCATTTGGTTTAGAATAAGGATATATCTTCTAGAGAAAACAAAGACTGAAGGGTCTGGTACTAATGAAATGGCTTCTAGTTCTAGCCTGTGGCCCATTTATTCAAGCAAAAGTTCAATGTCATTAAAATCCCCAGTGCAGTCTACTAAAAAGGCATTTTGTCTCTTTAATTTACAAAAAGTTTTCATATATGTTGGCCAAAGGGACAATATCTGGGTACTTTGAATGTTGTACTTTTTCCAAAGTTGTCTTTCACTTCCTATGGCATGATTACACCAGAGGAAAGCAGGTAGCACGCTATGGGGAGCAAAGGGGCAGGAGAGCCAGAACCATGTCAATACATCACCCAGCCGTGTGGCCTTGCAAGCCCAGCCAGGTAGGAGACCCAACTGAGTGGAGGGGCTGGGCTTGGAGAAATGCAGAAAGGTAGGAGAAAGGGCAGGGAGCCCGAATGTTGCCTGCCTCTAATGCTTTAAGAAATAACCAAAGAAGTGAGTTCTTTAAAAGTTGACATTAAAAAGACATGGTCTCTGTATGAAACTATAATGGTGGATGCATTTGTCCTAACCCATAGAATGTACAGACACCAAGGGTTACCCCTAATGTAAACTACGGACTTTAGGGGGTAATGATGTGTCAGCGCAGGCTCATCAGTTGTAACAATCGAACCACTGCGGTGGGCGATGCTGATAGTGGGGAGGCTGTGCAGGTTTGGGGGGCAGGGGAAGCAGGTATAGGAGAAATCTCTGTACCTCCTGCTCAATTTTGCTGTGCACCTAAAGCCACGCTAAAAAAAAAAAAATAACAAAAAAGAAACGATTATAAGGCTAGGACTTAGCCGAGGGGATTACAAATAAAGCGCTTCAGCCACCCAGTCGGAGGGTGTCACTCAGATTCTGATACCTTGGGGGCCGCAGAATCCTTTGTGACAGATCCTCTTCTACCCACCTGGAGTATAATTCTTCTCCCCCTGAGCTAAAGGAACCCAGAACAAACCCCAGCCGCCGCCTTACTAAAGGGAAGGGGGAGCTCCCTAGAACCACCATGTGGCCACATACACTTGCCTTTGAGCCTCCTCTGCACAGCCCATATGACGAGGAAGCTTCCTGCCATAGGCAGGGCCCAGCAAGCTAGCCCTGGGGTCCCCAGCATGAGCCCCCTATCTCAGCCTGAGACCCTCAACTGATGATATTTCTAAGATGTCTAAAGTATCCTGCTCCTCTCAAGTAGGCATTAAAGGGTAGACGCACATGGCTGAGAGCAAGGCAGGGGACCCCTGTCCAGTTCAACAACCTTACTGTTCTCTCACACCAGTCTCAGGAATCCACTTCCAGGTCGTTGCCAAGAAACGCTTTTGTACCTCTAGAAAAAGAATCAGTTAGCATCTCAGGAAGAGATGGTGAAAAGCAGAGTATTAAATCAGAATATTAAAGCTGGAAGGAACTTGAAGGTAGATCTGAATGGAAAGGGTCCATAGTTAAAAAGAAAGCATTGGAGACAGAAGTGCAAACAGATTCTTGGGCAGAAGTCCAAAAGCCAAAACAGATTAGGGTACAGCTGCTGGGGGCGGAGAGCCTCCCCACTTATTTTGTGGCATGTGTGTATGCCACATGTGCCTCACTAGACGTCGCCTCGGCAGACTGTTGAGGCTGCTTAACAACAGAAAAGACTAGTGATTCTAGTGTAAGCATCATCTTTTACGTGAAAACCGATAAGCAACATTTTACACTATTTTCCATGAATACACAACACATAATGGAAGAAACTTCGGCCATTCTGAGCAATAGAGCAGCCAACCCGCCCACGGGAAAGGACAGAGGGTGCGCGGCTGCTCACCTTCCTCCCACTTCCCGGCCACCGTGGCCGGCCTTGTCCCAGCCCTGCCAGGTGCTGGTGCCCCAGGCCATTCTCCTTCCCTGTCAGCTGCGTCCCACCCCATCAACCCCTCCTCTAAGAGGCACTGCCTGGAGAACAGAAATAAGGGCGAGCAAAGGTTCTAGAAGGATCCATCCAAGGAAAGTCAGTGTTCTGCCTGTTCTCTAATGTGTGATTTAGGGCAGTCAGGGGAAAAGAAGAGTCAGAAATACAATAACATTTTACAAACAATAAATTTATTTCCAAATCCTGAATTATAACCAAATTATAATTCCCCCTAGGTCTATTGTGCTGTTTTACACAAGAATTTTAAAAAACATAGTCACAGCCGTGTCATTTATACACCAAGTGTCCCGGGGACAGTTTATTTGAATACGGTGGGTCCGGCCACCTCTCATGGTCCTGGCAGCTGCTCTGCGGCCCCGTGCCTGCACCGAGAAACTCCCACCTCCTCCATGGCAGAGCCTGGCCTCAACAGGTGCCCCCAGGGCCATGATGTACACAAATGAAAGCACACAGATGAAACGGTTTCGTCGGCAGGCCTGGGCGCTCCAGCCACGGGGCTCATGACTCAACACCTGGCCCCCCTCCTCTCCAGGGCCAGCCTCAGCTCAGAGCCCAAAGCGGGCTGGTGTGCGGCGAGGGGTCATGGGTTCCCCTTGCTCTTTCCGACCTGGGGTGTAGATCTTTGTAGACCTGGAGACACAGAAGAGGGGTTAGGAATCACACTGCTGCTCACTCCAGCCAGGACACACAGGAGGACGGGGAGCCTGAGGTCTTGCTGCTTCTGTGTGTGAGCAGGCTTTGGGGCTGCAGGGTCTCCGCCCCTAGCACACTTCCACTCCCCTCGCCTTCCCTATGTGTGATCAGGAGCAGAATGAGATAGCAACTCTTTCTGATATACACTGAGGCAGGTTATGAGATTTTTTTAACAATTCCATTCATATCCCCTAGGTGAGCTATGGAGGGAGTCTTCCCTCCACCTCACCAGGCTGCCACTCCAGCTGTGGCTGGGCTTTGTCCCCAGTTCCTGGAAGTATCTCTAGACCCTGGGAATTTCCCAAGGGACTGGAGTGTCTCTGTTATTCACGGTGGACCACATCTGATAGTTTATGCAAATGAGATGACTCAGGACGGTGGCTGCCCTGCCAGAAAAACCAGCCTGTGATTAGAGGGCTGTGCTTTGAGCCTCGTGCTATTAACCCAGCCTCTGGGGAGGGAAAAGGGGTTGGAGACTAAGTCAACACATGGGTCCTGCCCAATAAAACTCTGGGCACCAAAGCTCGGGTGAGCTTCCCTGGTGACAGTACGCTGTGTAATGTGCCAGGAGGGTAACATGACCCCAAGAACAATGGAAGACTTCACATCTAAGACCCTCTCAGACCTCACTTTATACGTCTCTCCCTTTGGCTGGTTCTGTGTCCTTCTGCTATAATAAAACTGTAATATGTATAGTACTTTCCTGAGTTCTGCGAGGTATTCTAGCAAATTATCAAACCTGAGGGAGTCCATGCGGATCCCCAAATTTGTAACAAGTTGGTGAGAAATGAGGGTGACCCTGGGTACCCCCCAACTTGCAAGTGGTGACTGAGGTGAGGGCAGTCTTGCAGGGACTGTGCCTTCACCTGTGTGGTCTAACTCCAGGCACCAGGGCAGACGCAGGTGCCCAAGGCTCTCCCCACCTTGCCTCTCCACTGTGGTGTCCAAGCCCTAGCCTGTTGGTAAAGCTGTGAGACCTACTCTGCCGCTCCAGCCCACCTTGGACCCCATCACAACATAACAAACAACGACCAGGAGTTGCAGCTGTATCACCACCCCTTGAAAGTATGTCCGAAACCACTCCCGTCTCCACGTGACCACAGTCAACTTGTCACCAATTCACCTCTGCACATTTAACTTCTCTTAAATCGCGACCCTGCCTCAGGGCCTGGTCAGTCCAGCTGGTGGGCTCCATCAGGACAAGAGTCCCGAGACCACAGCTCACCTGACACTACCCAGGGGGCTGCGCTTTTCCTGCTCCTGCCGCCGGGCCCGCAGCTGCTCCTCGGCCAGTGCCATCTCCTCCTCCATGGCAGAGGCTTCCTCTTTGGCCCGTCGGCGGTTCTCCTAGAGAAGGGAGAGGTACTGGGGTCACTGGGGATTGGCGGGTGAGGAGGGCCGGCCTGCACCCATCTCCCTGCTGCAAGCCAGGTGCTGGGTAGACCTTGCCAGCTCCCAAAGGCAGGGACACACAGCTCCCTGCCCCAGCACTGAGGCCTGCTTTTCTCACTGATCCAAGACAGACACTGGATGATTGAGTCCTCACCCTGTCATGCCTCAGCCCACCACTCAACTTGCTAAGTGCTTACGTGCTCTAACCAAGTTCATAACCATGCCAAGAAGTACAGGAAATAGAGAAGACATGACATCTGGCTGGAGAGGACGGACACAGGAAGATGTGTGCGGGCCCGGTGTGGGGAGGACTATGCTGAGAAGGGAGGAAGCTAAAGTCCACAACATTCTGCAGCCCTACATCCAGCTGGTAGCCACCAGTGGACACCAAGACTGTCAGGAGACCGAGAAGTAGGTAGAGAATTTATAATGGAGGGTCAGGTGGGACCACTGAGCAATCTTAGTGTCTTCAAAAGTGGCACCACCAGACCTTAATGTGCCTCCTGACTGGATCTAAAAGGAGGTTCATGGCACCACATGCATTTATGCATCCTTACCCGAAACAGCTGAATCTGAATCTAACCGAGGCTTTAGATTAATGACTAGCTTACAGAAAGTACATGGGATAGAGGCAAAAGTTAAATACCTTGAGGAAGCAATCAGCTCAAAACAGAACGTGGAACATTCTACAAGATGACCAACCTGTTTTCTCCAATAAGTCAATGCCATAAAAAATGAGTGGGGGCAGAGCTTGTTCCAGAATAAAAGACTTAATATATATATAATGACAAATTTTAACGCCTGGATCCAAATTCAAGCAAATCAATTATAAAAAATTATCTTTGGAATAAAAAAGGAAACATGAATAAGAAGTGGAGACTTTAGCAACGTTAAGGATTAATTCTGTTGAGTAAGATTTGCATGGAGGTTAGGTTTTAATTTTTGAAAGTCCTTTTAGAGGCACATATTCAAGTATTCATGGGTGAAAAAATACAATGTCTGAGGTATGCTTTAAAATATTCCAGGAAAAATCAATATGTATGGAGCGGGGTGGGAATAAGAGAAACAAGGTTAGGCAGAATGTTGATAATTATGGAAGCTAAGTGAGGAACTCATGGCTCATTATACTGTTTCTGTCCACTTTTATGAGTATTTGGACTTTTCAATAAGTTGTTGTTTTTGTTAAGGCTCAGCAGACCAAGCAAATGGAGTGGGTGGGGGGAGATCAGACAGACTAACCTGCCTGGATCACAACTTCTATGTTTGACAGAGAAGTGAAGGGAAGCCAGATGATGATGTGTCTTTAATACCAGGCTTAGGGGAAAGCGGATCCCAAAGACAAACAGATCCTCCATAGAAAAGCACAGGATCCTTACCTGCCGAGACTTTCCTGCCTGTTTCACGCTGTAGAACATGGGGCCCAGCTCTGCCAGCCACTCTCCGTCCACAGCAGTCACACACTGCATGTACTCCTGCAGGCAGAAGGGCCACAAAGCGGTGGTCACAGAAGGACCAATGCTTTGAGCTGTCCCTCCCAGAGCAGTTCCACAATTAGGAGCTGTATGGGAAGGGCCTACCCCCTAACCCTGTGAGGCTGAAAAAGGCAAGGGGAAGCCGCAGACACTGGGATTCTAATCCCTTCTCCCATCCAAATTCCTCCATGCTTGAGAAAAAGGCCCCTATTGTCCAACAGAAAAGGCCCAGCCCCTCAGAAAACCCTTCTAACAACACCAAAAGGGCTTGCTTGTCCCAGGCAGCCAAGTAGGAAACAATCCTGCTGGCACAGCCGAGGCCACTGGAATCCAGAGGTTAACTGTGTATCTATATAAACTTCCCCAAACCCCCAACTGAAAACCAACCTCAATTTCCCTCCAAGCAACGCCATGTGGCCTTAAGCCTCCCAAGCTCAAAACCCATCCCAGAAGGCGGCAAAGGGTTATTACAAAGGCCTGGCCCAGCCAAGTGGGCCTACAGTCATACAAGCTGCCTTGGAAAAGACTCACCTTGGTGGTCATGACCAACTCGTGATACACAATGTAGTCTGGGGTGTAGCCCATTCCAAAGAGGGAGCTGGTGGGGTGCAGGTGGCAGGGCATGCCTGTCCGGATATTCACATACTCCCCGATTCCCTACGGAAGAGATGCAACAGGTGGCTACATTGCAAAACACTGCACATCTGGGCCGCTACCCAGTCCAATACTGTCTTGACACAGGCTTTTGGGGGAAGCCCAGATCTGCAGGACTGTACAATGAGACAGGAGACCTCTGCCCTCGAAAGAAGTATCAGGCCCAGAGGGGCCACAGCTCCCCTAGGCTCACCTTGAGCTTGGCTGCCTGGTGGAAATAGGCAGCACAGATACACTTCCTGACAATGTCCCAGTCGGTGCCACACGAGGCCAGGCTCATCCGCTGCTGCACCATGATGTCCTTGAGCTGAGCCCGCACCTCCCGGACCTAGAGCAGGACACAGGTACACAAGGATGGAGCCCTCCTTCCCTGCATCCCGACCCTCCTCCCAACGTGCCGCTTGTCTCGGCCACTGCCCCCACCTTCCGCATGGCCTTGGCATGGATGAAATGATCGTTACACCAGATGGTAGAGTAACTGTTGTTCTTCCACTGCAGGTAGACATTCAGGTAGGTCAGATGGTCACTCTCAGGGACGGCAAACTTCTCCCGGATTTGATCACTCTCCTCCTCCCGGCCCTAGGAAGGAAAAGGGGAAGCCCAGGTCCAATGAGAGGAGCTACTCACACTATCATCTACCCTCACCGCAACTAGAGACACATCAACGTAGTGCCCTGACAATATAGGAAACATAAATTCGTTTACAACAAAATATTTATTCTACAATGTGAGGGCTCAGGCACAGCCATCCTAGAAAAAACTGCAAAACACGCCCTGAGAACCATGGATCTAGCTCATCCCTCCCCCTACCCCAACCTGCTTAACATAAAACAGCAAAACCACTCTTTGGAAACTGATTCCTGCCCCTCCCTCCACTCTGTCTTAACAACACAGAGAGAACCTACTCCCCTCTCTCAGCCTTCCCTGAGCCCGTAACCTCCCGAGACCCCTGGGAGGAGAGCAGCCGGACAGCATCTCCCACCTTGGGCCTGTAGAAGATGGCTGGGACCGAGAGCATGGAGACGATGAGCAGGATCTCGGAGCTGCAGCCCATGTCACAGGACACGATGAGCATCTTGGACAGGGCCGGGTCCAGCGGGAACTCCACCATCAGCCGCCCGGTCGAGGTCAGACCGCCTGGGAGAGAGGAGCAAATCCACACGGTCAGTGGACACAGTGCCATAAGAGGGAGAACCCAGGTGCCAGAGCCCACGGGGCCCTGCCCAGCTCCCAGGGCCACAGCACCTGTGTTGTCCAGGGCCCCGAGGATCCAGAGCTGATACATGGAGTTGAGCATGTTGTCCTCCGGGGGCGGGTCCATGAAGTGGAACTGCAACAGGTCCTGCACCCCCAGGGACTTGAGCAGCAGCACCACGTTGGCCAGGTTGGTCCGCTGGATCTCCGGCACCGTGGTGGTCAAGAGCTCATTCTTGTAGGCGCTCTGGGTGTACAGCCTGCGGGGCGGAAGACGCAGTCCTGCCGCACTTCCCACCATGCTGCCCGGCTGAGCCCCTCAAATGTGCCCGGCTGTCTACACAGGGACCAACACTGGGCTTGTGCACCCAGAAGAGCCAGTGCAGATGAAAGCCACGGGTAAGGAGGAGAAGTCCTCATTTCTTCCCCCCACTTCCCCCTTTCCCTTACAATCACAAATCTCCACCTACTCAAAACTCAGTCCTGCCAATTCACCATTCTGCTGGAGTCTCCTATGTACTTGTTTCATTTCTGGAACCAGTGAGCCTAGGACTAGAATTATGGCTGGCATTTTTTTTCTTTATATTTTTCTAGATTTTCTGAATTTCTATAGTTAATACATTATTTTTACAAATCGGAACAAAAAAGAGAGAGAGAGTAACTGGAGGAGGAAAAAAGGAACCAGTGCTGTAATTTGTTCACATTTATCTTCTGGGAGGAGGCACACTGTAATCACTGGTCATCCGCTGCAGATACCTTCAACACAGGTCTTCCTAAAACCCAAGGCTGCTCAGACTTCAGGGCTGCCTGGGAAGGCAGCTTCTTCCACCCAGCAGCATGTGATGAGAGAACCAGTAAGTGGCTGCCCCACCACTGGTTCCCAGCCTCAGGGATCACCTCTCTGCAGCATCACAGTCCAAGCCTTCCCACCCCAGCTGGGGCTCCACCCCAGAAAGCAGGCTAGCACAGGGCTCCTACCTGAAACACTGACCTGGGCCCGTCCTGCCGGCTCGCCCCGACCTCTGGTTGGCATTGGCCTGGCTGATGGGGTAGATCTGCAGAGCATCCATGCCAATCCTGGGGTTGAAGACCTAGGAGGGGACAGCAAAGACCTGACTAAGGACAGAGTGA
This sequence comes from Lipotes vexillifer, assembly GCF_000442215.2. Classification (NCBI taxonomy): domain Eukaryota; kingdom Metazoa; phylum Chordata; class Mammalia; order Artiodactyla; family Lipotidae; genus Lipotes; species Lipotes vexillifer. The sequence continues at coordinate 3,313,149 of NW_006789896.1, read as the reverse complement.
GGGGAAAAAGGGAGGCAGGCTTGAGACAAAGACAAACCCTAGTTGCTACACATCACAGAATGAAGTGTCTTAGTGATGTAAGCAGCCATCTTTCGGAACCAGGAACCTCAAGAAATCTCCCCTGAACACCAGCTCCGCAATCTCTATTGAGCTATGTAAACTGTCTGTCTACCTCGAGTTATCACAAGGATGGAATGAATCAAGCACTTGGCAAAACCACCACTCAATAAACACCACCACCACTTCCATGAGCAATCGTCGTTTGAGGGCCAAGGACCCAGGGCCTGCCTTCCCACCCCCTTGGCTGAGTTAGCTTTGGGTGAAGGCCCAGGGCCCCGGTGCCTGTGTCTCCTCTTACCTTTAATTTACAATAACCAGAATCGATAACAAACATGATGCCATCAACAGTCAGAGAGGTCTCAGCAATGTTGGTGGCGACAATACACTTCCGAACGCCATCCGGAGCCTGGAGCCGGACAGGACACTCATGGAGGGAAGGCTGTAGGCCTTCAGGTAGGAAAAACCCCACAAGGAGAAAAGTACACCCCACCCACGCCAGAAAAGTAATACCCTCCCTCTTGCCCTCCTTTGGGGGAGTCTGGGGGAATCCCAAGGTGGGGACCCATCTCACCTTCTGGAAGATTTTGGCCTGGAGGTCAGAAGGCAGCTGGGAATAGATGGGCAGCACAGCCAAGGCGGGTGCGTTCTCCAGTTCTTCCAGATGCTCCACAATCTGGTCTGAGGTCACCTGAGGGCACAGAGAGGAGCTGTGAGACACCAGATCCCCCAGTTCTCACACGAAGGACACACCCGTTCATCCCAGTCATGACCGAGGCACACACCTCGATGTCCTCTTGGCCAGGCATGAAGATAAGGATGTCCCCGGGGGCCCCCGACAGATGCACCTGAAGAGACTGCTTCACTGCGGCCTCCACATAATCCTCCTGGGGGGTCTGCAAACCAGTGAGGGACACCGTCAGAGGGAATGCCGGCCAAGCCCCCACTGGGAACCAGCGACCCAGTTCCTGGTCAGGGGCTAGGGCCGATGAACTCTCAGGGCTGCCACACCTGCAGACGGGCCTCATGGCCCTCCCTGAGCCCTGCACGTCCACTCCAAAGAAACAACCAAGCGAAACCTCCCCAGAGTGCAGTCCTTCGCCTCCAAGCCTATAGCCGCAGGCTCCCAGGGTCCCCACAAAACCTCTCCCGACTCAGTGCGCCACTCCACATCCCCCAACCAGCTCCTCATCAAGGGTCAGGGCAGTTCCAAAACAGGGCCTCAGTACCTTGCTGAAGAGGATGTCAACAGGGAAGGTACGACCAGGGATGTGGAAGATGGGGACATTCCCAAAAAAGGAAGCAAATTTCTCTGCATCCATGGTGGCCGATGTGACGATGAGCTTCAGGTCTGAGCGCCGAGCCACCACCTAAGAGAAGAAGTCAGTCAGAGGCTTTCCCACAGTTTTGGGACCCTTGGCTTCTGCCCTCCAGTCTCATAGGCATCACTACCAAATGAAACAGAAGTCAAAGCTGACAGATGGCTCATTAGATTCCTAACAATCCTGAACTGAATCCGTGGAGCCACAGCCAGGAGAACCACGGGTCACACAGCTGAGCAAGAACAGAGTAAACCACCACCAGCTCGGAACCCCACAGCCAAGGGCCTCAGGGGCAACTCAGCCTGTCAAAGACCCCCTCAGCTTCCCCAGGCTAGACCCCAGCCCGCCTGGAGTGCCTTGTCACTAACTCCTAGCAGGGTGGTGGTCCAAGCCCCACAGGCACAGAGGCTGGACCCGCAGCCCTCACCTCCCGGAGCAGCCCAAAGAGCACGTCGGTGTTGAGGGAGCGCTCATGGGCCTCATCCATGATGATGGCGCTGTAGTGATCCAGGTCCGCTTCCCGGAGGGACTCTCGCAGCAGGATTCCATCAGTCATGTATTTGATCAAGGTGCTTTCTGAAGTGCAGTCTTCGAAACGGATGGCATAACCCACCTGGAGGCCAGAGAGACCGCTCAGAAGCTCTGGGCGCCCAGTCGCCACTGCACACCCCGAGCTGGGTCCAGGCCTCAGCAGATCAGCCCAAATGACAGAAGCTACCGGGTGAGAACTACACAGCTCAGCCCTTGTGCCCACTCACCTCCTCACCAAGGTTGCCCCCCATCTCTTCACTGACTCTCTTGGCCACCGACATGGCAGCCACACGGCGGGGCTGGGTGCACCCGATCATCCCATAGTCCGTGTAACCGTCTTCGTGCAGGTACTGGGTCAGCTGAGTGGTCTTACCACTCCCTGTCTCCCCAACCACGATCACGATGCTATTATCTCTGCAAGGAAGAGAAGATAAAGGGTGACCAGCCTGAGTGGAAGGCCACCTCCTACCCCCACCTGTAGCTACCCAAGGAGCGTGCCTGCGCAGGGAGAAGGATTTCCCTGGGAAAACGGCCTCATACTGAAACACCCTCTAAAAAGTCTGGAAGACAGTACGGTTTAAACAAATGAACTAAAACAAAATGATGCCATCTTGCTTACTTCAAGCAGGGTAGCCCAGGGCACCCAGGTGAGGGGAAAAAATCCTTTCCCTTCTCCATCAGATGTCATACCCAAAAGAAAAAGAGCTACAGAGTACACACAGGAGAAAATGGGACACCTGATTCAACAGTGGAATCCCGACCCGGGGTGGATGCAGTTACCTGATAATCGTGAGCAGTTCTTGCTGCACAGCAAAGATGGGCAGGTACTGCCTCTGCTCCAGAATAGACTTCTTCTTTGCGAATTCACTGCTGGCTTCGCTCTTTTTCTTCATGTGGTCTGCAAACTTCTGCTCTGTCCTGAGAACACACAGCAGCCTAAGCGCCCTGCACAGTTTCCCACATCTTCTCTCCTGACTGGGTTACTGCCCTGCTTCCTACACCCAAAAGTGAGCACTCATTCAAATATGCAGTAAATCTTTGAGACGCCACAGCTGCCAGGTGCTGCTCATCTCCTCTGTCCTAAGGGACGAGACTGCTGTCTGAGAATCCATCATCCAAAACCTGCTCAATGCCCCCAGGACACACAGCTGCAGAGGGCTCAGAGGAGCTACAGATTAGCGAGTGGCAAATCCTCTGCCCTGAAAGACTTCAGCCGGAAGAGGAGTTGAAATCCACAGGTCATTACCTTATATGGAACAACCCTGGGCAATGTCAGCACCACACTTAACAGGCTGAAAGGAGGAGTTGTGGTTACAGTCATGACCAAGGTCAGACTCCCTCCCACCTCTTGGTGGGATAGCAGAGTCCATAAGGCTTTATTTTTAAAGAACTGTGAGAACAATCCCACTTGATGTTTACCTACAGCTTCCACTGAAAGCGCTCAAGTATCCGACACACGTACATCCTCAGGCTGCAGAGCGAAAAAGGTACCAGTCCTACCTTACCTACATTAGTCTACAGTCTCCACCCATCCCTTCCCCAAGAGACTTTTCCTCCATCAGATTGAGCCCACGGCTCTGTCAAGCTTCCTGTTTCTAACATCCCAGTCACTCCCGGTCAGCTAACAATTAACACCTATGGGATTAAATTAACTAGAAACTAACAAGGGCTGATCAATAGCACCAACTTCTCACTTCTCACAGGGATATAGAGAATTATTAACTCAGATGACAGTTTTGTAGGATTTCAGAGTGTTCAATGAGATTCAGAAGGGACATTTGAGTTCAGCCACCTACACAATGAGGAAAGCCCAATAAGCACTTATCCAACATCTGCTTAAATACCTCTATGAATGGGGAAGTCACTACCTGAAAAGACAACCCTTTCTATTTTCAAACCTCTGTTAAAAATAGTTCTTCCTTAGATTCAACTAAAATCTAAGGGTGCAAAGCACACTTTCCTACACTGAGCATCTGAAAGGCACTCTAGCAGAGTGGCTAAGAGTGTGGGCTCTGAAACTAGACTGTCTGGGTGTGATCCGCACTCCACCATTTCTAGCTGGGTAACCTCAAACAAGTTACTTAACCTCCCTGGACCTCATCCTCCTCGCATGAAAAATGGGAAAGATTACACCTGTCCCATGGGACTGTCATGAGAATCCAATGACTGAATATCTGTGAGTTCTGTGGTGCTGCCTGGCACAGAAGAAGCTCCTGCAGTATCAGGGGCGACAGGAGGAATGTTATCTCAGAAAAGTCGAAAAGGCCAGGAGGAAGGGACCAGAGACTCAAAATGACATCATTTTCCTATTCATGAGTGACGAATCCTATTGGACCCCTTGAGGCCCCATCTTCAGAGACACCTGCTGCTGGCGAGACTCCTACCTGTAGTCCACTTTACCATCCTCTGTCAGAGCTTTATCTGGCTCTTCCTCTTTTTTGACACCCATTATATCTCCCAGTTTGGTTCCAGCCAGTTCCCAGTGTTTGTGTTGAGCCTGAAAAAAGACACAAAAAGTCAATCTGCTCCATCCCGTGACACAACTGTGGTCCATGGAAAAATCAATCCCATCTGACAACAAGCTTCATCTAGCAGGCAGTAAATTCCCACAAGGCAGCAGTGGCACCAAGCCATGCCTCCCAATCTTATGCCTGAAGCTCCTGAGACACCAGGCCCCAGATTATCTTCACTGAGGCCCTGGAGGAGGAATGCAATACCCTCCCACAAGGGCTGTTTCTTGCTCTATGAGTTTCCTCTAACTGCCAATAGGAACCCTACCTGTGAGGCGTGGAGGTGAAAGGTAATTTTAAAAAAAAAAAAAAAAAAAAAAAAAAAAAAAAAAAGGCAGATACTCTCTGGCCCTAGAAGACGAGAAACCAACCTTTTTGCGTTCCTTTTGCTCCCTGTGCTTCCGCACTGTTTGACTGCCTTTTCTAGCAATAATGGCCAGGTCAGAAGTGGCGTCCTTGACTGGAATCACAGGCTCTGGCTGCAGGAGGTTGAGGAAAAAGAGAAATTCTGCACTGACCATTAAACTCAACACAAAGGTCCACTTCGTACCGGCCCTGGTAAACGAAAGTTGCTACCCTACCCCTATCGTGATGGGGCTTTTTTCCTCTCCTTTCCTTTCCCTTTCTTTCTTTTCCCATTTCAGGCTTCTCTGAGCCTTCTTCTCTCTGACAACAGAGGACCCTCACCTGCTTGGTGAAGACGATGCGCCCATCCAGAAAGGGAGGCACCAGGTTATGCACCATCAGATGGACCTTGGCTGCACTGTCCTCTTCAAAGTCGTCGTCCACCTCCAGCCGATGCACCACCCCGCTGGTGAGCATGCGGTTGGTCTCCCAGCGTTCGTTATCCTGTGAGGACACAACAGGAGGCCACGTTAAGACTGCAACTGCAAGGCCATCCTGAAAGGTCCCAGGCAAGGCCACGCAGAGGGTCCTGACAGAAGGGCCACAGGGGCTGCAGAGATGTCACAGGCCTCTCTACCCTGCAGCTCCTTAGACAGAAGAATCGCTGATCCCAAATCACCTGCAGTACTCTTCCCAGAAGCAACCCGTTGTATTTAAGGCAGAACCTCTATATGGATACACAAACGGTGACCGTCCCTGGCCCTGCTGAGAGACACAAAGGACACACCACAGAGCCGGGGCCTGACCTCCCAGTTCCCATCAACAGCACCCCTCCAGGAACTACTGCAGAAGACGGAAGTCACGATTTGGGTTGGGTTTTTCTGAAGTTACTGATAAGTTCCCTGCCCACCCCTCTGCCTCCAGAGGAATCGCTAAGCCTGTGACTTCAGCAGCAGGGAGACAAGCTGTGCTGTCGGCAGGTGCATGTGACCTGCTGCTTCTCCAGCTGAATCTGCTCCACCTGCTGTGGGCAGCCTCACCTCATTGATCTGCCTCCGCTGAGCCGAAATGCGCTTCTGCTTCTGTTTGTGCAGATGCTGCTCCCGCCTCCTCACGTAGTCCTCGGAGGAGTAGGCCAGGGGGTTGTGGAACTCATCATATCCCTCATCCATCATGTACCAATCCCGGTCAGCTTGCTGTGGCACAAGAGACAAAGCAATAAGAACAAGGCACAGATCAAGTTTCTGCGCAAGACGTGGCCAGAAGGGGAGGACGTGTTTGGTAAGAAGCCACTGGTGCAGCATAGCAATCCTCGTGAGAGACGCAAGAGAGGCTGTAAGACACCTAGAGAAGCACAGTTTATAGCGCAGTCCACCATGACAGCACTTCTTACATTTACCACACGGTGGCACCAGTACACAGCCGAAAAAGTTAAGTCTGACCTGCATTTGGTGAGAGGTTTCACCCCAGCCTTTGCCTGGAAAGAGATTCCACGGCTTCGAGACTGAACGTGGCTCAACGTCCGGTTCCACTACAGTGTAACCCATGACCCTTGTGCTCAGACACCCCCGGTCACCCACTCACCAACAGATGGCCACCACCCCTCATTCAGTCCCTCAAAGATGTAGTTTTTACCCTCTGGTCATCCTCCCATTGCTGCCGCTCCTCTTCTGTGTCAAATGAAATTCCTTCTTCACCATCCTCACGTCTCCCTGCGGGAGAACACGTAGCAGGTCAGTCTGCACGGTCCCAGCTCATCCCCAGTGGCCTCACACAGACCTGCCAAGCAGCACAGCCCCAGCCCGGCTTTGCCCAGCCCCACCAGGAAGAGCAACCCTGCTTCCTGCTTCCCACTTCCACCCTGCCTTACCTCGGCCCCTGGACAGACGTGGGGTGGACCCCAGATGTCTTCTATCATCGGCCCACTCGTTGTATTTGTAGGATGGGGTTGGCAGAGGTGTGTCGTCTGAGTACCTGCTCCTCACAGACCTGGGAAACAGTATAACCAGCCTCACTAAATAGTCACTAAGCTGAGATGTGTCCCCCAGCCACCATCTGCCCTCCCAGCCCCAGTCACGTCCACCCTGTGCCACCCACCCAGAGAACCTGGGCTGCTCCACCCAGAACGTCACCTGTCCCTATCTCGACTGGACAGCCGATGACTCCGCTCAGAATCCCGATAGGAAGGCGTTGGGGAGGGCGATTCCCACTGTGAGCGCTTGGAGGAGCCATAGCCACTGTCCTCCTCATCCCAGGTAGACCTTGAAGGGGTGGCTGCATCTGGGCCACAAAAGACACATCCATAGGAAACGTCTAAGACATGGCTATAGAGCCGTTAGGTGAAAGTCAATTCACCAAATTTCTTTTACTATTTATAAACTTTGCACCTCTTTGCAATGGATAAGATGGTTTTGACAGCTTTTAAAGATATCTGAATTTTAATGTCCCAGTTTTCATCTGTGCTCATAACAACATTTTAAGGAATATCCAATTTATCTCTGCAAGCATATCCCTCTTGAATGTACATATTTCTTTGTATTCAAACCTTCTTCCGCCCCTACCCCAGCCACCCCCAGCTCCCTATTCTTCCCTACCATTTGGAAAACTGGCCACTCAGCAAACTGGCAAATCATGTTAAGGGAGCATATCTGTCTCCACAGAGATGTCCATGGCCTTCCCAACTGAATCAAATGACTCAGAACCAAGTATTCCCAGAAATTCATGGTGGAATCAGGAATTCCAACCCAGTTCCACTGAGGATAAGAGTCACTCACCCTGCCTCCCATACACTTGGCTCTCACAAACCACCACAAGCAACAGCTCAGACTACCTTTAGGCCGGTGTCGGGGGCTCTCAGGTTCGTTTCTTCTGCTGCTGCGCTCTGATCCTCCATCTCGCTCCGACCTGCTGCTGTGCCTGTTTCTATCCCGCTCATCTGTGAGGAGACACCAGCAGAGCTTAGAAAACAGGTGTCCCATCCTAACTTCCACCCATCTTCACCCTAGAGAAAGGACAGGCCTCCCCACTCACTCACAGGTGCAACCTCACTGCTCTAATGCGATCCATGGGCTCCTGAAACTCACATATCCCCATTCTTTCAAGGGCAAAAATTAGTTACTGGCTAGAAAGTTTCAAACTCACAGTAACAGTTATTTTCCTGCAAGAATTCAAAAAAGAATAGTTATAAGTCTATAATGAATAGTTATTTAATAGTTACAAGCCTACAAGCTACAGAACTCAGACAACACTGAGGAAAGCCAGTATTGGATTTTATGTCTTTTTACGTCCTTTTTCTCTCGCCAACACTAGTGTCAACTGATTTCTCAAACATATTACCCATTTTCACCTTTATCACCAATTTTCAGGATAAAATGAGGACCACACACTCAAGCAAAGAAGCTATGTTGCAAGTAACAGCTCTTTTCTTAAACTGCCTGCTAATCCCAATACCAACAGGGTCAAAACCAACCAGGCTGACATGAAAATGGAGTTCCCTAATTAACGGGTGTTATAAAAACTCCCACAACAGGAAAAAGGCTGACATGTTAATTCAGGTGCTTAGCAGGCACTAGGAACTCTGCTGGGCAGTTTACCTCTGTCTCTCTTGCGGTCACAGTCTCGATCCCTCGACCTCTCCTTCTTCCGAT
>NW_006789896.1:3300733-3304404 GCF_000442215.2 Lipotes vexillifer | reverse complement strand
CAGGCGCGAACCCCCCCTCCCCCCGCCACTCCCGCTCTCTCTGCCGACTGCGTTCCCAAAACTCTTCACTCACACCACCAGGATGGGATGGAGTCTCTACCCGAGCAGATCGATAATGTCTGAAACAGGGAGGGCAGCTGGTAAAGGGCTTATCCATGGAAGAAAAACCTGCCCCAAGCCTTTGGCCAGGCCAAACATGTGACCTGGCCTTTTCCACTTTATCTCCCTGGTACGGCAGGTTTGCATATGGCAACAACCATAAGCGCTTCTAACCTCCATCATCTACTCTTTAGGTGCCTTTGAATCTCCCCCCAGATCTGAAGAAAATACCAATTCCTATCTAGCCTCAATGTTATAGAATTACAGTAAAATCATAAAGTCCTAAATGTCCAACAAGAACTGAGAGATAAACATGAGATGCTATTTTCTGGCCTCCGTTTTCATTCCCTTTGGGGCAGTCCACCCGAAGGCTCTTACCTGTCTTTCCGGCTACTGTGGCCAGCCTGGTCACTGCCCTCCTCCTCAGCATCCCTCTGGTCGTCCTTGCTCTCTTCCCAGTCCTTATAGGAAGAGATTCTGGACTTCTTCTTGTCCTCCCCATCATCCTTCTCCTCTCTCTCCCTCCTTTTCAGGGAAGCCAACAAGTCTAGTCCCAGCAGTGAAGGGCGGGGAGCAGGGGCCTTGAAGACATGCTGCTCACTAGATGCACTTTTGGTCCTGAAAATAAGACCGCCAACCTGGGAGTCTACATCAGTGCCTTCCAATCGATGGATCGAGGCATCCTCGCTGGTGTCCTCCATGACAGGCTCTGGGATTTCTCTGGAAGGAAAACAAACCATTTGATATCAGATATAAGAAGGGAAAAGGCTTGGCTCTGCTACATCCCAGAATAACCGTAGGTATATGGATCTCTGGGGGGTTGACCTCCTCCGCAAGATCAGAATTCCTTTAGTTACCTCTTACCAAGACCTGTCCATCAAGTCACTGACAATCTCAAAAGATCTTCCTACTTCCACCCCAACACGCGTCAGGAACAGATACACACACACACACACACACACACACACACACACACACACCCCAGGATCCAAGAGGGTATCATCCAGGCAAGAACAGACCTCACTAAGGGACACTTACTAGAGCATTATGGCATCTATAAAGGGAGTTTAGGGAAAACAACACTAGATTTTAAATCAGAAACCTCAATTAGAAACCACGCTCTCAACATTTTCTACCTGCATGATTGTAAGCAAATAACTTAATCTTTGATTAGGCATAATTTCTACACCTGCAAAATGGAAGTACTTTTTGCTCTATCTAATCCATGGAGTTATTGTGAGAATCAAATAAGAAAGTGTATGTGAAAGCACTCTGTAACCATAAAGAGTTACATAAATGTCATCGTTACATTATTTCACTTGCTGTGTGCTCCAAGGTATTGATTTGGGTCCCTCACCATTTTTTTACACAAGTTGTTCGTCCTCTCCCTTCCTTTAAACTACAGATATAGCAGAGTTGTTGACGTATAAGACTACCATCCATAAGATCCATACTTTAATGAATTGTATTTTGTAGAAAACACTTCTCTCACAGCAGTTGAAATCTATTTAGTAACAATTCAAGTTCACAAAAAAAAAATTAATGAGAATCACCAGGCTAGGAAATGATATTTCTGAAAAGTAGGTAACTGTAGGATTTTCTGGCATTCAACTTCTAACAAATTCCTCCTTACCTCCCACTATACACAATCTACTTATAAACATATCCCATTCTGAGTGCTTGAATAATTTCCCTCATTCCAACAGCAAAGAACTGTCAAGGGATAGGGTACCACCAGAATCCAGAATGTTTCACCCAGCTCTAATTAACATATACAGCTCTATAGAAGAATATTACTAAACAGACTGAACATATAGTATGAACAACAGTTGCATTTTTTAAAGTGCCATCAGGCAGAAGAAAAAAGGGAAAGCTACTTATTGGTGACATCTGTATTCATGTGAGGAAATCTAAACAGGAAGGTAGGATTTACATGCTCTGCTCAGTAGTCTGAACTAGAAAATATACTTCTAAAATGTAATTTTATGCAGGAGAGAGAACCTTGTCTGCCTTGTTGACTGCTTTGCCCAGTGCCTAGCAAAATAAACGTGTGAGGAATAAATGAATGAATGAGTTTAAACTGATTAAAGAAAACAGGGAGCCAGAAATTTCTAGGGACAACAAAGAAAGATGCCAGCGGCACAGGAAAAGGAGTCTGACAAACAGGACAACTAAAAGCTGAGAAAAGTAAATAAGAAGCTAAGTGTTGGCTTGTGAAGAATAATTAGTGGCAAAGAAGCCACAAGAGGAACAAGAAAAATAATGAAGAAAAAACTGGATACATTCATTCAACAATTACTGAGTGCTTTCTGTAAGCCGATCGCTGTTCTGGGCATTAGAGATAAAGAAGAGAACAAATCAGACAAAAATCACGACCTTTTTGGAGCTGACATTCTAGTAAAAGATATCACCTGGTAGAGATACCACTGTGACAGAGAAGAGGAAGACAAAAGGAGCCCTGCTGGGCTCGGTGTCCGTCTGGGAGTGGGCTAATAGGAAGTGAGCAGGGTGACTCCCCGGGCAGCATCCCTGGACTTCTGCGAGGCCACGCCAGGAAGCTGGATCTGACCTGAGCAAGAAGAAAGGCCGGTCTTGCAGGACGTAGGCAGCATCCCTAAGGTGAGTAACGCAAGTTGGGTGACAGGAACAAGACTTTCCAAACCTGGGCCCGTACCTGAGCGAGGGGCCGATATCCGCCTCTAGGAGCCGCCACGATTGGCGAATAAAAGGTCGGAAATGAAGAAGGGACACTCACCTCACCAAGGCCCGACTCTCGGGACCTTCTGTCCCGGATTCTGGGGCGCTGGCGCAGCCACTCCTCGCTCAGACCGCCTCAGAGAGCCAAAATCCGTACCTTGAAAGCCGCCATTACTGTCCCATAAGACTTTGCGCGGCCCCCTCTATCCGTCCAAAGATACCATCGAGAGCAGCCCGAAAAACTCCCGTTCCTAGTGCGGGACAGAACCTTACAAGGCTAGACTGTCTTTCTCTGCGGCTCTGATCAGAGACACTTCCGAGTCTCCTGACGACCAATCACGCTTAGTCTAAGAGGCGACGCCCCGCCTCTAGTTCGGATGCGGGAAGGAGAAGTTAAAGAGATCGGTCATATTTATAAGGGCGGAAATGACCCTAGGGCTTCCGGTGAGAGCCGGGGAAGGTGGGCGGTGACTAGAATAACCTCTTCCGCTTATTTGAGCGGGGCTTAATGCGAGTTCGTCCCTGCGCCTGTGCGTCTTTTTCCGTTTCCGTCCCCTTAAAGTGGTCCGCTACAGTTGCTAGGCAGCTCTAGCCCGTGGGTTACTTTGGTTTGGGGTCGCAGCCGCGGTTGGGGGAGGAGGAAAGAGCCTCCCCAGTCGGCTTTTTGGAGAAAGGGTGAGGGGTTGCCGACAACCGTGAAGTGGAAGAGAGAGAGCTTGACGTGTACAAATAAGTAAGTATCATTTTCCCTGGCAGTTGTGGGCCAGGAGTAGCCCAACCACTGGCATCATTAAAAGTATGTCGGGGCTTCCCTGGTGGCGCAGTGGTTGAGAGTCCGCCTGCCGATGCAGGGGACACGGGTTCGAGCCCCGGTC
>NW_006789896.1:3230133-3300200 GCF_000442215.2 Lipotes vexillifer | reverse complement strand
AAAAAAAAAAAAAAAAAAAAAAAAAAAGAGTATGTCGGACTTCCCTGGTGGCGCAGTGGTTAAGAATCCGCCAGCCAATGCAGGGGACAAGGGTTCAAGCCCTGGTCCTGGAAGATCCCACATGCGCGGAGCAACTAATCCCGTGCGCCACAACTACTGAGCCTGCGCTCTAGAGCCCATGCTCCGCAACAAAAGAAGCCACCACCCCAAGGAGAAGTCCACACACCGCAACGAAGAATAGCCCCTGCGCGCCACAGTTAGAGAAAGCCCGCTCGCAGCAACGAAGACCCAACGCAGCCAAAAATAAATTTTTAAAAAAGTATGTATGTTGGATATTTGGGGAAAATAAAGACGCGCATCCCAGTGTAAGTAAAAGTCACTGGTCTGTTCACACGCAGAGATAACATCTCTGATGGTCTTTGGAGATATTCATTTCTTGTTATTTTTCTATGTGAATATGTACATGTGTATTATAGTTAGGTTTTGTACAAAAGTGGGATCACACTTTATATACTGCTGTTTTATAACTTTTTTTCTTTATCATGAGGATTTTTCAATTATTCATCTCTAACACGGTGTATAATGACAGTGTGCTAGTACGTTGCAGTGGCTATACTATCATTTATTTCCTCATTCCCCTACTGATGGCTATTTAGGTTGTTTGCAGTTTTTCACCGTTATAAATGTACGTTGATCTTTGTGCATATGTCTATTTATTTACTAGGAATAAATTCTCAGAAGTGGAATTGTTGGTCAGAGTATTCAGGTTTCTTTCTAGAAAAATTTTGCTTCTGTGCATTCCAGTAGGGACTCTGAATGCCTGCCCCTTCACTCACACTCTTGCCGTTATCATTTAATCTTTGCCAAATTAATGGATTTGAAAATATATCGTTTAACTTGCTTTCCTTTGCTTACTGGTAAAGCTTAACTTTCCCAGTATATTTGTCCATTTTTACCTCTTCTTTTGTGAATTTTCTGTTGGTATCCTTTGCTGTGGACATTTTCTTAGGTGTGGTCTCAATTTCCCTCTCCTCTTTCCAACATTTATCCAGTCCCACCCTCTTACAGGCTTATCTCCCCACTCCCTGTTGACAGCTTTGCTCTCCCATCACTTCCTCTTCTTTATCAGTAACTTACAGAAGTTGCTGTTTGTTTGAATTCTGGTGGTGGGACAGATCCATCTTCTCTGACTTTCCCTTTCATCAGTAATTTGTTCTGCCACTCCGACTTGAAGAAGTCCCTTCTGGCAGTCATCTTCTCTATTTAAAGTATGACCTATTGGGACTTCCCTGGTGGTGCAGTGGTGACGAATCCACCTGCCAATGCAGGGGACACGGGTTTGAGCCCTGGTCTGGGAGGATTCCACATGCCGCAGAGCAACTAAGCCTGTGCGCCACAACTACTGAGCCTGTGCTCTAGAGCCCGCAAGCCACAACTGCTGGAGCCTGCAAACCTAGAACACGTGCTCCGCAACAAGAGAAGCCACCGCAATGAGAAGCCCGCGCACCACAACGAAGAGTAGCCCCTGCTCGCCTCAACTAGAGAAAGCCTGCGTGCAGCAAGTGACCCAACACAGCCAAAAATTAATTAATTAATTTTAAAAAATAAAGTGTGACCTACTGGAACAATTTTATCTTCTATGTGAATTTTTCGTAATTCATATCTTAAAATGTGACTTGTCACCAAAAAGAGAGAGAGAGAAAGAAATCCTCTCTTTTTGTAGCATAAGACACATTTGGGACTGAATTCAAAATATTAAATATCTCAGTGGAGTCTCTCATGGGTGGATCAAAAGTAAAGCTCCTTGATCATAGAGTTTCTCAATCATAAAAATAGGACTTGTTGTAGTAGAAGGAACACTGGACTAGAAATTTGATGGCGTGGATTCTAGTTCTTTTTCTTGTAGCTAGAAGTGTAACTATGAGCAAACTAGTCTGAAAATGAGAGGCCCCTTCTATCTCAGTATTTTACTATTTGTTTTGTGTATGTGTGTGTGTGTGGTTTTTATACACTCTTAATTGATCTGTTTGTCATGTGATGAGGTATACTCAGTAAGACATACACCAAGGATCTTTTTTTTTTTTTTTTTTTTTTTTTTATTCTTTATGTTTTAAATTTTGGGGGGCAGTGATTGTTTCTTATTAATTCATCACTTAAAGTTTTTTTTTTTTTTTTTTTTTTTTTTTTTTTTGTGGTACCTGGGCCTCTCACTGTTGTGGCCTCTCCTGTTAAGGAGCGCAGGCTCAGCAGCCATGGCTCACGGGCCCAGCTGCTCCACGGCATGTGGGATCCTCCCGGACTGGGGCACGAACCCGCATCCCCTGCATCGGCAGGCGGACTCTCAACCACTGCGCCACCAGGGAAGCCCCATACACCAAGGATCTTTAAACCAGGACTCATGATAATAAAAATTTCCATCAATAAAAGACTGTTTATAAAAGGATGCAACGGGCATGAAATAGTATGGCACTGTGACAAAAAGTGTGTGAGTTTTCTATACAGAGATACGTGATGTTGTTCACATGTGAGGTAAAGTGCAAAGTGCAGAAGAGTGGGTAAAGTACGTGTGCTGGACGTCTGTCATTTACTCCAGCAATCTCAGCCACACAGTTCTGGTAACTACTCCCTCCCATGGCTCCTTCAGGCCTGCGGGTGAGAACAGCGCCCTGTCCCGGTGCTACTAGCCCAGGGTCCTGCACTACACCCTGCTGTTTTCCTCTATGTTTTCCTTAATGAAAGTCTTCAGATTACCCAATTTGAGGATGTCATGTCTTTCCTGCTGGAACACTGACCGAAAGAATACACTCTTTTGAGTAAAAAAGGGAAAAAACTTTGGAACACGTTTGTGTTTTCTTGTGAATGCATAACAAAACTGTGGAAGCTACGTGAGAAACTAATGAAGGTTGTTACCTTGTAACTACTTACAGGGCACTGGGAACTAAGCCAGTTGAGGGGAGACAATATACCTTTCTATATTGTTCCTTTTTAACTGGTGGACTTACTTGCCGCCAGTTTGTGCATTTAGTGTGTTCCTTTTACTTTGTTGTTCCTGTTTTGTGTGAAACCTTTTTTCCTCTGGAAAAAAAAATAAATATACACATTAACTACTACAAAAATTTAAAATGTTTTAAAATTAGGACTTATGCACTTAATGTCTTTAAACATTTCAACTTTCAGGACTGACAGTGAGGATTGATATTTGGATTATTTCAACATGAGCTTCCTGTTACCCAAGCTGAGTAGCAAAAAAGAAGTGGACCAGGCGATAAAAAGTACTGCAGAGAAGGTGCTGGTTCTCAGGTTCGGGAGAGACGAGGATCCTATCTGTCTGCAACTAGATGATATTGTAAGTGAATTTTTTAAGTAAATGGTTTTTATTAAAAAGCTATACATTCTCACTTCCACATCTGCAAAATGAATGAAAGGGAGCAGGCAGGGCCCGGGGATATAGCTGTTCATTTGTTAGAACACTTTCACTAAGAGCCGATCGTGTGCCTGCCCTGATGAACCCCCAAATCTGTGATTATGCTGAATCTGCCCTGGATGCCCTTCCTCAGTAGCAGCTGCCGAAGCTCAGTTTCACCAACAATTCAGTGGAAGACCAGGAACATTATTAACAAGAGTCTATGAACATTGTCTTACTCAATGCTCACAACATGGGGATAATTGCTATTACTGTTCCCAAGGGGGGCAGATGAATGCCAGGAAGGTCAGGTGACTTCCCACAGGCACAGCACCACTAAATTGCAGAGCTGGGATTTGAACTTTGTTTTCTCTGCCTGCAAATTTGCTTTTCGAGTGTGCTGCCTCCAGTGTGTGCCTGATGATAATCTCTGATTTCACAACAAATCTTCACAGTCTGATGAATAGGAAGGGGAGTATGGGACAGAGTAAGTTTATCCTTGTCTCTGTTTATTGTGGAGAGAGACTTACCCAGGACTAAGACCTCACCCACCATTTCTACTGCTGCCACCCTTAGTGTGGATACAGTGTAAAAAAACCCCACTTCTGTGGTTAAAAATGAGGGTGTGATGTGTTAATCTGGGGGGAAGGGGCCACACCATTTTACCCTCAACTACAGAGGGTGTGGAATATCACAGAGGTCAAGAGTATAGACTCTGAAGCCAAGCTGTCCAAGTTCAAATCCTAACCTTACTGCATACAGCCATGTGACCAGGGGCACATTACCTGCCCGTACCTCGGTTTCCTCGTCTGTGAAACGGTGACTGTAGCAGTGCATACCTCATAGGAATGTTGTAAGGATTAAAGGAGCCAACAAGTGTAAAGCACTTAGAACACGTAGCACATAACAAGTGCCATGTAAGTGTTTACTATTTTTATCATAATTATCATCTATGGGGAGATTGGAAGGAAGAGATGTGGGGGAATTCCATTGTCTCTAGTACATATTTGTGAGTTGTTTTGTTTTTTATTTAAGCGAGTATGGATTTTATAAATCCATAAAAAGTTTATAAAAACTTTTTACAATCAAAAATAGAAGAAAAAAAAAGAAGAAGCAGAAATATATTCACACAATTTGCCTAGGGCCCTTTCATTACTCTGCCAACAGTGATTCAGACTCTGAATGATAAGGTTACACTGTGTCTAATGTGGAACTCAAACAGGCTAGATTCTTGGCCCGGGAATTTTTTTCAAACAGAAAATTCTCTTCCAGTAAAAAGTTCACAGAAGAAACATTGCTGCCCTCAAGTTGTAACCCACATCTCTGTCTTCATTTGCAGCTTTCTAAGACCTCTTCTGACTTAAGTAAAATGGCTGCTATATATCTGGTAGACGTGGACCAAACCCCAGTTTATACACACTATTTTGACATCAGTTATATTCCATCTACCGTGTTTTTCTTCAATGGGCAGCATATGAAAGTGGATTATGGGTAAGTTATATTGACATGAAGTTATTATAGTCTTAAAAGTTTCTTTTATCCAAGCAGTTTCAGTAGCTCACCTATTTGCATGCGATGGGGGCTTTGTGAGTCTTATGCTGGTACTGTTTCCTGAGTTGATGCACTCTCTAATTTTTTTATGTGGAACTTTGGTGCTAAATGAGAGTGTTTCCAGTATGAGTGGTGAATTTTAACTTACTAAGTGTGAGAGAGAATAGTACAGTTTGTGAAGCACTTGCCATCTTTCAGTGTAGAAATACAGAACAGCTTTTTAAGAAGTTTCCCAGGAATTTTATTTAGAACAAAGTAGGTCATTTGTTCTTAACCTTTTGAAACTCATAGACTGTATCTATAAACGAAGTAATCCTTCAGCAAATTAAGACATGCTTTTGTCTTGCCAAGTTTCCTGTCTTCTTTCACTCAGAGAATTTTGAAGTCATTCTTCAACAAAGTCTGTCAAGAATAAGTAACATGAGGGACTTCCCTGGTGGTCCAGTGGTTAAAGCCTCACCTTCCAACTCAGGGGGTGCAGGTTCGATCCCTGGTCAGGGAGCTAAGATCCCACATGCCTCGAGGGCAAAAAACCAAAACATGAAACAGAAGCGATATTGTAACAATTCAGTAAAGAGATCCCACATGCCTCGAGGGCAAAAAACCAAAACATGAAACAGAAGCGATATTGTAACAAATTCAGTAAAGACTTTAAAAATGGTCCACATCAAAAAAAAAATCTTAAAAAAAAAAAGAATAAGTAACATGAAATCTTTAATGCCTTCCCCTCCATCCAGTCGGCATCCCAATATAATTAATTTTGAATGTATCCGTAATAATCCTGTCATTTCTTACTGTGGTCAAGGAGTCCACTTGTCTAGATCTGTGTGCCTGCTTTGTCATCATTTATTTGAAAGTGTATTAAATATAATCTGTTTTAAGTGTTTTATAGCTATTTATTCTCCTAGAATACAGTTGATATATGTATTAGTTTGGTGAATATTTTCAAAGGGTGATTTATGATACTATTTACCACCTTAAAATGTATACAATTTTTAACCCAGCAATTGCATTTCCAGGGATTTATCTGAAGGAAAATAGTCATGAAAGTGGCCAGAATTGGCTACATAGATGTTCATTCATCCCACCATTATTTAGAAGACAAAATACTTAGAAAGAAGCTAGATGTCTACAGAAGGATACTAGAAATTAATTTAATATGGTATGGGAGATGCATGTTTAATGACTTTGAAAGAACTATGTTATATGTTCATTGAAAAAAGCACCTTACAAGATAGTTCACATGATATGATTCCCGTGACTCTGAAAAAAAGAAATGCACACACGCACGTGCGCGCGCGCTTGAAAGGGTATATACCAAAATGTGGCCTCTGGCCTCATTTTTTTTTTCCTAAACTGCTTCTACAGTAAACATACTTGATACTTGAAAAATAAAAAAAAAAGGTAATATTGCACCTACCACTCAGAAGTATAAGTGACTAGAACTCAGAGACAACGACAAGTTAATGGACTTTGCACAGTGTCTAGTCAACAACAGCAACGACAAACTAAGCCCATGCTAACACCCAGGGAATACTACTTGATGATGAGTTGAGAAGTGATTAAATAGGTTTTGAAGCAGAAGCTTTGCACCTGGTAGGGCTTACATGCTCTCCCAGCGGCCCACAGCACTGGTTTTAGTCGTATATCAAATGGGCCCTGTAATCGCAAAGGGAAAATCAGTGTCAGGCTTTGTGTCTAAAGGCTCCCTGATCAGAAGAAAATAACAGAACTGCTATTTATTTTGTTTATCCTGAAGGTCTGACAAGTAATTATGAAAAGTTTTGAGCGAGGTTGTTTCTCTCCTATGCTATTTAGGTCTCCAGATCACACTAAGTTCGTGGGAAGTTTCAAAACCAAACAAGACTTCATAGATTTGATTGAAGTAATTTATCGAGGTGCAATGAGGGGAAAACTTATTGTTCAAAGTCCTATTGATCCCAAGAATATTCCCAAATATGACCTCCTCTATCAAGACATTTAGCACTTTCACTACTGTCAAAGTTGAAGAGACAGGCCCATCGTGAAACAGTGCCTGACTCCAGCTGTGCTGTTTTTCTGGGGTCTTTCGGAAATGTGGTCAGCATCCCGGCGGAGAAGAGGTTTGACGTGTATAGAAAATACCGGCCCCCAAGTAGAAGACCACGCTGGTGCTGTGACAGTTGGGAATGCCCAAGTGTCTACTTCCTGCAGACCCCAGAGCAGTCAAGTCAGCCGTGGTCAATTTCCCCAGTGTGGTTATTTTAATTTTTCTTTATATTATAGTTTTCTTTATTCTTTAAGATAATACAGAATCCTTCTAAACCTTGGCTAGTACAATTTGATTTAACTATGTTTATTCGATACACAAGTAAAATAGAAAGTCAATTCCCGTAAGAGCAAAAATAGTTCTTTTCTACCCTGTGTGTACACACCCACCCCTTCCATCTTCCTCGGCTCGCCACTCCTCCACTCGTGTATTTATCTCGTGCTCAACTATTATCCCAGTTCTTTTGGAATAAATCATTCTTTGCTGAGAGCAGGCAAGTTTGTTTTATCTTCGAGCCTTTCTGGCTCAGACTTTTAAAGGTATCCTGGCTTGCTCATTATCAGCTTTTCTATTATTAAATTGCCTAAGAAGTGAGAACTTGAACCTTTACCATCCAGCACCCAATTTGAGCTAAAGAATTAACTCCCCTTAGTAAGTAGGAGCTGGTCTCTCCCAGAGCTCCATCTCCTTCTGAGGAGAAAACTGTACTTCAAGGACTCAGGACTGGAAAGAGATCTCAGAATTGCTAGAAAGAAGAATCCTGTTTATAGGACTTGGCTGTGTTAACAACTTTATGAAGAATTCTCCCAGGGTCCTCTGGCACAGCCTGCCACCACTTGGGCAAGTTCCTGCTCCTCTCAAAACCTCGTGGGGCTAAGGGTACTGACTTTCTAGAATAAGAGAACAGATGCAGAGCCAGAGGGCAGTGTGCCAGGCAGCACGTGACCTGCCTGGCAGCTTTTTGCCACCTTGATGACAGAAACCCAGTTCTGTGCAGGGCAGCACTGTCACTGCAAGTCTGTCCCCCTTTGCCAGGTGCTTCCTGTCCAAGCCTTTTCTGACAAATGTGGCATAGAAGGAAGGCTGCTGGGCACCTTTGTGGCCTTCATTGATAAGGAGAGAGCCACTCCAGGAAGGAGACAACAAAACCCTTTCAGCACCACCTCCGTCTTCTCCTGGCCCCCACTTCCTGCTTTCATGATGATCGTGGTGCATGGAACTGCAGCAGCTGTCTTAGGACCACGAGGCGGCCAGCACTGGGATGAAAAGTGAACATGCTGAGAAGAATGGTGAAGAGAGCCTGGGTCCCTGATAACGATACTGAGCTACTGAGTGGACTCTAGACATGCCTCCCGTAAGACTTCTATGAAAGAATAAAATGTCTTCACTGCCTGTCACTGTTAGTTGGATTTTCTGTCCCTCATAGCCTAAGTCACAGAGCATTTGAGGTGTGGGAAGTGCTCAGATAACAGCAAAACCTCGGAACTTTCATGCGTAAGATTCTCATATCTTCTCTCCTCCTGAGGGCTTTAGGGAATGTTTCTCTGAAGTCCTGGTTTACATGTTTTTGTTCCCATCTTGGTTGCTGTCCATTCCACAAGTATTTATTAAGTACATACTGTGTGCCCCATCCTGTGCCAGATGCTACATAAAAACGAATGACTCCTGGATGGAAGAAAGGCTGCTTAGAAGAGACAGTGCCTGAGCCTTAAAGGAGAGTAGGAGGTACTCATGGAGAAAGGGGAGGGCTTTTCAGGAGAGGGCACCGGGGGCTGGAGACAGCACGCATGTTGAGAGGGCTCCACGGAGTCCCGTGTCACTAGAACCCGAGGGGGAGGCCAGGCGGGTGAGAGGTGCCGCTGGGAGGAAGGCAGAGGAGATAAGGGAATTGGGAAAATGCCAAAGGTTTTCTTTTCTGTTCCTCCTGACGGGTGGGCAGGAGCCACTTAATCAGTCAGATTGCTCTTCAAGAAAACTTAGTGCTGAAGGTACGATTAGAAGAAATAGGTGCCTCCTGAGAGGCATCATTTCATGTGTTTGTATTATTCTTCAGTTTCTAGCGATCGTCTTTTCCACACGCTCTAGAATACAGGTCTAAGTCCTTCATTGGCCTACGAGCTGTAACCTGTCGAAAATTATTGATGGATCTGGAGATTGCATGTGAGGAGAACGTCACAGGGAAGGGCAGAACGCTAGTGAGAAATAGTGACATTTTAAGCCATGAGCAGGAGAGGCCCTATTTGGGGTGACAGGACGGTATATTGGTGAAGGGCCAGCACACTGAATAAAGGCTTCTTGCTCACTTAGAACTTTTCTTCTTCAGTTAGAAGAGCTTCATGTGCTGGGTTCTAGAACCTTTTCTCTGGGAAACCCTTAATAACGAGACAGTAACCTTTGTGAAATGAAAGACTCGGATGGCTTGCGTTTGACTCCTGGTAAAGGGTAGGTTTCTTCCAAGTGGGAAAAGCAGCCCCTCCTAAGGAAGAGACTTCTAACTTGACCCGGCCCCAGAATGTTATTACTGATGGGCACCTTAGAGATCGTCTGGGTTAAGCCCCTCGTAGGAGAGACCTGGGGAACTGATGGGCAGGGAGCTTAAGGAACTTGGCAAATTTATCGTCGAGCTGTGATTTGGACCCAGCAAGTCCAGAAATCCTGCCTTTATACCATCTTACTTTGCCACCTGAAGCACTGGTGTGTTGGAGCAGAAACAACAAAGTACTGTCTGTGTTAAATCACTTGTTTTCATGCCACTTTGAGCTAGCATCTTCCTCACCAGCCTCCACTCTTTCTCCTCCTGTACTCTGAAGAAGCAAAAGGATGCGGTGAAAAGAGCTCGGGATTTGTATTTAGACAGACCTAGGTTAAAGGTTCAGCTTCACTATTTGATAGCTGTGTAACCCTAAGCAAATCATTTAACTTCTCTGAGTCTCTATTTCCTTGTCTGTAAAACAAGGATAACAGTGACCTCTCTGAGGCCTGCCATTGGATAGGCACTTATTCAGTGATCATGAGCCCTGCAGTGGGGCAGTTTGTATCACTTTAGGGATTTCCAGTTGCCCTGGGGGGTTTTCTGCCACACCCCCAGTAAACTCTAGAGCACTTGGCTGCTGCCATACTATAAATGAGAGAATTTTAAAAGGCCCAAGGCTAAAAACAGCACAGAAATGAGTCAAAGGAAGCTCTTTATTGATCGACTCAGCAATGCAGGGCTGGAACCCATCAGCTTCATGCCACGTTTTTGTCCCCTCTGCTACTGTCCAGTTTTCCCTCGGCCTTTCAGGCAAAGGCTTCCAGCCAGCCTTGCATTAGTTATCAGCTATGGTTTTCTGAACCCAGTCCAGAATGGAGGACACCTTCACATACACACCATACTCGGCAGTAGCACAGCTCTTGTCAAAGCTCAGGATCCCAGCCGCATACCAGGTGTCGTCAGCCTCATCGTGAATGGCAAAGGCGCTGCCGGCATCGCCATAGCAGGTGTCTTCCTGATACTTGGACAAGCCAGCACAGAAGGTGTGCTCGTTCAGTATCGGCTGCACCCCTACAGGGCTCTTTGGTGTCTTCTTTTCGGGTACTGTGCTGCCTTCGTAGTGCTTTACACACTTGTCTTGGTCAGCCACTGGCAGCATGATGTACTTCAGATGCTCAGTAAAAATGAAGTTGGCATTTCGCCCCCAGCCAGACACGTAACCCACACGCCCCACTTCCACGTAATCTTTTGAAGGTAGGCAGATGGGCATTACTGTCTCATCAGTGGGCACCTTCTCTCTGAGTTTGATGAGCCCAATGTCTACCTCAGAGTAGTCAGGGTGGAGAAGCACCTTCTCAATCTCCACAAGCTGCTTTCTCCCCACATAGAGTCTTAAAGTAGGAGCAATGTCTTTTGCTTTTGTTGTATTGTCATGACCCAAGAAGAGATTTTTAGCTGTGGTCAGCAGCCATTGTTCATTGATCAGCGTGGCCCCTGAGGTGAGATTATTGTGGGAGACCATCTTAGCCTGCCAGGGAAAGCTGCCTTTGGCATCCAGTGAGCCACCAATGATCCTTTGCACCTGAACCACTGGATGCTTGGGCTTTCCGCATGCTGTTGAGGAGAGTAAGAAAATTATGAGCAGAATGTGACCATCTCCCAGTCTTTGCCAGGGAAGGATAAAAGGATCGACTCTTGCTGCTGTCTGAAAGGTCACTGTTCATTTCTTCAGAGCTGGAAATGTTTGCATGCTTTGCCCTTACCTTCTGCTCCTCTTGTTCCCAGTGTTTACAGTTTAAAATGATTCTTTTTTTTTTTAATGTTTACGTCACCAAAGCAGAGTTCTATTTCCTGCTTTTCTAACTCACAGACAAGTAGCCCTGAAGTTTTCGAACTCTGGCTGCTGAACTCTATGTATATTTAAACAGTCTATCACAGCAAGATGTCCACAGCTCCCTTGAATTCATTGTAAGCACAAGGAGCTACCATGATTCATTCTCTCTGAATAAAGAGGGATGTGATATTGCATTTCATAACAGGCAGGTTAGCAGTTCCGCATCCCTAGTAGCAGAAGATGGTAGGCAAGATCCTCTTGTTCCAAGAGGGAAAAGGAGAGAGCATCAGCTCTTCCTAGTAACAACAGAGTCCTAACCCATCTCCAGCCTCTTGTATCATATTCCCACAGATTGTTTTGTTATGCCCTCGCTTGACCTGTTCTTCCTGGAGCTTGTTTTACCCTTGGCCCAGGGCTCTCTAGGTGGGCTGTATGTACACACAGAGTTTCCTGATCCTCTGTGGCCAGTGTAGACAGTGGATTCAGTCAGTGCCCCGCAGGCCAAATGAACAAATCCTTAGTGAACTTCATGGGGAAGTATTACCTGCCTGTGCACTTCTCTGCCCGGCCACCTGTAGTTCTCCCTGGTCCTTCCCCTTGGCTCTTGTGTGCCCAGAGGAAACCGCACAGGGAGGATGTGCGTCTAGGACATTTCATTCCCTGCTGGTGCACCAGCCCCTCAATACCCACTTTTCCGTCTGCTTCCCAGGACCCGTGATTTCCTACCTGCTTCACACTCAGGGAGTTGCTCTCCAAGGTCCTTATTTATCCACTGCTTCTCCCTGTTTAAGGTGTACACTCCTGAAACAAAAAGGAAAAAAATGAGGCAAAAGGGAAATTGTATCTGGACCTAGCGTGGGGAGAGAAGGTATTTAAAGAGCAGAATCAGAGAGGCAGGAAGGGGGAGGGCAGGGGAAGAGGAGGAAGCGGGGGAGCGCTGTGCTAGAAGCCAAGTGCGGGGGCCACAGTGCAGCCCAGCAGGGCAGAACAGTGGTCATGGGGACCGTGGCGATCATGGTGATAGTGGCAAGGCGGTACAGGGTCGGAATCGGGGTTCAAATCCTGACTTTCCCTCTTACAAGCTACCTGAACTTGGGCAAATTACTCAACCTTTCTGTGCCTCAGTTTCAGCAGCAGCAAAGTGAGAGTAATAACAGTATCTCTTGGGAATCCCCTGGCGGTCCAGTGGTCAGGACTCCGCACTTCCAATGCAGGGAGCACGGGTTCGATCGCTGGTCGGGGAACTAAGATCCCACAAGCAGTGCAGGGCGGCCAAAATAAATAATAGTATCTCTGCGGAGGGGTGTTGTGAGGACCTAGTGAGCAAGTCCGTGTGAAGCACTTAGAACAGTTCCAGGAGTGCAGTGCTCACTAGGTAAGGGCTCCCAGTCATCACCGTCACCGTCATTTTGTCCACGTAGATGTCACTCTGAGAGGGTAGGCTACATGGTGTCACCTCCCTCCCTTTAACAAAGGAGAAAACTTGAAGCTGAGAAAAGTTAATTTGCCCAAAAGGCCACAGCTACTGATGACAAAACCCTTGTTAGAATCTAAATCTCCTGGCTCCAGAGAACACGTGCACTTTCTGGACAGTCACCCTGGCTCCACTCCTTGTGGAAGTGGTGGGACAGAGGAGGGCCCGGAGACATTCGTCCTGGCCTTACCATCTCCAGTGCGTAGTTTGTAGTGGGTTTTACACCGATAGCGAACCAAGTGTTCCAGGTAGCCATTGGCAATCTCGGGGGGCTTTAAGCAGCTGTCATCTGCAAAGAAAAACAGGAAGAGAAGGTTCGTAGTCAGAAGCTGCCCCTAGAGACCCAAAAAGTCAGAGGAGAAGAAGCTGCTTTGCACATCAACCTCCCTCCACCCCAAATGGAAGCCCTGGGGAGGGCAATCTCCCCTTATTTCTGGCTGGCTCCCCAATTTTCTTCATGATACTGAAAGACCAGAGATTAAGGTGAGAAGGAGCAATTGGATCTTCCCCAGGAGAGGGTGCAGGTCTGATGGGGCGAAAGTGGATGCAGCAGTGCTGGGAGGTACAGCTCTTGTCCAAACACAGAGTCCTACCTGTGGCAGTTGTGGTCTCCTTGCTGATTTCCACCGCAAAAAGCTGCCCGCAGAGCAGGAGGGCAACAGCAGCTTGCAGGGCACTGCAGAGAAGACAGAAAGCGTGCAGCTCGTCTCCCCACTTCACCACACACACACACACACTCTCTCTCTCTCTCTCTCTCTCTCTCTCTCTCTCTCTCTCTCTCCCTTCCCCATTAGGCGGCCAGAAAAAATAGATACGGAAGTGCTAGGACCTAGAAGCCCTTCACCCACCCACATGCATAGTTTAGCAGCTTCCCAGTCACCCAGGTTCCAGCATGTTCTGTGCGCTGGGAATTCTACAGAAGCTTCAGAGAAGAACAACCAAGATAGGAAGGCACATGGGGATTGGGCCTCAGTTTCTGGCAGCATTCAGGAAACATTAAATTGTTAATATATGAGCTCTCCAGCAAAGAGAAATCTCACTTGGGCACCCTAAGGTGCTGGGCTACAAGGATACTGCTAATGAAATGTGGATAACTGGAAAATGGGGAAGTGGGAATTTATTATGCTCTCTACTTTTTGAAATTTTCCATAATAAGAGGTTTTTTTAAATATATAATTTAAAACACTGATATAGCTTTTTCTATTATTTTATAATTTGACTTCAGGAAATGGTATAGCAAACCCCAGGATTCCAGGTTACCTGGAAGATAACTGGCTCCCTGAAAGGTCGACTGCGCACATGGGCATCAATGCACAGGCTATACTCACCAGTTAACCATCTCCCTGAAAAATGTCAGCTACTCAAATATTGCTTGGTTAAGTTTCTAGTCTCGTTATTTCAACATTTCAAAAAAATTTTTTTATTTTTTTAAAATCTGAGTGCCTGAATTGTGTCACTCAAATGTGTCACTATTGATCTTTCTTATTATACATTTTTAAAAAGAAAAAAAAAATCTGCTAATAGGCATATTCAAAATGCCAGGGGGAATTCCCTGGCGGTCCAGTGGTTAGGACTCAGCACTCTCATTACCAAGGGCCCAGGTTCAATCCCTGGTTGGGGGACTAAGATCCCACAAGCTGTGTGGCATGGCCCAAAAAAGAAAAAAAATGCCAGGAGGCCTACCACAGGAGCTGCTGGCATCCCCCGTGAAAATTTCATAACCTTGAGGAAAAAACTATTCCTTAGGGGCTTCCCTGGTGGCGCAGTGGTTGAGAATCTGCCTGCTGATGCAGGGGACACAGGTTCGAGCCCTGTCTGGGAAGATCCCACATGCCGCGGAGCAACTAGGCCCGTGAGCCACAACTACTGAGCCTGCGCATCTGGAGCCTGTGCTCCACAACAAGAGAGGCCGCAATGGTGAGAGGCCCGCGCACCGCGATGAAGAGTGGCTCCCGCTTGCCGCAACTGGAGAAGGCCCTCGCACAGAAACGAAGACCCAACACAGCCAAAAATAAATAAATAGATAGATAAATAAATAAATAAATAAAAATTAATATCTGCTTATAAAAAAAATTGTTTAAAAAAAAGCTATTCCTTAGAGAAAGTCACGTCTCATGGGAAAGACAGCACCATCTGAAAGCATTACCCTTTATGGACACGGAAAAGCAGAGGATTTAACACAGAAAACACGTTATTCACTATAATTTAGCCCATGTGCCTTATTCCTTTGTTATATTTTTGCATCTCTCCTGTAGGCCTCTCCTGTACCTGGGCTGTCATGTAGATAAAAGATATATACAAAGAAGGATGAAATAATCCAGAGGAAAGGGGGGACAGGGCTGAACTGTGGACTCACCTCATCTTTGGTATGTCTGCCTCTGAAACAGCAGTGCTGTGGGGCACCTTCTGATGCTTTTATGCCTCCAGTATCTCACTCCACCCCCTTCTCGATTTCATAATCCCTGTGTCTGCACACTTTGGCCTTGCTAAGGTCACTTGTATTTTCCAGTAACAAAGCCATAAACAACATCTCTGTTAAGAGTCGAGCTCTTGCTTCACGCTTCAGTTTCCCCTGGTGTTTTTCATGCTTGAGCCAAAGAAACCTGGCCCCATCATGACCCCATGTGCTGCCAAAGTGTTTCCCAAAATCAGCCACTGTGCAGGACTGGGGGAGAAACCGTCAATCTGTGTCTCTTTGTTTTGGATGATTTTCAGCACTGAACAGTGCCTTTCTGGGGTTATTTCAGATCCCTTAGAGACACTCCTGCAACCTGGCTGAGATAGGGCTCTAAAGTAAGCATGTCCTTTTCAGAATCTTTTTCCCCACTCTGTGTTGCCATCTCCTTATTGCTGCAAAGCTCTCCAACCTGAAATCAGTAAAACGTATTTATTGTGTCTTCTCTGATCTCTTTTTCCAAGAAATCACACAAAATTGTTAAAGCTATAGTGTAGACGCAAACTATACTCAATGGCAGTGGTTATCGTGGTTTTATAGTCCAGTAATCAATCCAAATAGGCAGGCGAGAAAAGTAGATGTGCTTTAGTCAGATGCCTGCAGCTGTGTATCCCAAGTACTGTTCAACTGAAATTTAATATCAAGTCATTTATAAAAAGCCAGTGGTTCTTTAATTAGAGTGTGCAGAAGAACCCCTTTGGGATACTTAAGGTGGCACTGATGTAATAGAATAACTGGAAACAGCACAAATGTCTATCAGTAGGAGAATGGCTAAATAACGTTGGTATATTTGTATAACAGGACATTATACAGCCATGAAAATGAATGAACTATGAAAGAACATGGAGAGCGTTACAAACATAATTTTTAAAGAGAACTTCAAGTTTCAGGAGATTATATTAAGAATGATACCACTTCTATAGAGCTCAAAATCAGGCAAACTCAGTAATGGATTCTAAGATATGACACCAAAATCACAAGCAACAAAAGGAAAAATGGATAAATTGAGCTTCATCAAAATTAAAAACTTCTGTGCATCAAAGGATAATATCAAGAAAGTAAAAAGGTAATCTGTGAATAGGAGAAAATATTTACAAATCACATATCTGATAAGCATTTAATATCCAGAATATATAAAGAATTCTTACAGCAACAAAATAAAAAACAAACAAACAATTAAACTTGGGCAAATGACGTGAATAAACATTTTTCCAAAGAAGATATGCAAAAATGGTTAACAAGTACATGAAAAGATGATCAACATTGCTGGAAAATGTCATTAGGGAAATGCAAGTCAAAACCGCAAGACATCACCTTACACCTACAAGTATGACTACAATCACAAGAAAAATATATATAGTAAGTCTTGGCAAGGATGTGGAGAAATTGGAACTCCATACATTGCCGGTGGGAATGTAAAATGGAGTAGTATCTGCAAAACAGTATGATGGTTCCTCAAAAAGCTAAACTAGAATTGCCAACCCAGCAATTCCGCTTCTAGGTATTTAATCCAAAATAATTGAAAAGGGACTCAAACAGATTCTTTTCTTTTTTTAATATATTTATTTATTTATTTTTGGCTGCGTTGGGTCTTCGTTGCTGCGCGTGCGGGCTTTCTCTAGTTGTGGCGAGCGGGGGCTACTCTTCGTTGTGGTGCATGGGCTTCTCATTGCAGTGGCTTCTCTTGTTGCAGAACGTGGGCTCAGCAGTTGTGGCGCACAGGCTTAGTTGCTCCACAGCATGTGGGATCTTCCTGGACCAGGGCTCAAACCCGTGTTCCCTGCGTTGGCAGGTGGATTCTTAACCACTGTGCCCCCAGGGAAGTCCTCAAACAGATTCTTGTACACCAGTGTTCATTGCAGCATTATTCACAATATCCAAAGGTAGAAACAACCCAAATGTCCTTCAACAGATAAGTGGCTAAAAATACATACAGTGGAATATTATTCACCTATAAGAAGTTCTGATACATGCTGCAACATGAAACTTTGAAAACATTGTGCTAAGTGAAAGAAACCCGAAACAGACAAATATTATGTGGTTCCACTTGTATGAAATGTCTAGACAGAAAGTAGAATAGAGGCTCCCTGGGGCCGGGGGAAGGGAGGAAAGGGGAGTTATTGCTTAATGGGTACAGAGTTTCTGCTTGGAATGATGAAAAAGTTTTGCAAACAGTGGTGATGGTTGCACAATATTGCAAATATAATTAATGACACTGAGCTGTATACTTTAAAATTGTTAAAATCAGAAATGTCATGTTATATATATTTTATCACAAAAAATTTCAAAAAAAATAAACTTCTTTTTCTTAGCCAAAGAAAACTTTTTAAAAACAAGCAAGACTGAACAATATAATGTATAGGCATAGATGCCAAGAAGACAAAAACTTTATTTAAAAAAATTTTAATAGAACGGAAAACACAAAATGTAAAATGTTACCTCACATAGAGAGGCAGAAGGAAGGCATAAGAGAGAAGCACATAGGTAAATATAGGTAAATATAAACATAAATAAATTATTGTTAATGACCCAACTTTTGGGCTGGGTAATAGGTTCATGAAAGTACACTTTATTGTGCTTTATTTTTAAAAAGACATCACACATAATATTTATAGGTATCAAATAACATTTAAAAATATGAAGGAGGGGGAAATCACGTGATAGACTTATTAAGAAGCAAAGCCCAGGCCCCTCCTTCCAGAGATTTTGATTCGATAGGTCTGTCAGGGTCTACAAATTTGCGTTTTAAATGACCATAACTTCTTAGCGCGCAGTATGCACGCTACTGCGCGACGGTGCAGCTCCATGGTCCTATGAAATGGAGGGGGAGGCGTTCTCTTTGGGCTGCAGCTACCCCTCCTAAGGGATCTAAAATGAAACATTTCTGGGGACATCTCTGGTGGCGCGGTGGTTAAGACTCCGCATTCCCAATGCAGGGGGCCAGGGTTCAATCCCTGATCAGGGAACTAGATCCCACATGCATGCTGCAACTAAGAGTTCGCATGCCACAACTAAGGAGCCTGCAAGCCGCAACTAAGACCCAGTGCAACTAAATAAATAAAAACTTAAAAATGAAATGAAACATAATGAATACATTTTATAGGGAGAACAGAAAGCAGAAAAGTTTAAAAGATCAGTAAGTCAGGACAGCAATTAGTGGAGGAGCTCAAAGGACAAAGTTTTGACTTTGGAAGAAAAAACTATTTTTAAAAGTTTGTTCTGCCAATATGGAAGTCTTGAAATTTTGTAAGCTACAGAAAAATAAAAATAAGAAAAAGTCCTCGCATTATTTCACCACCCCAAGACCCAAGACAGCCAGTAACTAACCACTATTAACACTTTAGTGTCACTTCCTTCCAGGCTTTTCTCTGTACACATTTTAACATAGTTTTGATAATTCTTTATACAGAATTTTTGCATGGTCTGCCTTTTTCACCCAATGTTACAGGCATTTTCCATCTTGCAGCAAATCTCTTTGAACCATTTTTAATGCCATATTATATTTCTAACTTAAATATCCCCTCACTGTTGCAAATTTAAGGTGATTCTAATTTGTCTTTTATAAATATCTTATATAAACACAGGGAAGTGAGGTAGGAGGCCAGGCTCACTTTATTCCATATGAATATACAATTGATTCCGGCATCATTTACTAAAAATCTTAAGTGTTCAGCTTGATGAATCTTTATATAACTCCTGTGTAATCAACACTCAAATCAAGATTTAGAATATTTCCAGCCCCCAAGAAGCCTACTTTGGGTTTCTTCCAGTCAACGCCCAACCCCCCAAAAGTAACCATTGTTCTGACTTCGCTATCTTGATAGAATAAGTTTGCCTGTTCTTGAACTTCATATAAATAAAATCAAATAGTAGTCATTCTTTGTTTCTGGCTTCTTTTGCCCATCATTATGTCTGTGAGAATCATCCATGTTGTCATATTAGTTTACTTCTTTTTTTTTTCTTTCATTGCTGAGAAGTATTCCACTGTATGAATAAACCACAATTGATTTATCCATTCTCCTGTTTATGGATGTTTGAACTTATTCCAGTTCAGAGGTATTATAAATAAAGCTGTTTGGAACATTCTTGCATGTCTTTTGGTGGATGCATGCACTCATTTCTCTTGGATAAATACTTTGTTGTGTCAACGGTAGGCATATATCTAGCTTTCATAGATACTACCAAATGGTTCTCCAATATACACTCCCAGCAGCAATGTGGCAAAGTTCCAGTTGATCCTTATCCTCGCCAATGCATTATAATTTTAGCCATTCTGGTGCATATGCAGCAAGATATAATAATGACTTTAATTTGCATTTCCCAGACATCAAATGATATGTAGAACACTTTTTATATCCTGTTGGTCCATTTAGATATTCTCTCCATGAAATGTCTTTTCCTTGTTGATTTGTTAGGAGCTGGGTTTGTTTGTTTTTTTTTAAGATATTTTGAACACTAATCTTTTGTTAAGTAAATGTATTGTCAACATCTTGCATTCAAAGGCTTGTCTTTCACTCTCTCAATCGTGTATTTTGATGAACAGAAGTACAGTATTTTTTAAAATTTATTTATTTTGTTTATTTTTTAGTTTTGGCTGTGTTGGGTCTTCGTTGCTGCGCATGGGCTTTCTCTAGTTGCAGCGAGCGGGGGCTACTCTTCGTTGCGGTGCGCGGGCTTCTCATTGCTGTTGCTTCACTTGTTGTGGAGCACAGGCTCTAGGCTCGCAGGCTTCAGTAGTTGTGGTGCACGGGCCTAGTTGCTCCACGGCATGTGGGATCTTCCTGGACCAGGGCTCGAACCCGTGTCCCCTGCATTGACAGGCTGATTCTTAACCACTGCACCAGCAGGGAAGCCCTGAATTACAATAGTTCTGAATTTTAATATCCTAATTTATCAGCTTTTTAAATTTTATGGTTAGTGTTTTTTGTCCTGATTAAGAAATCTTTGCCTATAAGATTATGACAACATTCTCTTAAATTTTATTCTAGAACTCTATCTTCACATTTAGGTCTATGATCCATATGGAATTAATGTTCATGTATGATGTGAGATAAAAGTTCAGGTTCATTTTTTTCCATATAGATAAGCAATTGCTCCAGTATCATGTGCTGTAATGATCATCCTTTGCTCCTAATTTGCAGCGGTATCTTTGTCAGAAGTTAGATGACCATATATGTGTTGGTCTCTTTCTGTATTCTTTATTCTGTTCCATGAGTCTATTTGTTTAATCTTAGGCCAATGCCACAGTCTCAATAAGGAATAGTTAATAGTAAATCTTGCTATCTGGCATTTCAGGTGTTCCAAATATATTCTTCTTCCTCAAGATTGGTCTGACTGACTACTCTATGTCCTTTGCATTTCATCCTCATATAAATTTTATTTTTTAATTAATTTTATTGGAGTATAGTTGATTTACGATGTTGTGTTATTTTCTGCTGTACAGCAAAGTGAATCAGTTATACATATACATATATCCACTCTCTTTTAGATTCTTTTCCCATATAGGCCCTTACAGAGTATTGGGTAGAGTTCCCTGTGCTATGCAGTAGGTCCTTATTAGTTATCTATTTTATATATAGTAGTGTGTATATTTCAGTCCCAATCTCCTAATTCATCCCTCTCCCTGCTTACCCCCTGGTAACCATAAGTTTTTTTTATACATCTGTAACTCTATTTTTGTCTTGTAAGTAAGTTCATTTGTACCCTTTTTTTTAGATTCCACATATAAGCAATATCATACGATATTTGTCTTTCTCTGTCTGGCTTATTTCACTCAGTATGACAATCTCTAGGTCCATCCATGTTGCTGCA
The DNA here is from genome assembly GCF_000442215.2 of Lipotes vexillifer. NCBI lineage: Eukaryota > Metazoa > Chordata > Mammalia > Artiodactyla > Lipotidae > Lipotes > Lipotes vexillifer. The sequence continues at coordinate 3,279,170 of NW_006789896.1, read as the reverse complement.
AATGGCATTATTTCATTTTTTATGACCGAGTAATTTTCCATTGTGTGTGTGTGTGTGTGTGTGTGTGTGTGTGTGTATGTCTATATATATATGTCTCTCTCTCCCTCTCTCTCTCCCTCTCTCTCTCTCTCTTTCTCTCTCTCTCTCTGTATATATATTTATATATACCACATCTTCTTTATCCATTCCTCTGTTGATGGACATTTAGGTTGCTTCCATGTCCTGGCTGTTGTAAATAGTGCTGCAATAAACATTGGGGTGCATGTATCTTTTTGAATTATGGTTTTCTCTGGATATATGCCCAGGAGTGAGATTGCTGGATCATATGGTAGCTCTGTTTTCAGTTTTGTAAGGAACCTCTATACTGTACCAACTTACATTCCCACCAACAGTGTAGAAGGGTTCCTCTTTCTCCGCACCCTCTCCAGCATTTATTGTTTATAGATATTTTGATGATGGCCATTCTGACTGGTGTGAGGTGACACCTCATTGTAGTTGTGATTTGCATTTCTCTAATAATTAGTCCTGTTGAACATCTTTTCATGTGCCTCTTGACCATCTGTATGTCTTCTTTGGAGAAATTTCTATTTAGATCTTCTGTCCATTTATTGATTGGGTTGTTTGTTTTGTTTTGTTTTGTTTTTTTGATATTGAGCTGCATGAGCTGTTTGTATATTTTAGAGATTAATCCCTTGTCGGTCTCTTTGTTTGCAAATATTTTCTCCCATTCTGTGGATTGTCTTTTCATTGTGTTTATGGTTTCCTTTGCTGTGCAAAAGTTTTAAGTTTAATTAGATCCCATTTGTTTATTTTTGTTTTTATTTTCACTACTCTAGGAGGTGGATCAAAAAAGATCTTGCTGCGATTTCTTGTACCTCTTTCATTAGATTTATTCCCGAGTATTTGATTTTTATGCTATTGTAAATGATATTTTAATTTAATGTGCTAATTGTTTATTACTAATATAGTTAAGTACAATTAATTTTCATATATTGACCTTGTATCCAGCAATCTTGGTAAATTCACTAACCAAATCTAATACTTTCATTAATGTTCTACATTTTTAGGTACACAGTCATGCCATTTGCAAATAATGGCTCTTTTACCTCTTCTTTTCCAATCTTTTTTTTCTTTTTTTCTTTTTTTTTTGCGGTACATGAGCCTCTCACTGTTGTGGCCTCTCCCGTTGCGGAGCACAGGCTCTGGACACGCAGGCTCAGTGGCCATGGCTCACAGACCTAGCGGCTCCGCGGCATGTGGGATCTTCCCAGGCCGGGGCACGAACCCGTGTCCCCTGCATCGGCAGGCAGACTCTCAACCACTGCGCCACCAGGGAAGCCCTTCTTTTCCAATCTTTAACCTTTATACCTTATTTCTTTTTCTCACTTTATTGCACTAACTAGATTTTCATTACAGTGTTAAATGGAAGTAGGGAGTGGACATCCTTGTCTTGTTCCCAAACTCAAGAAGGCAGAAAACATTCAAAATTTCACTCTTAAGTTAGTTGTAGGTTTGTTTTGTTTTGTGTTGTTTTGAGGTTGTTGTTGTTTTGTTTTTTATTTAGGTATCCTTTATAAGATTAAGGAAGTTTCTTTCTATTCTTAGTTTGTTGAAGTTTTGTTATATTTTTTAACATAAAGAGATGTCAAATGCTTTTTCTATATCCACTAAAATTTTCTCTTTATTGTGTTAATGTGGTGAATTACATTGATTGATTTTTGAATGTTAAACCACCCTTGCATTTCTGAAATTAACTTCAATTTCTCATAATGTAGTAGAATTTTTAAATATTGCTGGGTTTCATTTGCTGATTTTTCTAAAGGATTTTTCCATCTGAGTTCATGGTAAATATTGGCCTATGATTTTCCTTTCTTGTAATGTCCTTATCGAGATTTCATATTAAGGTTATGTTGATCTCGTAACAGAAGTTGGGGAGTGTTCCTTATTTCTCTATTCCATGAAAGAGCTTATGTAGGATTGATACTAGTTCTTCCTTAATTGTTTGGAGGAGTTTGCCAATGAAGGCTTACAGGCCTATAGTTTCCTGTGGGAAAACTTAAAATTTCAGATTGTTTCTTGAATAGATAAGGGACTATTCATAGTTTCTGTTTTTTCTAGTGGTAGGTTGTGTTTGTCTAGAAATTTACCCATCTCAGCAAAGTTGTCAAATTTATTGGCATAAAGCTGTTCCTAACATTACTCTATTATATTTGTAATATCAGTAGGATTAGTAGTGATGCCCTGTCCTGATATTGGTAATTTGTGGGGGCTTTTTCCCTTTTTTCTTGAAAAATCTTGCTAAGGATTTATCAATTTTATTAATCTTTTCAAAATTCAAACTTTTGCTTTAGTTGATTTTTTCCTATTGTTTGCCTCTTTTTCATTCAGTGATTCCCACTCTTAACTTTATTATTTCCTCTTTTTTTCTTACTTTAATTTTTTAATTTTCTTTTTTGAACTTCTTAAAGCAGAAACTTTTATCAATTTTAACTTTTCATTTCTAATGCAGGTATTTAAAACTATATATTTTCCCCTACATGCTGCTTTACCTATATCCCATAAGTTTTAATATAGTTTTTATCAATCAGTTTAAAATATTTTCTAATTTCCATTTTATGTCTTGTTCATTCCATGATTATTTAAAAGTATGCTGTTTAACTTGCAAACATTTGGAGATTTTAAAATTATTTTTCCACTGTTGATTTCTAGTTTAATTCCACAGTGGTCAGAGAATATACTCCATATGATTTTTATTTATTTATTTATTTATTATTTATTTTTGGCTGTGTTGGGTCTTTGTTGCTGCACGCTGGCTTTCTCTAGTTGTGGTGAGCGGGGGCTACTCTTCATTGCAGTGTGCAGCTTCTCATTGCTGTGGCCTCTCTTGCTGTGGAGCACAGGTTCTAGGCACTCGGGCTTCAGTAGTTGTGGCACGTGGGCTCAGTAGTTGTGACACTCAGGCTCAGTAGTTGTGGCTCGCGGGCTCTAGAGCTAATGCTCAGTAGTTGTGGCGCACAGGCTTAGTTGCTCCGCAGCATGTGGGATCTTCCCAGACCAGGGCTCGAACCCGTGTCCCCTGCATTGGCAGGTGGATTCTTAACCACTGCACCACCAGGGAAGTCCCCTCCATATGATTTTGATCCTTTGAAATTTATTGAGACTTGCTTTATGGCCTAGCATCTGACCTGTTTGGATAAGTGTTCCATGTGTAGTTAAGAAGACAGCAGTTCTTGGGTATAGTGTTCTAAAAGTGTCAATTAGGTCAAGTTTGTTAATTGTGCTGTTCAAGTCTTCTATAGCCTCACTGAGTTGTTTCCTGCTTTTTGTGTTAGTTACTGAAAGAAAGCTTATAAATTTGTCTCTTTTTTCTTTAAGTTCTGTTATTAGGTACATACAAATTTAGCTTTGTTATGTCTTCCTTTTAAGTTGACTCTTTTTTTTTTTTTTTTTTGGCTGCACTGGGTCTTAGTTGTGGCGCACGGACTCTCTCGTTGAGAGAGAGCACAAGCTCAGTAGTTGTGGCGCACGGGCTTAGCTGCCCCACAGCATGTGGGAACTAGTTCCCCGACCAGGGATCGAACCCATGTTCCCTGCATTGGAAGGCGGATTCTTTACCACTTCGCCACCAGGGAAGTCCCTAAATTGACTCTTTATCGTTATGAAATGTCCTTGTTTATCTCTAGCAATTTTTCTTGCCATAAAGTCTCTTGATCTGATGTTACTGACTCTTTTGGTTAGTGTTTTCATGGTATATTTTTTCTATCTATATGCCATATAATTGGTATTTGATTTTTTTAATCAATTCTGACAATCTTTGCCTTTTAATTGGAATGTTTATTTACCTTTAACGTAATTAATAGAATTGGTTTCATCTACCATTGTGCTATTTGTTTTATATTTAATCCTGAAGTTCTTTTCTCTTTATTTCTCCTTTCCTGCCTTTCTTTTCTTTGTATTACTCAGTTTTTAAAAATATCCTCTATTAGCATTTTTTGTTATATATTCTTGTATTATTTTTCTAGTGGTTACCCCAAAGATTTCAAGGTATGCTTCCTTGACTTATTATAATCTACTTTAAATTAATGCCTTTACCACTTCCCAAATAATACAAGAACTTTACAATTTAAATCTCTTTACCTTCTCCCATTCTTTATGCTACATATTATAACTCCCATAATCATTTTTTGAAAACAGTTGCTAGCAAGTAGATATGATATAATTTGAAATGTGAGTAAATAGAAGCCAAGAAGACAAATTCACTGTTGTGGAAATTAAAAGGAAGGGATAAAATCAAGAGAATTTTCAGAAAAACAAATTGTAAAACTCAGTGAGTGATCAAATATGGGGAGGGCAAAGGAAAGACAAGGCTTGAAAATGACTCAAGGTTATAACCTTGAGACTCAGGGTCTCAAGTGGATAGATACGGGAAGACTAGGACTGGGATTTTGGGGTGTGTATGGGAAGAGAAAACACTGAGCTCAAGTTTTGAAATGAATGTTATGTAAAATTGGGGTGTGAAAGATGAAGCAGAGGACCAGATTTGGAAATCATCTAAATATATAACAGTTTTACTAAAAATTGCATGAGGAATGAGTTTATCAGGACACGAAATATAAAAGGAGGCATATTCATTCATTCATTCATTCATTCATTCATCAAACATTTATCAAGTGTCTACAGTGTGCCTACATGTCCTAAGTGCTGAGGACATAACAGAGAACAAACAAAACCCCTGCCCTCCTGGAGCTGACATTCTAATGGGAATATAATGGATGATTAGTGGTTGGAGTTAAAAATACATCATTAATTGAGACAGAGGAGTATTCAGTATATAAGCAGAATCTGTAAAGATGCTGTCCATGAAACCTAGGAGTTGAAGAAAAGCTTGAATAAGGCAGAAATACTGTACTTCAATGGCTCCCAAACTTTGCTGTACTTTAGAATCTCCTGGGGAGCTTTTAAAAATCCTGATGCCCAGGTCATACCCCATCCCTATTACATCGAATGCATGGGGGTAGGTGCCAGGCACGAGCATTTTTTAAAGATAGCCAGGTGATTCCAAATGCAGCGAAGTTTGGGAACCACTGTCATACTTCATCGAATTTAATATGCTATGAATTGTAAGAAAGAGAAAATTTTGCCAATTAAACTCTGACAAAGTGCTTAAGATACCATCAATGCAAGATGCATCTCAATTTCAGAGGTGTTATAATGGAACAATAATCAGCATCTTAGAATTGATGAGACTCTCTGGTCACAAGTGCATGGGCAGCCATGGAATGAGACCAATTGGATTTTCCCAGGAGTGCACATGACCTTAGAACAGAATGACTAGTTGGGTGTTGAATTCAGAACAGCACATGTTGTTCAAAATTTCAGTTTGTCTTGATAAAATTAAGCAAAGACGTTCCTGCTATTTTGCCTCTTTCTAGGTTATCTCCCTTTTCCTCAGGGACCAGGAACTACGAAATCCTAGTATGCCCAGAACATGGACATTGGTTCCCAGAGATAGTTCCTTAGTGCCAGGAATTGTCTTTGCAAAAACTGGGCCACTGGCAGACATACAAACAGATATTTTAAGCCTTTTAAAAAGCTTCTTAAACTAGCACCAACCCTGACACTTTATAAATGAGGAACTTCCAAGTTTCAGACTTCTAAATCAAATATTATCCTCAGACCAGCTTCCTGTCAGTAAAGACAGCCAACCAGAGATGGTAAACCCACAGTCTGTCAAAACTTCAAACATAATCTGCCTTCCCCAGGATGAAATTGGTCAGAAGTCAGAGCGTAAGGATCTTAGGATAAGTTTAAAAAACTATATTCCAAAGAGTTCATATAAACTTTCCTCAGTTTCTGCAACTGCATTCGTAGGACAGAAAGCAAGGACTTCTTCTAGGTCCCAGGAAACAGGTAGGGGCCAGGTTGGCATTTGTTTTTCACCTTAATCACTACACCTAGCAGTGCCCGACACACACACACAGACACACACACACACACTCAGTTCAGTTTGCTGAATTGAACGGGTGATAAACAGAGCCTCTGCCCTCAAAGAGTTCAGAGTGGCGGAGAAATGAGTGTACAGCATAATTTATGGCAGGGCCTTGACTGCAAGACGCATTAGGAAATAGACCAAGGAAACTGCCTGGCAAGCATTTGGGAACAGTCACCCCTGGGTGCCAGCCACATTCTGGGTGGAGTTGAGCCACCCACCCCAGTCCCATGACAGATCTCTCTAGATGGAATGGTGTTAAAATGGAGTTCTGCTTTTGAATCAGTGCAAGAAATCAGGAATTTGCGTAATTATGGCTCCAGGAAATAGTATGAAATTAGTCCTGGCCGCAGAGAAATCAGCATAGCTGTAACCTGCTAAGCCCCCAGGTGGCCCTCCTCTCTGCTAGGGAAGCCCTGGGCTCCTTGCTCTGTTGTTGGGTGTAACCCAGTGGATTCTGGCCAGTTGTGTTTGTACAGTTGACCCTTGAATAAGGGTTTGAACGGTGTGGGTACACTTATACACAGATTTTTTCCAATAAACACGTACTACAGTACTGCACGATCTGTGGTTGGTCGAATCCGGGGACCATAAAGTTATACACAGATTTTTGACTGCACAGAGGTCAGTGCCCCAACCCCTGCGTTGTTCAAGGGTCAGCGGAATTTGTGTCTTCTGAGATTTGGAAAGATGGTGGAAAACTCAGCTATCTTCATCCCCAACACATAACACGGCCACCAGCAGGAAGTAGGATCTCAATAAATAATTCTTGGAAGAATGAGTGAGTGAAAGAACAGATGAATAAGGGTCAGCTGTATTCACACACACATATGTGTATACATACATGTGTGTATGTGTGCATATAAATATATATTTGTATGGTTGTGTGTTTGTTTTTTAATGGTTATGTTAGAGTCTCAACTGTAGTTGAAATTCTCATCTAACCAGAGTGAATTTTTTAGGATCCAGGACATGGATTCCACACTTTTTGCTCTGTTGAGCAAAAAGTGGAAGGTGTCACTAGATCCAGTAACCCTACAAATTCCACATCCAATAAAATGGACAAAGCTCAGCAGGCTAGCCAGCTTCTCACAGAACCAAGGGCTGAAATGGCAGCACCTCAGTTATAGCTTGCGCTTGTCTGGGCAGGAAAGGGGTTGTGCTGCCCCAGGAGGCCTTCTGACCCTCCGGGCACAGCTTTGTTCCTGGATCCAACCAAGTCAACCCTAGTGATTAAAGGGGTGGCAGTTGGTGAGGGCAGGTTGCCTTCACATGCTGTAACTCTTTGTTTCCTGTGGGAGACTTGCCAAATGTGGCTTTCAACACCCAGGAAACCTCTCCCTGGCTGGCAAGAATGCGGGGAGTTTTCATGTTAATTGCATTTCCTCCCCAAAAGGCCCTGCCCTTCGGAGCCTGGCCCCTGTGTTTCTGCCCAGGTATTTCACAAACACCCCCTGCCTGCCGGTGCTGGGTCATTCCCACCCTGCCCCTGCACACACACCTCTTGGCCCTGCCCACCGGTGTCCTCTTAGCTGTGACAGCCACACTAACTTCATTTCCCACATTTACAACCACAAGTTTCTTAGAAAAAATTTCCCTGACTGCCAAGATTCCACAGGTAACATGATAGTCTGATTCCACAGGTAACATTCTCACACTGTGCTAACACCAGAGATCTGCACCTGGAGGAAAGAGAAATCTTGACATGGGTCTTAGCCAAGTAGAAAGCAGATAACATATCTTCCAGGTAAGTACAAGATTACAGTAAGTCTCAATCTGGCTTCTTTATTAGCTGGGATTAAATTTGGCTAAATACGAGGGAAAACCCCAATTGACAGTGACTTAAGCACACAAGATTTTATTTTCTCAAATAAAAGAGGTAGGGAAATAAGCAGACAGAGCTGGTATGAAGCCATTTCCAGCTTATGCCTCTGGGATGACCTTGATCCTCAGGTCTAAAAAGGCTGCCAAAACTCCAGACATCATGATACGGGCAGCAGCAGACTTCCCAGAAGTTGCACACAGTACTTTCATACGTATCTCACTGAGTAGAATTTGGTCATATATCCACATGCAGCTACAGCAGAGATCAAAGGCTAAAGGAAATATAGCCTTTATTCTGGGAATCCAGAATGTAGAACGGTTTATAAGACAACTCGCCTGATGTCTTCAGAGGTGACGGCTTTAGATTTGAAAAGACTAAAGAAACATACAGGTGAGCCTTGATTGACTCTAGAAGTTATTTTTAGGGCAATGGGGAAACTTGGAATATGGACTAAATGTTAGATGATATTAGGAAGTCATGGCTGTTTTCTTATGTGAGATCATAGAGTTATGTTTTCATAGGAACATATCCTTATTTTTAGCAGATGCAGGCTATGAAGTACTTGGGAGTGAAGTGTCCTTCAAAATGTTTCATCAAAATACTGTATATAAATAGATTAAAAAGATTGGTAAGAAAAGCATGGAGTCTAGGTGGAGGGGGGTATAGATGTTTGTTACACTATTTCAACTTTTCTTATGTCTAAATGTCTTATAATAAAAATTGGGGGAGAGTAATTCTCTATTTGGTTTGGCTATTCCACAGTCTTTTTCACATAAGGTTGACTACCTCCTGATGAACAGGAATGCTGTTCCTGTCGGCACTCTGGAGCCAGTCAGTTCAGAGGGTCTGCAGGTAGTGGGTTGAATCCTGAGTCTTAGCCAGGGTGGATCTCAGAGTTTGTGGGTGTGGAGAGAGAAGATGGCATCTTGGCCCTCAACTTCTCCAAGGGTATCCCCTATCACCGAGATTGCAGCACAGCAGCAAGGATCCCCAAGTCCCATCACCTATCTGAGATAACAAATAGATAGAAAATGAATCCAAGACATCTTGTATAGCAGAGGGCTCAGTGGTATATCAGGATACTACTGGGTAGAGTAGAGCAAGTGCTAGACTTGAAATTAGGAGACTCTGTCCTCCCTCTGCCATTTCTGCCCATATCATCTTGGGGCAGGCACTTAGTTCAGTTTCCTCATCTGTAAAATGCAGATCATAATCTCTACCTCACCCACCTCACACAAAGCTGTCTGAAGATCAAAGAAGACACTGTGTGATTTGCTGTAAATTTACCAATGTACAAGATAATTAGGAAGATGACCGTGCTTGTCTGAGAACTATTTCATCCTATTAGGCTGCCATGCAGTTACCACAGACACCAGGACCAAATGAACTTTTCAAAATTCTGCTCATGGTGGTTTAGAAATATCTCCACAAATTCTTTTGACATTCCTCCCTTCAAAAATGGAAACTAATTTCCCTCCCCTTGTATTGATATGTGTGCTGGACTTAGTGTCTTGCTTCTAACATAGAGTTGCCAGGTAAATTACATTATGCCCAATTAAATTTGGATTTCAGAAAAACAACAAATAATTTTTTTTTTTCTTTTTTGCGGTACGCGGGCCTCTCACTGCCATGGCCTCTCCCGTTACGGAGCACAGGCTCCGGATGCGCAGGCTCAGCGGCCATGGCTCACGGGCCCAGCCGCTCCACGGCATGTGGGATCTTCCCGGACCGAGGCACAAACCCATGTCCCCTGCATCGGCAGGCGGACTCTCAACCACTGCGCCACCAGGGAAGCCCAACAAGTAAATTTTTGCATAAGCATGTCCCAACTATTGCATGGGATGTACTTATACTTAAAAGCACATCCATTGTTTATCTGGAATTCAAATTTAACTGGGTATCCCGTTGTTTTTGTTTGTTTTACTAAAACTGGCAACTACTATTCTAATGAAGAGAATGAAAGTGACATAGGCTTCCCTGGTGGCGCAGTGGTTGAGAGTCCACCTGCCGATGCAGGGGACACGGGTTCGTGCCCCGGTCCGGGAGGATCCCACATGCCGCGGAGCGGCTGGGCCCGTGAGCCATGGCCACTTAGCCTGCGCATCCAGAGCCTGTGCTCCGCAACGGGAGAGGCCACAGCAGTGAGAGGCCCGCGTACTGAAAAAAAAAAAAAAAAAAAAAAAAAAAAGAAAGTGACATAAGTAATGGTGTATGACCACCAAGACAAGGTCATAAAAGGCATCAGAGCTTCCACCTTGCTGTAAGTCACTGGCTCTGGGAGAAGCTGGGTGCCCTGGCATGACGACACTCAGGCAGCCCTTCCTGCCAACGGCCAGTACCAGCTCCCAGGCCATCTTAGAAGTGGATGCCCCAGCCCCAGTGAAGCCTTAGATGACTGCAGCCCTGGCCAACCTCCTGGGAGACCCTGAGCCAGAACCACCAACTAATTTGCTCCTGAATTCCTGACCCGACACTGTGTGGAACAGTAAATGATTGTTGTTTCAAGCTGCTATGTTTTGGATCCTCAGGCTCAGCCCTGGCTGGCACTGTGGTCCCTACAGAATGTCCCCCACTTCTATGGGACTCTGAGCTTCGATCACTAGATCCCATTTGACCACCTCATTTCAGACCAATCAAGTGCCCAGGGCAAGTATCTATGAAAGCTTTTTTATAAAAAGTAATTGCACACAGGAAGTCTATATGTTAAAAGAAGATGAACTTTTGAGGGAGAAGAGAAGGGAAAAGGGAATAATAATACTTGTAAGAGGTCCTTTAAGGACCTTTACCTTCATCAGAAGGAGATACTCAGGCCCTGGGGCCCAGTTCCGCTGATTCCCAGCTGCCTGGTTTGGGGAGGTTATTTAATCTCTCAAAGCCCTCATTTTATCTGTGAATACAAGCACAGTAATACCTATTTGCAGGACTTTTTTGATGATTAGAAACATTGAAAATATTAGGATGTGCTGAGCCATGTTGCCCTCAGTATTTAATCCTCAGAACAGCCCTTAGAGATGGGTCTGTCATTCTCCCCATTTTACACATTAGGAGACTGAGGCCCACAAAAGTTACATGATGCCCACAGCAGGAGGAAAGACATGCAGGGTTGCCTGAAACAAGTGAGAATGGGTGAAGCCAGGGAAAGCTACATCCCTTCTGTTGCCCTTCCCTGCAGGTTTTTGTTTTTTTTAACATTTATTTATTTATTTATTTGGCTGCGTCGGGTCTTAGTTGCGACACGCGGGGTCTAGTTACCTGACCAGGGATCGAACCCGGGCCCCCTGCAGTGGGAGTGCGGAGTCTTTGCCACTGGACCACCAGGGAAGTCCCCCTGTGGGTCTTATTTGAAGTCTCTTCTCTCTGTCTCCCAGATACACAAACACACACACACACACACACAAATGGATGTGGCAATCACACTGGCTGCAGCCCAAAGTGGCTTGCTAACCCCACAATTCCTTTTTTCTTTTTCCCAAGGAAGAGACATAATGGAAACTATCTCCAGTGAGAAAGTGGAGAAGGAACAAGTTTATTCCAGGGCAGTACTTGAAAATTCCCGTGTGGAGCAGCCTAAGAGGAAAGGGGCCTCTCTTACAAAGCTGTAGAGAAAGTATAAACTGAACAACCCCCTCTAATGGCAATCTGGCAGTAACTATCAACATTTAAGTGCACATAACCTTTGCCTGAGCGATACCATTTCTGGGAATCTATTCCACAGAAATTTTACTGGAAGAGCACAAAGATACATAAACCAAAAGACTCGCTGATGTACTGTTTGTGATGTGAAAAACAAACAGCCTACACGTCTAGCCATAAGCAAATACTGATACATCTGAGCTGCGGAAAACCAAAGGGCTGTTAGAAAGAGCAAGGTAGATTGAAGGGACGGACATTGAAAGACTCAATGATTATATGGGGAAAAAAAGCAAGTTGTGAAATAAGATTTAACTTACTACTTATTTAACTAATGTGAATTTACTTATTTAACTAATGTGAAATTGGCAGGGGATGCACACAACACAAAATGCAAGAGTCAATAATGTAAATCATATTAGCAATTCTGCACACTAATCCACCCAACAATCCTAGGCCTCACGGGGCATTGGCAACCTGGGCCTCCTCCTATGTGTCTCCCAGCATTGAGCTTCTCTGGGCTGAGTGTAGTTTCCAGCGTTAAGAAAAACAGGTACTCCTTACACCACAGGGCCCCTGAACGCAAGCCAACTACTTACGCTGGTGCTCAAGAGAAACAGCAGCCCGTTAAAGCTGTGCTAAAAGACATTATCAGTCTCCAACAGAGAATCTTCCAAAGGGTAACACTTCCCCTTTCCTTCCCCCTTTCCCTGAACAGTTCAGTCATAAAGCCATTAGTTGGCACAGAGCAAGGTAGGTGCCTGCAATGGCAGCAAAAGAGGAGCAAGGGGCTCAAAGTAGAAAATCAGTACCCATACAGAACAAAGAGGGTGCCCACAAAGTGTGTGTGTGTGTGTGTGTAAGCGTTTGGTGCAGAGCGTCAGAGTCCTAGCTTATAAGGAAAGTGACCATGCAGGGGGACAGGCCAGCAAAAAAGTCAGAGCCTAAATGAGGTGAGGGGGGATGTCTGCCCCTGGGAGCAGCCTGGAGCAGGTATCAGAGCTGTACAAAGTGAGGACAGTGCCCAAGGGGTAAGGGATGGTGAAAGATGTCAGGACCCAAGCAAGGAAAAAGGATGCCAGCACATGGCAGGGGGTGGAAACCAGAGATTACTTACATATGAGAGGACTGATCAAATAAGAAAATAGAGTTAAGTATAGAGGTAGGGTTTCCACAGTCAGAGAAGAGAGTTACAAATATGGGAAGGGAAGAAACTAGAATTAAACTTATGGTTTGGGATTGGAATTGAAGGTATCAGTCTGAATTCATGGTTTTCAATATAGAGAGTTATAGAAATATAGATGTATGTGTACATGTATATTCCCTAGCTCTATCCCTGGTCAGGGCACTAAGATACTGCAAGCCGCACGGTGTGGCCAAAAAAAAAAAATAGTTCTTTGTACTATTCTTCTTGAAACACTTTTATATGTGTATGTGATAGATTTTTAAAAAAAGACAGAATAGCTATGGGTATGTGCTTGCATATACAAAGAAAACTGACTGGAAAAATCTAGATGGATACAAAAGTTAACTGTGGCTACCTCTGATATGGGATTGCTTGAGGAGGGAAGGAGGTAGACAACATTTATTTGGGGACTATACTGTTTAATTCATGAATAGGTATTTTCATAATAAGATTCTTTTTTTTAAGAGATTATTACCTCTATTTTTTATTATTTATTTATTTTTGGTTGCACCAGGTCTTAGTTGCTGCACGTGGACTCCTTAGTTGTGGCTCCAGGGCTCCTTAGTTGCGGCACGTGGGCTCCTTAGTTGTGGCATGCAAACTCTTAGTTGCAGCATGCATGTGGAATCTAGTTCCCTGACCAGGGATCGAACCCGGTCCCCCTGCATTGGGAGCACAGAGTCTTATCCACTGCACCACGAAGGAAGTCCCTAAGATTCTTTTTTAAGAAACAGGAAAAAGATCTTTGTAAAAGACAGCAGGAGACTGACTGTTGGCTTCTTGGCAGAGGCTGAGGGCTGAGGCCGAGATTCAACGATGAGACAAGGACATATTACCTCTACAGCAGCTACAGGCCTCTCCACAGAGCTACCAAGAAATTTTAAAGTCAAACCTGCACTGAGGTGAAGGGAATAAAGGTAATTTCCTGTTGGCTGCGAAGGCATACTGACATCTACAGCACTTCCCAGCCGAGGTTTTCAACCTCCAATCACCGTTTGCTTTTCAGTTTTGAAAAGGTTAGCGTTTCTGTTTCTTTAGTTAATGACTAGACCTCTTGAGCCTCTTGTCTAGTGTCTTCAAGCACCTTGAGAAACTGCCTGCCCAATGGCCCACAAGTCACAGATTTTTAAAGCAGGGGTATAACAAGCCCATTTTCTGAACTCTGTCTCTCCAAAATTGCCATGTTGAAATCCAGACTGGCAGTATCTCAAAATGTGACCTTGTTTGGAGACAGGGCCTTTACAGAAGTAATCAAGTTAAAATGACCAGCATGACCCGTGTCCCTCTATGCACAGAGGGAAGACCAGGTGCAGACACGGAGAGGATGGCCATCCACAGCCCTATTCTTGCAACTTTTATCTAAGTTTGAAATATTTTCAAAATACAGTTAAAATTTTAAAAAAAAATAAAGATAGAATGAAAGAGAGTCAAGCTCCTGGGAAGCCCACAACAGATCCCGGGGGAGGAGAGGCCTGGAAGGACCTACAGGATCTGGGCAAGAGGGCTGGGATTTAAATCCAGTTTTTAAATGACTTTATTTTGCCGTGCTTTTCCCTCCAAATGTCTAATGTCCTTTAAAGGATCCTGGGATTTGAATCTAGAAAGAATCATGGATGCAGTTCCTGTCCGACAAGTGGTTGAACAAAGCCCTGCATTTTCTGGTGACCCTCATGCTTGGCTTTTACAGTCCAGCCGGTGGAGGGGCCCCTGTGGTTTGGGGATGTGGTCTCCTCTCTCCATCAGCCACAAAGGCTCGCTTGATTTAGTGGGACGGTTCCAGATCAGGCTTCCCACCGACCCATCCTCACCTCCGATGATCTGCTCCAATGGCATCTGTGACTCTGGTAAAACCCTGCTCCCTGGAGAAAGAAAACAAAGCCATTTCAGCAAATGGTAAAGGAAAGGCCTGGCTCTTACTGGAAGCCCACATTCAACCAGGCTCTATCTAGTCCGTAACTGCACCTGCCTCGCTCTCCCAAACGCATGCTCATGCCCTGTACAGTGTCTTCACCCTGGACTCTACCCAGGTCTTCAGGCCAGGGAGGGAATCAATTTTAAGTACCGACAGCTCCTGACATCAAGCCAGTGTTACTGAATTAACAGGAATGCCACCAGAACTCCTCGGGCCTATAAACACCATTGCCTTGGAAGTTAATCTTGAATTCCTTGGCACTGCTTGACCTTTGTCAAAAGGGCAACAGGGTAAGTTTCCCCTGCGTTTGGGGTGTACCCCTCAAATGCATTTTCAATGAAGAATAAAGACTGATGAATAGCATCCCCTTGATTTGAGTCATTCTGAGTTGATACCACATTAACTTTGCCTGGTTCAAGCCACAGGTGGCCCCACTCACTTCAAAAGGGCCTCCAGCTCCTGCTTGACTCTGCCTACCAGGGGCGGCCCCCGGTAGGTGAGGGCTGTGTACAGCTGCACCAGGGAGGCCCCTGCCCGGATCTTCTCCAGCGCGTCCTGCCCGCTGCTGACACCGCCAACCCCGATGATGGGAACTCTGCCTGCAGAGCACACAGCACACTGTGAGGAAGGCTGGGCGACAGGAGAGCCAGGAGCTGTTTGGCTGCAGCCCCTGCCCCCTGCTGAGTGCAGCAGTTCAGGAACCCCGATACCATCACAGACCCAGCGCCTGAGCCACACGTAGATCTGAAGACAGGGACACCAAATACTTGCCTTGGGTGAGTGCATACATCTCCCTGATGGTTTGTGTTGATAAATCTCGGAGGGGCTTCCCGCTTAGCCCTCCCATTTCAGAGCGCAGGGACCCCTGGAGGCTGGCAGGGCGATTCAGTGTGGTGTTCGTGACAATCAGTCCATCGATGCCCAACTGCAGTGTGAGACAGAGAAAGAGCCCCTCAGTCAGGGCACGACGGACTTGGAGAAGCTTCCCCGGGGGTCTGAGAGAGCAGCCGGGCTGGGCGCCCACACCTAAGGCCACAGAAGCAAGAGCTAGACCAGGCCTCACTCACTATGCTTTCTGGGCAAGTGTCAGAGTGAGCCTCAACACGATAGTAGCAGCCATCACGTACCAACCACCCGTACAGTTCCCCCAGGACACGGTTTAATCCTTAGAACAACTCAGTCTAGAGTGTCCTGTCCAAAGCCTCCAGGTAGTAAGTGGTGGAATCAGGATTTCAACCCCAGACTGCCGGGCTCAGTCTGTGTTTGCGCTACTCCCCTATGACATAGAGACCCAGGGTTAGACTGGAGAAAGACAGAACACTGCAGTCTGACCAAGACTGAAGGATGCACAGCCTTAAAGCCCTTGCTGAAGAGGAGGGAAGAGAAAGGAAGAGGCAGGAGAAAAGGACCCATTCAAACATTTATTGAAACATTTACTTTTTATTTCAGGCACACCTCATTTTATTGCACTTCACTTTATTGTGCTTCACAGGTACTGTTTTTTTTTACAAGTTTCTGGCAACCCTGCACTGTCAGATGATGGTGAGCATATTTTCAGCAATAAAGTTTCTTTTTTTAATCTGGATTATTACACCCCAAATGTTTTAATAAAACAGAAAATAAGAATAAAGTATTTTTTTAATTAAGGTATGTACATTTTTTTTAGATGTAATGCTATTGTGCACTGAACAGACTACAGTATAGTGTAAACATAACTTTTATATGCACTGGGAAACCAAAAAGTTCATGTGACTTGCTTTATTGCAGTGGTCTGGAACTGAACCCACAATATCTCCAAGGTCTGCCTGTATACGATAAATTACATCCTGACAGCCCTCCACATAACAGAAAGGAAACCACAAAGACTGCCGTCTGGGCTAACCGAGCTGGCCAGGTGGCCTCTACAGGCAATGAAGGGCGTCCCCCAGGCACCGACCCTCACCTCTCTCACCACACTGGCAATATCCTCCTTGTCCTGGGCCGTGAGGTCAGGAGCGATCTTCAGCAGCACGGCTGGCTTGTGCGCTACCTTCAGGGCATCCCTCTCCTGCAGCACCTAGAGCAACATGGGGCCAGAGATGGGGAGCCCCGAGACTGCAGTTGACAGTATAACCGTGACCTGCAGCCGCAGATCAGTGTGTTTTCACACTAGCTGTCAGAATAAAGCACCAGCAATTTCTCCTTTTCAGGAAACACCTCTCAATTATGCAAAAGACCCCATCAAGTCAGAGCTGATTCCACTCTCTTGAACCAAGGGATCCCCAAGAGTGAGTCCCTAATGTCATTGGCATTGGCTAATATATCAAGGTTTATTTAGACTTTTGTTCCTGAAAGAGACAGCAAACACTGTCACAAGCATGGTTTAATGAAAAGTCATTCTATTCATTCATTCAATGTGCTAGATGCTAGGGACAGGGTGGTAAATGAGAGATGTGGTCCCTGCTCTCACAGACCTTGTGAGTTAACCGCAGGGATAGATAACGGAGCAGCTGACTAATAGTGAGCACAATCAGTGTTATATAGGAAATCAGAGGGAAGCAAGGGGTCCTAACTGGTCCAGGTCTTAAGGACAACTCCTCGATAGTGGATAGCAACGTTGAAGCTTTGCCCTAGAGGATGAGCAGGTAGGACAGGCTGGTGGAGTGGGATGTAATTGCCCACCTTGGTCAGCAGGCAGCGCAGCTCGGCCTTTCCCTGAAGGCTCCTCAGCCCAGCCGTGTTGGGACTGGACACATTCACCACCAGGTAGTCAGCCAAGGGGCCCAGGACTCGAACCCCCTCTGCGTAGTCCGAGGCGGCGTCCGCCGAGGTCTTATTCTTCCCCAGGTTTATTCCCAGTGGCAGCCCATCTGTAAATATCACTGGTCAGGATTTTGTCCCCACTCACCGTTTCCTGTGCAACATTTTGAAGCCACCCTTGACGGAAGAGCCCATGAACAGCCTCACAGGCTTTCCAACTCCAAATGTGACCTTTCCCGTGCCAGCTGACAAACGCTGACCTACGCATGGCGCTGCTGCCTGCGGGCCAAGAACCGAGCCCTCCACCTGCATCTGCGCAGCTGTGTTTGGGCAGCTCCTAGGATGTTTTACCGCTTTGTGCCTTTTTTCTTTTTTAAAATTTAATGGAAAATGGAGAAATTAGGAGCGCAAATACTAGTGTTTAAAAAGGTAGGGCTCGTAAATGAAACACGACTGAGAAGAGACAAGTCAATAGCATGCCACAGGGGCAGCTGTTTACTCTCAAGGGCTCCTTGTTAGACTTGGGTCACGTGACTGGTGTGCAGTCGTGAAGAAAAAGCAAAATTAAAGGATATGTATAAAATACTGGAAAATATTTTCGATTCTCATGCCTAAAATGTAGAGGCATAACGGTTTTATAATTTCCATTCTCTGAGAAGGGACGCCCCCTTGTAACTAGGGTGACCACACATCCCAGCGCTCCCAGGACAGCCCTGAATACTCCTGTAGCCTGGGCATAATTATTCATGCCTGCGTCCCTTCCACTCTCAAAAGTGTTGTCTCAGTTTGCACAGTAAGTAATATGGTCACCTTACTTTAAAATCCAAGGAATTATCACCTGACTTGTATTTTCGACTTTCAGTGTGTTTCTGAAATGTATTTTTCTATGTGTGAAAGCAAGGGCTTGTCTGTACTTGACTTCTCCTAAGATACTACCTTATCTGCAAAGGCTAAAGTATATCCATGGTACCACCTGCTTTTTCCAGCTAACTGGAACGTCCAGTTAGCTCAAAAAATGTATGTCAGGTCAGGGAGGATCAAAGAACAACATCCAGTACTGCTAACTACCTTCTCATACCTTAAATGCAGTCACCTGTTTTATCATCAACTTGAAAGTAAATGAGATTCGTGTCACTCACTTCATGGGTGGAAGGGAGGGGAGGGGTTTAGCATCCAGTTAGACAAATTATATAACAAGGTCTCCAAGCCTCCCAAATCAAGTGAAGATGGTTTGGAAACTGTAATTCTTTTCCACACAGGTAAACCAGCTTAATAGAGAATATCACTTTCATGTAGCCAGTGGATCTTTCATTAGTAGTCATTTGCCCCAAATGACAAGATTTTGGAGTTAGACAAAAATTGCTGAATTACTCTATCCACAAAGGGCACCACAGCTCTTAACAACTCATGTTGCTTGGCATGATGCTAGCAATAAGCTGTCTTCAAGGCTTCCAGCTGCCGGTGAACACTATGTGCAGAGCTCTGCTATGGGATTTTGTCTCACTCCAACAAATGTTAGCACCACAGTGGGGGTGAGGAACGGGCAAGCGAGAACAGGGGAGAAAAGTGGTATAAGGGGCACTGTGAACAGTTAAAAGAAGGAAAGGGAGACAAGAAGGCAGGAGAGTATCACAAACCATGAAAGTCCTATCATGACTTTCAAAGCCCACAAGTGGCAAGGTCTATCTACAGTATAGCAGGGTCTGGTTCTGCCAAAGCCAGGGAATTCCAAACAAGGTCATTTCCTACTCCCCAAATCAGAGATTGCTAACTGCCTCGGCCCTTTCAATCTCGCGTTCAGAAATGAATCCAGTACTGCAGGTTTTTCTCATCTCACCACCAGGACATCTAATGAGGCTAAACTCCTGGAAGGAGTTCCAGAAAGGCCCACCAAGGAAAATGGCCGCAACCCCATGAAACCCTAGAGGACACCTGGGAAGGTACAGTGAGGATGGCATGGTGCCAAGACCACTGTGTTCACCCCAAGGGACAGCAAGGCAGAGAGCCCCAGGGAATGAGCGTCAGCACCTCCAAGGCAGCCTTCAGAAATGCACGGTGTGGGCTTCCCTGGTGGCGCAGTGGTTAAGAACCCACCTGCTAATGCAGGGGACACTGGTTCGAGCCCTGGTCCAGGAAGATCCCACATGCCGCAGAGCAACTAAGCCCGTGCGCCACGGCTACTGAGCCCGCGTGCTGTACCTACTGAACCACGCGCCTAGAGCTGGTGCTCCGCAACAAGAGAAGCCACTGCAATGAGAAACCCATGCAATGCAACGAAGAGTAGCCCCTGCTCGCTGCAACTAGAGAAAGCCCTAGTGCAGCAACAAAGACCCAATGCAGACAAAAATAAATTAATGAATTAAAAAAAATGCACATGGTGTTTCCAAGTAAGTCATGAAGGACATTTTCCCCAATGCCGGGAGTAGTCATCTCTGAGCAGGGAAGAGTGCGAGTAATTTTAATGTTCTTTATGCTTCCCTGCATTTACTAATACTTCTATAATTAGCATTCATTATTTATAATGGACAAAAGGACAACAGAGCAGGATGTACGAAGATGGCTCCCAAGCCCTGCTCGCATCTTAACTGCCTATGTGATCACAGAGCAGCCACTCTGCACTGGTTACTTCCAAGCTGTCCCAGTTTGACACAGGTTACATAACGAGGCAGGAACTAAGTGTATCTTTGCTCAGTTGTGAAATTCAGTTAAGAGCTTGGAGGGTGTGATGGAGCCAGGAAAATTCCTCTAGCAGAGGAGCCCTGAGTTCCATACTGTTTTTTCCTATTGTTCAATCATGTTCATTTCACTAGGAATGTTCCTGACTTTCTCCCACAAGTTTCCTTCCAACAACTGAAGAACAGCCCTCTGAGGCAGGCCCCCTTTACCTTCTGTGAGCCTGGCCTGCGTCTGCTGTCTGGCCCGTAACCTGTGTTCCACCACTGAGAGTCCATGACTGTTGAATCCGTATCTGTAGCACAGAAGAGCATTAGGGAGGAGATAAGGTTAGAGCCCTCAGGCAGAAAGCAAAGACTCTGGAGGGATGGCTCCATGGCCATTTTCAACATATACTTATGATGTAAAAACCAAAGAAAAAAATCAGAGTCAGTTCTTAGACTTCTAAAGTCTAAACACCCCTGGAAGTCCTAGAGAACTTGCCAGAACACCATCAAATACAAAGGGAAAGATTAAAATTCGCCAACAAGCCACTTAGCCAACTAGCACTGTAAACAGCCCAGACCTGTCTGGACCCAGCCCACTCCTGCTTCCCACCCAACGGGGCCCTCACCACTCTGATGACCCATCTTCCCACCTCCTGCCTGTGCCCCATGAACACGCTTCCTGGAACCCATCCTGCCGCTCCATTCCCCCATCCTTTCTACCTATTAAATCACCCTCTTCCTGGCCCAAGTCAAATGCACCCTCTCCTCCTTGCATAAAGCTCCCAGCCACAAATGATCCCTCACCTCCTGGAGGTGGAGTGCTTTGTTCCTATCTTTCTCCTAGCTTGGGGTGTACGTATATGCTTCAGTTCCCCTACCGGGTTCCAGTCTTCTTGAGGACAAGGGACACATCTCCTCCCTCACCTGCCACTAGACACTCCACAAAGGCTGGGCCTCGCCCCTCTTGCTCATCTCTACGTCCCCAGCCCCACCGTGGGTTGTTGGCCTAATGGCCATCCCCACCCCCTTCCTCCTTGCCTGTGGAACCCAGCTCCCCTGACACAGGGTGAAAATGCCAATGACTCCTTTCCCAGCCTCGCTGGCAACTCAAGCATGAACTTGAGACGGGGCTTGGTCACTTAGACACAAGGTGATGCGTACCAGGGAGCTTCTGGGAAAATATCTCCCCCCATATCCATACTTTCCCTTTCTGCTCTCTGATGTCCTCATGTGAGGACGTATGCTTGCAGCTGGGGTAGGCATCTTACAAACGAGAAGGGAAGGCCCACAGAGGTTGGACCAGAGTACTGACGCCACCCTGCCGCTCAACCAACCCTAAAACTGCCTACTTCACCTGTTATGAGAAGAAAATAATAACAAACGCCTATTGTTTAAGCCACTTTGTTACTTGCAGCCAAAAACACCTAACAGATACATGTAGTTGTTGACTCATGTTCATTCAGCACCCACCCTGTGCCAGGCAGAGCAGGGAGCCTGGGCACACAAGTGCTTGGAGCTCAGGCCCGGCTCTCTTGTGCCACTTCTCACCCACGGGACTCTGCCAGGCACTGTCATCCTGGTACCTGCAGTTATTTGTGGCAGCCGAATCATAAACAAATATTTTTTGCCCGAACATTCTGAAGATATTGATCCCAGCCTACAGGGGAAAGGTCAATAACTCGATGTCTAATGCTGGAAATTTTCCCCAAAACAAGCACGATAAAGCAGGACGTGCAGCCAAATAAACCTTCCACATGTCAGTCTCCCAGGAGGCCCTTCATGATCCCAAAGGTGCCTACCAACGCCCCCAACGAGGCTCTCAGAACTCCGTTACCGAAAAGAAGGTTATAGCTATAGTGAAAACTGCCCAGGGCTTCCAAAGAGAAGGGCTTTACACAGTCCAGAAGGACCTCTCTTCCGAAAAGCAGCTGTCTATGTTGATTATTAAATTTCCCAGTTACTAAAGGCTGGAGCTGTGCTGTCAGGTGCAAGAGCCACTAGCCATGTGTGGCCACTGAGAGCGAAGCCTGGCCAGTCCAAAGCAAGAGTGCTGTAAGGAAAACATGCTGGATTTCGAAGACTTGGTACAAGTGAAAGAAGGTAAATAGCCAGTCATTTTTATATTGCTTATATATTAAAATTATGATAGAGTATATTAAGTATTTATAATTAAGTAGTATAATAAATAACTATTACAAATAATAATTAAATAGAATATATTATTAAAGTTAATTTCACCTGTTTCTTTTTGCTATTTTATTTTGGCTACTAGAATATTTTAAATTACATATAGGGCTCATATATTTCTACTGGACAGAGCTGGGCAAGGACACTGGAGTAACAATGTGGAAAAAGCACAAACTCTAAAGTCAGATAAGCCAACATCCGTTCCCAAGTTCTCCCGCTTCTGATCTCGTGACTGTGGCTAAGTCGTGTAGCTCTCTTAACCTCATCGTGTATACGCGTTAAACTGAAATCATAAAACCTGCTTTTACGCCCGCACAGAGTAGATGCTCAACATGGTTCCAGAACATTCCAAATGACAGAAAAATGTCCACACTGTATGGCAGAAAAAACACCCCGAGTGTCCTGCTGGGAAGAAGGCTGCTCACCTACCTGTTAATGACGGCTTGGTCCTCAGGGAGGCGGAAGACCCTGGGTCTGGGGTTTCCTTCCTGAGGTTTTGGGGTAACACTGCCTATCTCAACAAAACCAAAGCCCATCTTGTAAAGTCCATCCACAGCTTCCCCGTGCTTGTCAAATCCTGCAGCGATTCCTACTGGATTTCGGAATTTATGGCCCAGGACTCTCACTTCCTAGGGAGAAGGAGACAAAGTCACAGGCACACAAGGCTATGTTGGTGTTTCTCAAAGCGTGGTCCATGGCACGCCTACATCAGAATCACCTGCTTGTTAAACATCAGATCCCAGGGCCCATCCCTGGACTAAGGAATCAGAATCTTTGGGGGAGGGTGGGGAAGAATGGAACTCTGAGGGAATCTGTTTTTAACAGTGCTCTCCAGGTGATTCTGATGCCAGCCAGAGTTTGAGAACCATCGGGCTTTATCATCACTGAGGAGAAAAACAGTGTTTCCACCATGGGTTGAGCAGGAGACAGGTGCTGCCTTTTCCAATTACGGTGAAGAACTGTACCTTCTTATCCACTATTTAGCCCCTAGATGGTGCAATTCTGAAACAGTCAGGCAGCAAAATCCTTTAATCTTAGTAAGTCAGCCCCCGCTGTGTCCCTCCTCAGCCAGGTGATACCAAGGCCCAGCAGTGTCCTCACGACTCCAGTGCTCGACCCAGCAGCACTGACTGCTGGGCCCCAGAACCAGGCTGGGCTGGAAGCAGGTTCTTCCCTGGCAGACATGGGGTGGATTCCTGATTGCTCTCTATGATGAAAGTGACTGGGGCCTAATTACTGTCAGGTCTAGCCTAACTCCTGAGGGACTTAGTATTCGCACCCTGAACTAGCCAACAAATCTAGAAGCAAGACAAATACATTAAAATGTGGGAAAGGAATTGGGATATCATAAAGTCAGCAGTTGCCAACAGAATCGTCACTGTCAGTTGATATGGCAGGAAAGCCTTTGCCAGGACTAGCAAGGACCTCCAAGGGTGGTACCATCTGGCCTTGGAAGCAGGAGGAAGCAAGGCTGCCCAAAGGAGGGGAAGAGAGATGGCAGTGTGTGTGTGCATGCGGTGCCTCGGGAACTGGGAGGCTGGGAGGGTGGCCACGCTGGAGGCCCTGGGGGCCGTGCTCCAGGACGGGTCTCTCGGCCCCGGCTGCTCGACAGGCTCCCTGGGCAGCCTTCAGTCCTCAGGCCCAGAGATGACAGTCAAATGGGGCTGGCACCAAACCAGAGAATCTGCGTACAGGTCTCCCCCACTTTTCCAAAGTTCTCTTTATGCCACTTTGCTTTTACGAAAGACCTACATTTGTACCTGTTTTCTCTAACCAATAGGAATCCAAAGAGGATTTTCACTTTTACAGAAAAAGGTGCCACATGTGCTCAAAACTGCAGGATGGGAAGTGAAAGGGATTCTAAGACAAACAAGGAAAATGTAGAGCAGGCCCCTCTGATTGCTAACAGTGCCCCTTCCCCAAAGACGTCTGAGTGCTTCTTGTCTGTGTTTTCTTCATGTTCACATCAGTCTAATGTTCCCCATTTGGTACGAAGTCTCCTAAATGGAAACTGTCTGGGCTTGCACGAGGATGTAGATTCTAGGAGGATGTGGGTTCTTGCACTTTGTTCGCTGCAGAAATCCCAGCACACAGAAGAGTAAGCGGACACAGTGGGGCCCCTGTGTTGAATGCAGGATGGAATGAGGCTGGGACAGGAGTCGTATGCTTTCCTCAAAGGGCTTGGCTAGACATGCCTACATCACATTAGATGTTAGTGATGCTGGCATGCTTCCCTTTTCAGCAGAGGTGAACACTGAGCTACCCGAGACCTCCGCGAGGCAGGATGGTGGCTAACGGGCGGATGCTGAGCCAGACTCCATGGGTTTGATTCCTGGCTCAGCCACTTCCTAGCTGTGTGCATTTGGGTAAGTCACTTAACTACTCTGCACTTCAGCGTTCCTGATCTGTAGATGGGGATGACGGTTTGGGGTGGGGGGCTAATTTGGGACTCTGGTTTTCAAAAGGATCAGACTCAGCTAAATAAATTAGGGAACTTTGACCTTGACCCTCGGGTCTTATCGCACAAGGTGTTACAGGAGTACCTACCAGCATGTCAGAGTCTTGAAACGTGGCACGAGGAAGGAGCCCCAGGGAGGTGACGTGAACAGCCAACCTGTGGGCTGCCTCGGGGTCCAGCAGCCCCTGCAGAGCCGGCATCAAGTGGTCTGCGTAGAAACGTTCATCCCCCGTGGCCGTCAGGTAGGAGGCGAAGAGAAGTCCTCCGCCCCCCAGGATCACCATGGCATCCTGGGCCCGCTTCTGGAAAAAAAAGCCAATGGGGCCCCCTCAAGGCTAGGCTGTAGCACCTTCTCTGAACCCTTTACACGACTTACACACACACAGAGGACATAACATGCAGTGATGTCCGTGGCCTTCTGCTAACGCTGGTCTCGGGTTCTTGCTCACGTATTGCCTCCACAGTCAGAGGCTGTATCTGCACTTCTGCTGACACGCACTCCTCTAGCCCTGAAGGACTTCAGGCCAGGGATTTCAAGAGGGGCAAGGCTTCCCTGGTGGTGCAGTGGTTAAGAATCCACCTGCCAATACAGGGCACATGGGTTCAATCCCTGGTGCGGGAAGATTCCCACATGTCGCGGAGCAACTAAGCCCATGCGCCACAACTACTGAAGCCCGCACGCCTAGAGCCCGTGCCCTGCAACAAGAAGCCACCGCAATGAGAAGCCCGCGCACCGCAACGAAGAGTAGCCCCTACTTGCCCCAACTAGAGAAAACCCGCGTGCAGCAACCAAGACCCAACGCAGCCAAAAATAAATTAATTAAATTAAATATTAAAAAATTTTTAAAAATCTTTAAGAGGGGCAGTATTGCCCCCTAGGGACATGTGGTGGGCACCCGGAGGAGAATGTTAATAGATTTAGTGAGCAGGAAGTCAGTAAAGTCAGAACTGTCCCTATCGTGTGTGACTTTTGAACATCCTACTGACATTCACTAGGTAAAAATATCTGTTCATATTATCTGAGCCTAGAAATGCAAACTCTATTTCCCCACATAAACACAATCTCCTGTGTGGTTTTCATTGACTTTCCAGAAATGCAATTACCTTGTAGATTGAGGAATGACTATACTGTTTTGCACAGAACATTACAAGAATCACTCACCGTTTCAGAAAATCCATGTGGAATGGTTCAGTGCTTTGCTTAGATGTTTGACAATAAAACATTCCTGTGGCACTAGAATTTCTAAGTAGAGGCTTAAGCACCTGACTCACTAACTAGGTGACTCATGCCCTAATATTTATGGGTTGAAATACATATTATTTTATTATAAATTTACTTCTCCTTTATATTCCAGTTAGGACATTATGTTGACTTTTTTAAATTATATATAGAAAGATTACATTATACATAAATTCCACTTCAGGATAATAAAGAGGGTTGCAAAAAAAAATTTTTTTAAAGGAGCATCAGGTCTTCTTTAAAAATTTTATTAAAGTATCATTGATTTACAATGTGTTAATTTCTGGTGTTCAGCAAAATGATTCAGTTATACATGTATATATTCTTTTTCATATTCTTTTCCATTATGGTTTATCACAGGATATTGAATATAGTTCCCTGTGCTATACGGCAGGACCTTGCTGTCTATCCATTCTACATGTAATAGTTTGCATCTGCTAGTCCCAAACTCCCAGTCTTTCCCTCCCCCACCCCCCTCCCCCTTGGCAACCACAGGTCTGTTCTCTAGAGAGCATCAGGTCTTCTCGGATCAAGCTCAAACATCGCTCATAATATTTTTCTCTAATTGTCACTGCCCAATGCTGAGTCCCTCACTCATTCAGTCATTCAGCACATAGTGACTGCACTCAAGGATGGGCTACAGACCAAGTCCCTGCCTTTACAAGGAGTACAACCTCAGGAGACAGAAATCAATGATCATGCAAACATATAACTGTGACAAAGCTATGAAGAAAAAAGTGAGAGAAGAACCTAATCAAAGAGGTAGAGAAAGGCTTCCTTGACCAAGTGCCTTAAAGCTGATATTCAAAGGATAAATAGAAGTTAATTAGGCGGCAGGGCGGGGCGGTGTTAATGCTCTCTCCACTCTTGGCGGCAGAGGAGAATGAGATGCACCCAGGTGATTTGAGTTTTGTTCCCTGAACAAGGAAGTGACCTGATTGGATTTGCCTTTAGGGTCACTCCCAGCCGTCAACATAGATCTAGTATTCATTTTTCTTGCTTCTCCTCCAGGAGACTGTAGGAACGCCCCTTATGTTGATCAACAGATTTCTGAGCGCCGTTACAAAGACCCTGCCCTAAACTTTTATCTAAAAGTGTTGGCACCATGTTTTACTGTAATTTCTTTCCAGGTTGGGTGCTGCACACACTGCTAGGCGATCCTGTGTTCACTAAGCGCCCTGTGCCTGGCTCAATAAAGGCCCACGTGCGCTGACACAGATCGGCATCTACTCCGTTTACACGTCCGTTTACACAGTGACCACGTACATGTGTAAATGCACACGCATGATCATTTGCAGGTGTCCCCAAAGATACACAAACGTGCCAAAGAGGCCCACCCTCTCGGAGCCGCCTCCCGTCCACACCTCGCCCAGGCTAGCCCTCCCTCCATCCGCCCCCCGTCTGCCTTCCCGCAAGTTCTCTCCTCGCCGCAGCAGGGCCGCTCCAGCTGAACTCACTTTGAGCTGTCTCCACGCCATGCTCCTTCCGCCACTGGGCCCGCCTCTGTCTCGTTTCCATTGGAGAAGATGGCGGTGACTCCTGTAGTCTCCGCCCCCCCAGCTGCCGACTCACCAATCGCTGGGCAAGAGGGTGGGGCGGGGCACCCTCGGCGGAGGGAAAAGCACCGCTCAGCGCCGAGGGTCTGGTTGGGCGATCGCGCGCGGGCGCGCAATCCCCGTGTGCCCGCCAGCCCGACCGCCCGCTTGCCTCCTGGTGTCTTCGCTGCGCTTTGCAGAGGCTCAGCCGAATCTGGTTGGGTCGCTTCGCAGAGCTTTCCTGCATCCTGCAATCTGGAGAGAAGATTAACTGTATGTTGATTCTTCGATTCTAAGCAACACTCACCAGTTTTTTTATCATTTAAGTTAAACATGCTATTGATAGTGTTTGTGCTTTAGATAAAGCATGGATTGAGTATATACCGGGCACTAAAAAGGGTTGAAATGATTTACAGCGCTGTGTAAGATACCTGAGTTGACTTTAAAAGAATACTCCTTGAACATCAGGTTTCACTTTTTTAAAATGCCTAAAACATATGTGTGTATGTTTGTAAGGATATTGGGAAATTAAGACTGTGAACTTCGAAAAATGAAAGTGTCCTGCACCCAAACTGTTCCATTGCAGCCCAGACTTGGACTCCTCTGCTCAGAAATCTTCCCCCCAAATTGCAAACTCTTATTTTCTTGGCGTTTGAAACAATTCAGTTTTCTAGTTTCAGTTCCCACTACTGTTCCTCTAGCCCCCACACACAGAGAGCATTATTTCTTTCTCTGTATAAATGCCTTCCACCGTCTCACCTCCATGCATTTACTCTCGTGGACGCTTCTGCCAAGATGCCTGCTCTGTCTTCCTAGATATGGACACCCTTATATGTTCAAGTGCTGGAAGTACATCTTCAACTGATCCTTCACAGATTTAAGCTATACCTCTGTAGTGGAGCTTTATTAACTACACTTGTTATGTCTTTTCTCCCCTAATTAGACTGTAAACTGTTTGAAAGTAGGGACCATACTATATTTCATCGTACCAGTCGTTTGATTATTGCAGTGGTTTTCAAACTGAGGGATTTGTTCTTGGGGTTTACACTTAAGAGAATTTTTGATTTTGGTGTCCACTTCCACAATGATTTTTTAAAGTAATGTAAGCATCATTTGGACCATTTGGATAACCAACTGAACCCTGAAAGCTGCCAGGCAATTTCAGTGCCCACATTTATTTGTATTTGTGAGCTCATTTTGGTGCCAAGAAAGAGAACTGGCTAAAATACATAGATGATGGATGTGCTACAGGTGAAGATCAAATGACATGCTCTATGAACAAAGGTTGTTTATTTATTTATTTTATATATTTATTTTTGGCTACGTTGGGTCTTCGTTGCTGCATGTGGGCTTTCTCTAGTTGCCGTGAGCTGGGGGTACTCTTCGTTGTGGTGCACGGTCTTCTCATTGCGGTGGCTTCTCTTGTTGCGGAGCACGAACTCTAGGCGCGCAGGTTTCAGTAGTTGTGGCTCGTGATCTCCAGAGCGCAGGCTCAGTAGTTGTGGTGCACGGGCTTAGTTGCTCCGCGGCATGTGGGATCTTCCCGGACCAAGGCTCGAACCCATTTCTCCTACATTGGCAGGCGGATTCTTAATCACTGAGCCACCAGGGAAGCCCTGAACAAAGGTTTTTCAGCAAATTAATTAAAGAAAAGTGGTGAGAGAATTGATTCTTCCCTACAGTACGAAGCAGAGTGAATGACAAAATCAAAAGAACCTGTGCAGTCGTAGGCCAGAGCTTTGTTTATCTGCTAAGTGGCTATTTAGTTTGGCAAAATTTGAATTTCATTGGTTTTCGGTTTTGTTTATATTTAATTTCTATTCATTCTTTCATCAAATATTTATTCTTTGGCTTTTATGATTATGTAAGAGCTTTAAGGAGAGAGATTACACCTAGTTTTGTGTATAAATGTATTTAAGAAACAATACAATAATTTAAACCCATCATAGGGGTCTGCAAGAATGGTTTTCTTTAAAAAAAAAATACATTACTAAATTTTTAGCAACACTGACTTAGATATTCATCGTCCTCCATCCCCTTACAGCTTAGACTTAGCAAATAAAGATCTATTATAAAGCTAAAGGTATAGCCAGTTGTATAGACACAGGTGGTGCTGCCCTAGCTATGAAGGCCCATTGCTTTATTGATCTCTGGCATTTGTTTTCAGCTTATAGGAACTCCACCTGGGTCCTTAAAACAAAACCTTTTGTCTCCTTGACAAATTATTACCAGTTTCTAAAAGAATAATACTAATAAGATAAACCCACCAAGAATGTATTTAAAGGACCAGGCAGCTGCTGAGCCCCAACACGTTTTTTTAAATTTATTTTATTTTATTTATTTTTTATTTTTGGCTGCGTTGGGTCTTCGTTGCTTCGCGTGGGCTTTCTCTAGTTGCGGCGAGCAGGGGCTACTCTTCTTTGCGGTGCGCGGGCTTCTCGTTGCGGCAGCTTCTCTCCTCGCGGAGCACGGGCTGTAGGCAAGCGGGCTTCAGTAGCTGTGTGAGCCTCTACGATTTTCATGCGCACAGTGCACAAAGAAAATGTTCTTTAAAGGAAGAACGTGGCTTTGGTTATACATCACAACAGGTATCGTTCTAGGAAGTGAGCTGGATAGCCCAGAGCAACATGGAGAACATAATTGTTATCAGCTTAACAGGTTTCATTGCAGCTTTCAGGAAGCAGAAGATTACTGTCGTGCTCAGAGAGGACACCCTGCTTTCACTTGGAACCAGGAGGTTCGAGACCCTCCGGGACTTTCTGGAAGAAGGAAAGAAGTGGTAGGTTGGGGAAATTTTAACGCTGCTGGGAAGACATCAAGGAAAAAAAACCCAGGTAAGGCTCTGAGGTTTAGTGTTTATGAAGGAAACTTCCTTACTTTTACTGAGACAAAAGAAGGAAAAAAATTTAAATCTTTCTTCTTTTGGATACAGAAAAAGCAATCCACTTTGTTACCATCATTCCTCTGAAATATCTCCACTTTTGTGCTACAGCCTTTGATTTGTCTGTGTCAGAAAAATGATGAGATTTTTCTCAGAGCCTCTCAAAAGTTAACTTACCTGCTATTTCACTAAAAGTGTCACGCGAGATTCTGAAATGGGAATCCTTTTACGGTCACTTTTTTTTTCCTGGTAAATATCTCTCTATCATTCTCTGCCCCATGTTTCCTAACAGAACGTTGGAGAGAAATTATTTGCCTCTTGTCTTTCTTACACGGATATTTTCAAAATTATGCACCATAATCCTGTGGTCTTAGAGAAAAATCCAAGGCATTATTACATCATCTTCATTGAAGTCTAGGTAAATTAATACTAAGCCTTGTGATAATGCATAATATGAAAAAATAAATAATCTATAATTTGTTGGGGGGGGCAATCCTAAATTTCCATCTATTGGAAGCTAGCAGGAT
This sequence comes from Lipotes vexillifer, assembly GCF_000442215.2. Classification (NCBI taxonomy): domain Eukaryota; kingdom Metazoa; phylum Chordata; class Mammalia; order Artiodactyla; family Lipotidae; genus Lipotes; species Lipotes vexillifer. The sequence continues at coordinate 3,248,401 of NW_006789896.1, read as the reverse complement.
TTGGTCTTCATACTTACATTTTTCTAAATGTTTGACTTTTGGGTATGAGTCTCATCTGGGTCTGGTTTCCCAGCAGCAGACGTCACAGCCCACTGGGCCCCCACGCCCACCTGCATTTACTTGTTCCGAAACCCCAGTCGGATCTCATCAAAAGTGGACTTGTGCTCACTAGGGCATTAGTTGATTTGCCAGGCTGGTAAGTGATGAGACCACATGCTGCCAAAGACCTAATTGTCACAAACTGATTGTAAACAAGGAGAACATGTGAGAGCAGTAGGTAAAGAGTCTGTGAGTGATGGACGGTAGAGGCTTCCTCCTGCAGCCCCTCTGCAGGAGGAAGCCTCTACCGTCCATCACTCACAGACAACAGTAGTTGGGCAGAGCCATTCCTTGACGTTCCCTTCACTTCCTGACTTGGTGGGCTGTGGGTACATTTCCCACATGTACCCCTCCAGTCCTTTTAGCACTTGGGCTTTAGAGAGAAGAACAGGAAACAAAGGAGGAAAACAATACAGTGGCATATAGGGGAGCTTGTTATCATTTAGAGGCTTGCTTCTTCAGAGGTAGGAGGTGAGAATTAAGTGGGGGGTGTGCATAGTTGGGGTTTTTTTTCCAATTAACGTTCTTCATGCAGTAGTCACAAAGCATTTGTTCACAGCTCAGTGAATTGACAGAATTCTCAGAATTCTCAATGATGTCTCAGACTGTTAGGTAAAAATTTTGTTGCACTTTTTTAAAAAAAATCACAAACACATTCTTATTAAAATATACAGCAGCTCTGGATGCTTCATAAAACAGAATACATTGCAATATTTCTCTATTACAAGAAAAAAAAAGATCACCTTCCTCAAATACTGGCTCTTGAAAGGACCCAGTATTTCAAAGTAATATATTTCTAGCTTCAGACCTCTCCGTCACCCTTTCAAAGCTCTTTGTGATATCTTTGTTCCTTTTGCCATGATAACATGCATGTTGTTTCGAAAAATTAATTTGTATCGGAGTATAGTGGCTTTACAAAGTTGTGTTAGTTTCTGCTGTAAGCATGCTATTGTTAATGAGGCCAAGGCTGTGAGCCTAATCTCTGCCCAAGTCAAGTGCCCAAGTGTTTCGTTCTTACAAACTGCATCCCTAGAACTGACAGCCGTCTTAGAGCTATGTGCTTTTCTCATCATCACAGGAGTTTATTTCGCTAGACCCATCTCCAGGATTGGAGAAACAACTCCTAATGTAGTCTAAATAGTGTTGATTATCCATCCATTTTTCACTCTCCAAGAGTTGAGCTTTTAGACTTTGTCAGTTACTCTTGGTTTTGGAGTGAAGATGCATTTTCCGGTATTATTTTTCATGTACTGGCAAGAGATTTCTGCTATAGAACATAGAATGTTTGTGCAGAAGAAAATCTTGGACAAAAAGAATTCTGTTCAGTTTATCCAAGCCAGTTCTGTAAATTCTGAGTCTATGTTCCGATAATGAGAGGAAGTAGGTCACTGCGGTGAAGAGCTGGAGCTGTGGAGTCGGGCTTCCTGGGTTCCCATCTTGTTTCTGCGACCCTGGGCAAGCAGCTTAACCTCCATGCAGCCCAGCGTCCTTCCAAGGATTGTTACGAGGATTAAGTAAGACAATACAAATAAGGTATTAGAACAGTTCGCGGCCTACTATAGCAATTATTGCTGTTAATGTTATTGTGCAGTTTCAATTTTTGGTTCAAAGTTTACCTTCTGCTTCTAGATAGCTTCACATTCATGTCAAAGGTGAAAACACTTTTGGAGATCTAATATTGGTATTAACCATTATTGTCAGAGTGTTTATACATCTTATTATGAATTTAAGAGATGCCTCTTCCCAAATAGCGTGCCGGTAGGAGAAGTATTCGTAAATGTTCAAATACTGAACATTCAGAAAAGAAGTCTGATGCTTCATATTATTGTACAATATTATTTCAGATACTTATTGACTTTTTCAACATTTGAATAGTTGAACTCATTTTTCTTCATTTACTTTAAAAACACTTAAAGCTCACATGTAAGAAGAGCATTAAGAAATTGGAACAGTAAACAAGTTGGGATAAAAAGTAACAGTTTGTGTTAAAAGTGGTGTTGTAATAGGGTTAATATTCCTCTCGTAAGTGCCAAGACAGCCGTACTGGCTGTGAAAACTTTGAAATACTTCCATGCCGTTGGTAAAGTAAAGTAATATTATAAACTCATTACTTCAAACTAACGATCATAGGATGATATGACAGCCATTGATAAATGGAGATCTATCCTAGGGACATCTGAAAAATATTTTTAGACCTATCTGCCATTCTGGCTAAGGTCACAGTGTTGCACATCCTTTGAAACACTCTGTGCTTTAGGAGAAGCATCAGCATATCATTAGCTTAAATTACATACTTGCTACTAGTTCTGAATAATTTAGCTTTGACTTTGGTTTTGCTGTTAGTGTGTTATAGCTCTTGTTTAAGTAGTACATGCGTGATGTTTTGATATTTATAAATTCAATAGTTTGTAATAAAATATGAAACACAAGTTCCCACAATCCCTAATGAAAAAATGGATCTAGGGGATAATCACCAATGGCTGCTAGACTATTAAAGATAGTTATTAGTTATCAGACAGACATTATGTGACTCCTGGTGGAAGCACTTGACACCGCCTACTAAGTATTCTTACAGAAAGTAGAAGTTGAATCTGATTAAGCCTCTAGAGCCAACCAGTTTATAAAAAGTCAGAACTGAGAGCATGTGAGATAGCACCATGGGAATGCAGTCATCAAAATCCAGAATTGGGAAGCTTTACAGGATAAACAACTCAGGTTTTACAATAAAGACATGGCAAGATTGAGGGGAGAGAATGAGGAGGAAGTGGGAAAGGGCCACCCAGGAGAGTGGAAGTGAGAATAGACTAGGGAAATACTTCGATTACCAGGCAGGGTGAAGGCAGGCCCCTCGTGGTTCATGATCCTGAATTTAAGGTGAGATGTAGTCAACGGGGTTGTATGATTTCTCCAGCCACGTTCAGCAGCGTGATAAGAAACAGCAAATATACACAGAGAGGCACATTCAAGAATGCTGTTGCCCACCTTCTGAACTCTTTAATCTCTACCAATAAGAATTATCGAATACAAAGGAGAATCTTATGCTTAGAATGTAATTTCCTAAAGTAAACTTAATTCTCTGTCTTCTCACTGTTGACCCAATTGGTGGACCTAATTTTGAGATGTTGTGACTGTGCTCCAGAGCAAAAGACCTACTTCAGAATTCCTACGTTGTTGTTCTTTTTAAAAACAACTGGATAGTTATCTTTAATTTGTTTTCTTTAACATATGTGTTTTAATTATCACATATGTGCGTGTAGTGATTATTTTATAGACTTCCACCTAGCATTTTATCCTATAAGTTAACTTTTGCATTGGCCTCCAAATAGATGCCTTTTCAGACCAAGATGCCAGTTATGAAAGAAATGGGAATAATTCTCATTCACATAGGAAACCCAAGAGGACAAAAAGAGAAGTCACAATACCGAGAAACAAAATGACCTCAGGTAATGTGTAGTGAAATCAATTCCACCCTTAAGGGATGCACAAGACTTAATTAATGCTGAAATGTGTCATCACGGGTACTCAGTAAATATTCTTTACATTCTATTTTGTCTGATCTTAAAATTGCAGTGTTTGCTTTCATTTTTAAAAAATTTATTTGTTTTTATTTTTGGCTGCGTTGGGTCATCATTGCTGTGCGCAGGCTTTCTCTAGTGGTGACAAGCGGGGGCTGCTCTTTGTTGTGGTGTATGGGCTTCTCATTGCGGTGGCTTCCCTTATTGCAGAGCATGGGCTCTAGGTGCGTGGACTTCAGTAGTTGTGGCACGTGGGCTCAGTAGTTGTGGCTCGCAGCCTCTAGAGTGCAGGCTCAGTAGTTGTGGCACCTGGGCTTAGTTGCTCCACAGCATGTGGGATCTTCCTGGACCTTGGCTCGGACCCGTGTCCCCTGAAGTGGCAGGTGATTCTTAACCACTGTGCCACCAGGGAAGCCCTAAGACAAGTTTTTTTCCCACAAAAGTTTCCATCAAAAAAGAGTCGTGTTAAAGCCCTTGCAAAGTCTTTCATATTGTGGTAGTCTCCCTTTTTTAAAAAAAATTTTTGAAAAACAAATACTATTTGGGGAAAATGCATGAGTATGAAATGACCTCAATCAATATCAGTGTTGGCTAATTATAGAGATCACCTGACAGAATGGGTGAAAAAAGAGACAAATTTAAAGTGGATCTAGGGTTTCCCTGGTGGCGCAGTGGTTGAGAATCCACCTGCCAGTGCAGGGGACACAGGTTCAAGCCCTGGTCCAGGAAGATCCCACATGCTGTGGAGCAACTAAGCCCACGTGCCATAACTACTGAGCCTGTGCTCTACAGCCCGCGAAACACAACTACTGACCCCACGTGCCACAACTACTGAGCCCACACATCTAGAGCCCGTGCTCCGCAACAGGAGAAGCCACGGCAATGAGAAGCCCGCGCACTGCAACGAAGAGTAGCCCCTGCTCGCCGAAACTAGAGAAAAGCCCGCACACAGCAATGATGACCCAACGCAGCCAAAAATAAATAAAATAAATAAAATTTTTTAAAACCCTTTAAAAAAATAAAATAAAATAATAAAAATAAAGTGGGTCTAGTGATATTCTTACGGGTGGCAGCACACAACTTCAAGGGTTGGGTGTCCTTGTCAACAAACCCCTTAAGTATCCTTTAAAAAAGCAATTGAGAAAGTGTTACTGTTGCAGAGACATTCTCTCATCTAGAGAGAATATATATCTAAAGAAAAAATGTAAAAATCAGCTTTTCTGAATGCTTTGTAAATGAGTACTTGTGAGTTGGGAAAAAAGATAGTGATAGAATTAGACGGAAGTAAAGATGAGATATTTTGGAAAACCTAAATAATTCTGAAATTTCTTCTGGTTATAATGAAAGCAGTGATATTGAAGATGGATTTGAAAAGTTTGAATAAAGCTATGTCATGAAATTGAGTTTCAGAAGAGCAAAGCTTCTAAATTAGTATACTACTTTGTATAACGTGATTTTAATTATGCCTTTGTAAAACTAAATTACTGAATTAAATAAGTAGACATTTGTTTCACATACATCCTTCAAGTTTATATAGTCAAATTTGCTCAAAAATAACTTGAAAAAAATCTCATTGAGAAAGGAGATCACCTTATATTTATGTATGTGTGGTCCTTTAAAAAATTTTATGTCACTTTGCTTTAGGCGTGTGCCTACTAAATTTCATGTAAATGCATCTAATTCACTCACTCTGAGAATATTTTTATAGTAGAGTTTATCATATTCAACTTTATTTTAATAACATGTCATTCCTTGCCTTGTTCTGTGCTTTCTGGTTCTAATGCTTCCTTGCTTTTGTCTTTCATTGAAATTTTGTTCTTCAGTAGTCTTGTGTTAATTATTTACCTTCAAGAAGTTTTGTGTTTTTTTTAAACACATTCTTATACTTAATGTTTTTCTAGTTGTCGGGCTCAGGAATGAAACGGTCTCTCTTGAAATCCCCTCATCTGGTAATAGAATTATAGCACAGGTTAGTTTTTTCACCTCCCCACCCTCACTCACTAGACCTTGTTAGTATATTCTGTGGGATTTATTCAGGTTATTGTTATAGTAAATAATTATTTTTATACTATACAACTTAAGAATACTTTTTTCATGCTTTTATCAAAGCCAGATTTCCAACAATAATTTAGAGTTTGTTTTAACTGGTTTCGTATTTAGCACCAACCACTTTGTACCATAACTTCCCACTTCCGAGTTCTTAATTTCATTTCATCTCTATTCCTATTGTTTTTTCAAGAAAGATCTATTGGTGGAAATCTTTTGGGAGCTTGTGAATAATCAAAAGGGGTCTTTCTTGTCTCTTCCTAATGTTAAAGGAAAACTTTCCCCTGACAATTTACTGATCTAGCAAGCTTTTATTCAGTGACTCATGAGTTGGGCAACATCCACTCTAGCAGACAGAAAGGATCTCTTAAGAGCTGTACAAGGGGAGAGATTTTTATAGACAGAGATGAGCAGGAGCAAGGAGGTTATACTGGGCATTTACTAAGTGGTTAAAGCAAGGTTACTTCTAAGGAGCAAAAGGAAGTGATGGAGCTGGGTTACGTAACTTGTACTGGGCAGGCAGGCACTGACTGGTTGACTTTGGCCTTCCTTTCCTGGAAGAGCCGTTTGCTGATGCGGGGCTTAACATGAGTGACTCCATCTTGGGCCTGATATGGTTACTTTAACACCAGTGAGGCATATATTAGCAGGGTGTACAGTTAAAAGGTAGGATCAGTTGCTGTAACAAAGGACAAAATGGTAGCTTAAACAAAACAGAAGTTCATTTCTCTTTTACATAACAGTCTGAGTAAGAGGTCTAAGGCTGAAAGGATCAGTGGTTTACAGGACCCAAGCTCTTCCTTGTTCTGCCAACATCAACTTGTAGCATCCATCTCAGGTCTATAAAAGCTGTTTTATCACCCTGTACTCTATGTTCACATTCCAGCAAGTGGGAAGGAGAGAGGGGTGGGGTGGGGGCTGATCCTTTTTTTTTTTTAAGGGCACAGCCTGGAAATTGCATCTTTTACTTCTCATATCCCATTGGCCAGGACCTGATCACATGTCCACACCACTGCAAGCAAGGAGGGCTGGGAAATGTAGTCCTTAGCTGGGCTGCCATGTTCTCATGGAAGGAAGGGAGGACATAGTAGAGAATAACCAACACTCTACAATGAAAGTGATGCAATTCTTTCCTCACAGTCTTCCCCCTCAAAACTCTGTAGACATCTTTGTCTTCTGGCACTTATTGCCATAGTGGAAAAGATTAAGGCTAGCCACCCCCCCTTTTTTTTTCTGGTAGCCTTTTTTTTTCCATATCAGATTGCTTGTAGAATTTTTTAAACCTTGTGCTACAGAAACTTTTTTTTAGCATGCATCTAGGTTACTTTTCACTGATTTTGCTTATGAAAGTTTTATTCTATTCTACGCATTTATCCCTTCTATTTCATTTGCTCTGGTTTTGTCCCTGAGAAATACCAGTTATCTATGTGCTATCCTGCTGGCTTCTGTCCTCCATATCTTTCCTGTCATTCTTTTAAGTGAAGCAATGGTTTCCTATCTATCACTCTTTCTGGTACATTCTGAAAGAACTCCTGACATTTATCCTACGTACCACTGATTTGACTTTTCCACCTCAGTTCTGTCCTGTATTACGTCCAACATGGATCTTAATTTTTCTGTAGCATTTTTGGTTTTCTTGAAATCCTCTAATATCATTTATTTCCCTTTTAATCTGTCTCATTCTTATGCATATTAGCTTCAGTTGGTTTATCTTTAAGATTCTCTATTTCTCGGTACAGCCAAAAAAAAAGACTTTGTTTCAATTAAGGATGTTAAACAGCTTTCTGAAATAATCTTCTGGATTTTTCTGTTGATGATTTTCAGAGCTACACTTTCCTCTGTGTCCTTTGGAGTCAATTCCCAGGTTCTAAAGTGCTATTCATAGGCTCCATTTTATTCTTTGTTTTTTTCCTTATCTTTTAAGGCAAGATCTGTCAAAACGCATTTGTTTAAGACTAAGAAATTGTATCACCCTAAATTCAGCAGCCTGTTGGCTTATTTAGTGGTCATAACCCCTTCTCAGATAGACAGTTGAAGTTCTGGGTTAGTTTGCTGTTCTCAGCAAGCTGTCAACCTAATGACCCTAATTTGAGGTGAGGTTTTACTCAGCTCTACATACATTGCTTTAATTTTCACATCGTTGGATATTATTACACCAGTTCTCAAGATGAGAAAACTAAGAGGTTAAGTCATTTGCTCAAGGCTTCATAGTTACAGTGAAAGGCAAACCAGCTCTGGACCCCAGATTTTTGACTTTTAGAATCCAGTTTCTGTTTTCAGTCCTCCATCCTGTTAGTCAGTCTTCTGGTTTGTCTACAGATGTGTCAACAGTGGGAAATGATCACTGTGGTTTCCTATATAAAACAATTTGTGTTGTTTTTAGCCGTGAGTAATCCTCAAGTAAAATAGAAATATTTCTATCCTAAAACTTTTCCTTGAGCTTCATTGACTTTCTTTTTCCTATAGTAGCTGCTCATCTTTCAACCACATGCCACCAACCTGCTCATGCTGGTCTGGTAAGTACTGACCTTCACAGTGCACATCTTGGAATATTATTCTTTTTGTCATGCTTGGTGGGTCCTGGCAGAACTCTACTCTGTCTCGTAGAGGGCTCTGGATATAATTTTTGAAGAAGAAAAGGAAAGTACTTAAGTGCAGGAAAGAATCAGGTTTGGTGGATGCTTTATTAAAGAAAATTTGAAAGCCTCTGTTTGGCTTTCATGTTGATATAATTAGCATTTGTTGGTTGGTTGTTGGTTTATTCCCTGCTTCATCCCAAAAAAGGACTTGTGACATCTTACCAAAATATATGCAATGCAATAAAATTTAATAATTCTTTTAGGGGCTTCCCTGGTGGCGCAGTGGTTGAGAGTCCACCTGCCGATGCAACCCTCGACCATTTATTCCCCGATGCCACCCGACATTAACCTGCTGACCACATATACGTGGGTCAGCTCTCGGCCATTCCCTGGTTCCCTGGTGGCGCAGTGGTTGAGAGTCCACCGGCCGATGCAGGGGACGCGGGTTCGTGCCCTGGTCCGGGAGGATCCCACGTGCCGCGGAGTGGCTGGGCCCGGAGCCTGTGCTCCGCAATGGGAGAGGCCACAACAGTGAGAGGCCCGCACAAAATAAATAAATAAATAAATAAATAAATAAATAAAAATAATTCTTTTAAACAGGGAAAAAGAAAGAAATCTGAGTGAAAGGAAAATAAGGGTAGGACCTCTGCATAATCTATAAATTTCACCTTCAAGAGAATTCCCTGGCACACCAGTGGTTAGGGCTCCATGCTTCCACTGTAGGGGGCACGGGTTCAATCCCTGGTCAGGGAATTAAAATCCTGCAAACAACTCAGCATGGCCAAAAAAAAAAAAACAACACCTTCAAGAAATTTCTCAGCCTTCTTGCCTCTGTGTCCTGCATAGAAACCTTTTAGTGGATGTGTAAATATAGATGCATATTTATTTGATCCAACATTAACTGCAAAATGTAAGTTTTCTAGCAACATAAAAGAGAATAGGGGTGAAATAAATACCCCTTAAAGCAGCATTTCCCAAGTGATATTCTGTAAGACAACAACCAACATTCTTAAAATGTTGCCAGAAGGAAGGAAAACAAAGGTTTTTGACCTTAGGACTTCTCAGAGCCTTTCACGTGCTGAAGCCTAACCACTGCGCACCGTCTCCGAGCGACCGTCATCTCCCATCTACGCTGTGCATGTGCCTCCTCCTGATCTCCCTGCTTCCAGGCCTGGCCCCTTCCTGTCCCTTCTCAACCCAGCAGTCCGAGGGCGTCCAGCACAATCAGATCATCCTGCTGCTCCTCAAAGCCCCCAAGTATCTTCCCATCTCATGCAGAGTAAAATCATACTCTTCTTGATTGCCTGACGTGACATGCTCTCTCCACCCCCATCCCTTCCTCCCACCCCACCCCAGGATCTTCCTGGTCTCCCCCAATTCCCCCTTTTGCTAATCTAGCCTCCTTGTTCCTCAAAGCCATCAGGCCGTGGCCTCAGGGCCTTTGCACCCCTCAAATGTCCATCTCCAAGGTATTGGCAGAGCGCTCTCTCTCCCTACATCCAACTGTCAGCAAAAATGCCCTCTCCTGATAGCTGAGCACCCTTTCTCTTCATCTGCTTACCTTTGTTTTTTAAATGTTTTTTACTTTACTTTATTCAGTACACAATATAATTTGTGTATCTGTCACCACCACAAAAATGGAGGCTCCATGAGGGCAAGAACTTGGCTTATTTTGTTCATTGCTGTATCCTCAGTTCCCCAGAACATTGCTTCACATAGTAGATGTTTAATTATAATTTATTGAATGGTTGACAGTAAGCACAATAATATAAACTTTGAATTTTAAAGAGGGTACTGTGGTATGCCACATTCTCAAAACTTAGTGCACAGGATTTTTTTGAGAGAAATGCCTATTACTACCTCACAGGGCATGGGGGTTCTAGAACAATTTTAGAAATACTGCCTTAATTATTCATCATTTGGTATAATCATATTCAGCCTTTTCCTTTGCATATTTTAATCTTTTAGTCCAAGACCCCGCGCCATTCCATCAGCCCATTTCCTTCAATACCACCTGGAGTCACACAGCAGGGAGTATCAGTCATGCCTGTACCTACCAGCCAGCCTCTCCCTGTGCCACCAGAGCTCACCAGGCCTGCATCTGTAACACATGCTGGAAAAGCTCCAGTAGAAATAACTTCAAGCCCCAAAGAGGACTCACATTCCAAGTGTCTTCACCACTCATCCACAAGCAACATTTCAGAACACATCTGATCAGGTAAATACAGAAAATTGAAGTCACAACTTGGGTACCCTTGTGACCCTGAAAAAACACTTTTACTCTTTCCTTCTAATATGGTGATGTTTCAAGAAAATGATACTGGAAAGGAGCTGGGTTCACCCTTTACCTCTGAGTGGAACCTAAGAATGCCTGACAGATGATGGGGTTCAGGGCAGGCTGCCCCAGAATGTGCCACTGTGGCATGAGGATTATTTCAAGCCGAAGATGGTGAAGGCCCAACAAACTCAAGAAGAGCTTTTTTTTTTTTTTCCCCGTTACGCAGGCCTCTCACTGTTGTGGCCTCTCCCGTTGTGGAACACAGGCTCCAGACACGCAGGCTCAGCGGCCATGGCTCACGGGCCCAGCCGCTCTGCGGCATGTGGGATCTTCCCGGACCGGGGCACGGACCCCTGTCCCCTGCATCGGCAGGCAGACTCTCAACCACTGTGCCACCAGGGAAGCCAAGAAGAGCTTTTTATCTCCCTCTTAATTGCCGAAAAGAAATTAGATAGGGAGCCTGTGCCAGGAACAGAGCTATTACCAAAGATAACTTTTCTTACATTAGAAACACATCTCCGCATGGTGTGGCAAGCATTTGTTTACCACACCTTTCCTCTTCTCATCTTTTGTGAAATGTCTTCCTCCCCTTTGATGTCCCAGACCCCTACCCCCTTCTCCTTAGCTCAGGATGGCAGCTAAACCTCAATAGCCTGTCTTTGAGTCTCCCATCTTTGGGACTCCCATACATACATAATTAAATTTGTTTTTCTCTTGTTAATCTGTCTTATGTCAACTTAAAAATTATTAGACCAGCCAAAGGACCTGGAAGGGAAGAAGGGAAAACTGTTCCTCCCCTAACAAACAAGCCTGTATCCCAATTAAAAGCAAAAACTAAACAAGTCCATGAAAATATTCCACAATGGGTTTTATACCCATTTCAGGATTTAATGTCTTTTTTTAAATTTAAATTATTTTTTTATACACCAGGTCCTTATTAGTGATCAATTTTATACACATCAGTGTATACATGTCAATCCCAATTGCCCAATTCATCACACCACCACCACCAGCCCCCCGCGTTTTCCCCCCTTGGTGTCCATACGTTCTCTACATCTGTGTCTCAGTTTCTGCCCTGCAAATCGGTTCATCTGTACCATTTTTCTAGGTTCCACATATATGCATTAATATACGATATTTGTTTTTCCCTTTCTGACTTTGTTCACTCTGTATGACAGTCTCTAGATCCATCCGTGTCTCTACAAATGACCCAATTCTCTTTCTGACTTAGTTCACTCTGTATGACAGTCTCTAGATCCATCCATGTCTCTACAAATGACCCAATTTCGTTCCTTTTTATGGCTGAATAATATTCCATTGTATGTATGTACCACATCTTTTTTATCCATTCGTCTGTCGATGGACATTTAGGTTGCTTCCATGACCTGTCTATTGTAAATAGTGCTGCAATGAACATTGGGGTGCATGTGTCTTTTAAAATTATCGTTTTCTCTGGGTATATGCCTAGTAATGGGATTGCTGGATCATATGGTAATTCCAATTTTAGTTTTTTAAGAACCGCCATACTGTTCTCCATAGTGGCTGTATCAATTTACATTCCCGCCAACAGTGCAAGTGGTTTCCCTTTTCTCCACACCCTCTCCAGCATTTGTTGTTTGTAGATTTTCTAATGATGCCCATTCTAACTGGTGTGAGGTGACACCTCATTGTAGTTTTGATTTGCATTTCTCTAATAATTAGTGATGTTGAGCAGCTTTTCATGTGCTTCTTGGCCATCTGTATGTCTTCTTTGGAGAAATGTCTATTTAGGTCTTCTGCCCATTTTTGGAATGAGTTGTTTGTTTTTTTAATATTGAGCTGCATGAGCTGTTTATATATTTTGGAGATTAATCCTTTGTCCATTGATTCATTTGAAAATATTTTCCCCCATCTGAGGGTTGTCTTTTCGTCTTGTTTGTGGTTTCCTTTGCTGTGCAAAAGCTTTGAAATTTCTTTAGGTCCCATTTGTTTATTTTTGTTTTTATTTCCATTATTCTAGGAGGTGGATCAAAAAAGATCTTGCTGTGATTTATGTCAAATAGTGTTCTTCTTGTTTTCCTCTAAGAGTTTTATAGTGTCCGATCTTACATTTAGGTCTCAAATCCATTTTGAGTTTACTTTTGTGGATGGTGTTAGGGAGGGTTCTAATTTCATTCTTTTACATGTAGCTCTCCAGTTTTCCCAGCACCACTTATTGAAGACACTGTCTTTTCTCCATTGTATATCCTTGCCTTCTTTGTCATAGATTAGTTGACCATAGGTACATGGGTTTATCTCTGGTCTTTTTATCTTGTTCCATTGATCTATGTTTCTGTTTTTGTGCCAGTACCATATTGTCTTGATTTCTGTACCTTTGTAGTATAGTCTGAAGTCAGGGAGTCTGATTCCTCCAGCTCCGTTTTTTTCCCTCAAGACTGCTTTGGCTATTCGGGGTCTTTTGTGTCTCCATACAAATTTTAAGATTTTTTGTTCTAGTTCCGTAAAAAATGCCATTGGTAATTTGATAGGGATTACATTGAATCTGTAGATTGCTTTGGGTAGTATAGTTATTTTCACAATATTGATTATTCCAATCCAAGAACATGGTATATCTCTCCATCTGTTCCTATAATCTTTAATTTCTTTCATCAGGGTCTTACAGTTTTCTGCATACAGGTCTTTTGTCTCCCTAGGTAGGTTTATTCCTAGGTATTTTATTCTTTTTGTTGCAATGGTAAATGGGAGTGTTTCCTTAATTTCTCTTTCAGATATTTCACCATTAGTGTATAGGAATGCAAGAGATTTCTGTGCGTTAATTTTGTATCCTGCAACTTTGCCAAATTCATTGATTAGCTCTAGTAGTTTTCTGGTAGCATCTTTAGGATCCTCTATGTATAGTATCATGTCATCTGCAAACAGTGACAGTTTTACTTCTTCTTTTCCAATTTGGATTCCTTTTATTTCTTTTTCTTCTCTGATTGCCGTGGCTAGGACTTCCAAAACTACGTTGAATAACAGTGGTGAGAGTGGACATCCTTGTCTTGTTCCTGATCATAGGGGAAATGCTTTGTTTTTCACCATTGAGAATGATGTTTGCTGTGGGTTTCTCATATATGGCCTTTATTATGTTGAGGTAGGTTCCCTCTCTGCCCACTTTCTGGAGAGTTTTTATCATAAATGGGTGTTGAATTTTGTCAAAAGCTTTTTCTGCATCTATTGACATGATCATATGATTTTTATTCTTCAATTTGTTAATATGGTTTATCACACTGATTGATTTGCATATATTGAAGAATCCTTGCATCCTTGGGATAAATCCCACTTGACCATGGTGTATGATCCTTTTAATGTGCTGTTGGATTCTGTTTGCAGTATTTTGTTGAGGATTTTTGCATCTATATTCATCAGTGATATTGGTCTGTAATTTTCTTTTTTTGTAGTATCTTTGTCTGGTTTTGGTATCAGGGTGATGGTGGTGTCATAGAATGAGTTTGGGAGTGTTCCTTCCTTTGCAACTTTTTGGAAGAGTTTGAGAAGGATGAGTGTTAGCTCTTCTCTAAATATTTGATAGAATTCACCTGTGAAGCCATCTGGTCCTGGACTTTTGTTTGTTGCAAGATTTTTTTTCTTTTTTTTTTTTTGCGGTATGTGGGCCTCTCACTGTTGTGGCCTCTCCCGTTGTGGAGCACAGGCTCCGGACGCGCAGGTTCAGCGGCCATGGCTCATGGGCCTAGCTGCTCCCCGGCATGTGGCATCTTCCCAGACCAGGGCACGAACCTGTGTCCCCTGCTTCGGCAGGCGGACTCTCAACCACTGTGCCGCCAGGGAAGCCCTGTTGGAAGATTTTTAATCACAGTTTCAATTTCATTACTTGTGATTGGTCTGTTCATATTTTCTTTCTTCCTGGTTCAGTCTTGGAAGTTTATATCTTTCTAAGAATTAGTCCATTTCTTTCAGGTTGTCCATTTTATTGGCATAGAGTTGCTTGTAGTAGTCTCTTAGGATGATTTGTATTTCTGCGGTGTCTGTTGTAACTTCTCCTTTTTCATTTCTAATTTTATTGATTTGAGTCCTCTCCCTCTTTCTTGATGAGTCTGGCTAATGGTTTATCAATTTTTTTTATCTTCTCAAAGAACCAGCTTTTAGTTTTATTGATCTTTGCTATTGCTTTCTTTGTTTCTATTTCATTTATTTCTGATCTGATGTTTATGATTTCTTCTGCTAACTTTGGGTTTTGTTCTTCTTTCTCTCGTTCCTTTAGGTGTAAGGTTTGATTGTTTATTTGAGATTTTTCTTGTTTCTTGAGGTAGGCTTGTATAGCTATAAACTTCCCTCTTAGAACTGCTTTTGCTGCATCCCATAGGTTTTGGATCGTTGTGTTTTGGTTGTCATTTGTCTCCAGGTATTTTTTTATTTCCTCTTTGATTTCTTCAGTGATCTCTTGGTTATTTAGTAACGTATTGTTTAGCCTCCATGTGTTTGTGTTTTTTAAGTTTTTTTCCCTGTAATTCATTTCTAATCTCACAGCGTTGTGGTCAGAAAAGATGCTTGATATGATTTCAGTTTTCTTAAATTTACTGAGGCTTGATTTGTGACCCGAGATGTGATCTGTCCTGGAGAATGTTCCATGCGCACTTGAGAAGAAAGAGTAATCTGCTGTTTTTGGATGGAATGTCCTATAAATATCAATTAAATCTATCTGGTCTATTGTTTCATTTAAAGCTTCTGTTTCCTTCTTTATTTTCATTTTGGATAATCTGTCCATTGGTGTAAGTGAGGTGTTAAAGTCCCCCGCTATTATTGTGTTACTGTCGATTTCCTCTTTTGTAGCTGTTAGCAGTTGCCTTATGTATGTATTGAGGTGTTCCTGTGTTGGGTGCATATATATTTATAATTGTTATATCTTCTTCTTGGATTGATCCCTTGATCATTATGCAGTGTCCTTCCTTGTCTCTTGTAACATTCTTTATTTTAAAGTCTGTTTTATCTGATATTAGTATTGCTACTCCAGCTTTCTTCTGATTTCCATTTGCATGGAATATCTTTTTCCACTCCTTCGCTTTCAATCTGTATGTGTCCCTAGGTCTGAAGTGGGTCTCTTGTAGACAGCATATAGATGGGTCTTGTTTTTGTATCCATTCAGCAAGCCTGTGTCTTTTGGTTGGAGCATTTAATCCATTGATGTTTAAGGTAATTATCGATATGTATGTTCCTGTGACCATTTTCTTAACTGTTTTGAGTTTGGTTTTGTAGGTCCTTTTCTTCTCTTGTGTTTCCCATGTAGAGAAGTTCCTTTAGCATTTGTAGTAGAGCTGGTTTGGTGGTGCTGAATTCTCTTAGCTTTTTCTTGTCTGTAAAGCTTTTGATTTCTCTATCGAATCTGAATGAGATCCTTGCTGGCTAGAGTAATCTTGGTTGTAAGTTCTTCCCTTTCATGACTTTAAGTATGTCATGCCACTCGCTTCTGGCTTGTAGAGTTTCTGCTGAGAAATCAGCTGTTAATCTTATAGGAGTCCCCTTGTATGTTATTTGTTGTTTTTCCCTTGCTGCTTTCAATAATTTTTCTTTGTCTTTAATTTTTGCCAGTTTGATTACTATGTGACTTGGCGTGTTTCTCTTGGGGTTTATCCTGGATGGGACTCTCTACGCTTCCTGGACTTGGGTGGCTATTTCCTTTCCCATGTTAGGGAAGTTTTTGACTATAATCTCTTCAAATATTTTCTCGGGTCCTTTTTCTCTCTCTCCTCCTTCTTGGACCCCTATAATGCGAATGTTGGTGCTTTTAATGTCCCAGAGGTCTCCTTGGCTGTCTTCGTTTCTTTTCATTCTTTTTTCTTCTGTGCCGCAGCAGTGAATTCCACCATTCTGTCTTCCAGGTCACTTATCTGTTCTTGTGCCTCAGTTATTCTGCTTTTGATTCCTTCTAATGTAGTTTTCATTTCAGTTATTGTATTGTTCATCTCTGTTTGTTCTTTAATCTTCAAGGTCTTTGTTAAACACTTCTTGCATTTTCTCGATCTTTGGCTCCATTCTTTTTCCGAGGTCCTGGATCATCTTCACTATCATTATTATGAATTCTTTTTCTGGAAGGTTGCCTGTCTCCACTTCATTTAATTGTTTCTCTGGGGTTTTATCTTGTTCATCTGGTGCATAGCCCTCTGCCTTTTCGTCTTGTCTGTCTTTCTGTGAATGTGGTTTTTGTTCCACAGGCTGCAGGATTGTAGTTCTTGCTTCTGCTCTAATGTCTTCTTATTATTTAATGATATTATATTTAGTGCTTCAGATGAGAAGGAAGCTTTATTCACCTGCCCCACTTTTTCAGCAGCAGCAAACCCTTCTGACAGCTCCTCCTATTCACTATCTCAACTCTCCTTTTGTCTGTCTTCCCTTTTCCCCCACAGACCTAAAAAATAAAAAACCATTTTGACAATGTTGACTGAAGAAAATCATCCTGCTTCTGCCTTTTTTAAAATAAATTTATTTATTTATTGGCTGCATTGGATCTTCGTTGCTGCGCACAGGCTTTCTCTAGTTGTGGCAAGTGGGGCTACTCTTCGTTGCGGTGCATGGACTTCTCATTGTGGTGGCTTATCTTGTTGCGGGGCATGGGCTCTAGATGCACAGGCTTCAGTAGTTGTGGTTTTCACTCTAAAGCACAGGCTCAGTAGTTGTGGCACACACGCTTAGTTGCTTCATGGCATGTGCAATCTTCCCGAACCCATGTCCCCTGCATTGGCAGGCCGATTCTTAACCACTGCACCACCAGGGAAGCCCTACCTATTTTTTTTTTAACACAAGCTCTACTTACATGCAAGCTAACATTTCCCTGCTAAAGAATAATCGTGTTTAGGACTTCCCTGGTGGCGCAGTGCTTAAGAATCTGCCTGCCAATGCAGGGGACACAGGTTCAAGCCCTGGTCAGGGAAGATCCCACATGCTGTGGAGCAACTAAGCCCATGCACGACAACTACTGAGCATGCGGGCCATAACTACTGAAGCCCAGGTGCCTAGAGCACATGCTCTGCAACAAGAGAAGCCATCACAATGAGAAGCCCGCGTGCCACAATGATGAGTAACCCCCGCTCGCTGCAACTAGACAAAGCCCGAGTGAAGTAATGAAGACCCAACACAGCCAAAAAAAAATAAGTAAAATACATAAATTTTTTTAAAAAAGAAGAATAATCGTGTTTACTCTGGATCTGTTTTCAGTGGTAATGGAAACTAGATGTTCCCTATTGTCTCTGCTGGCTGGCATTGTGTTCCACTGGGGAGAAACTGAGCTACAGTAGTTTCAACAAAGACTTTTGTTTTCCTTAAACAAAGGGAAATCTGAAGTGTAGACTCTCCAAAAGAGTCTACAGGTAAAGGACTAGAAATATTAAGAGAAGGTAGCAATGTTGCTGAATACTGCATTACTATACTAAAGCTAATTGTGTTTTTTCAGATCAGTAACATTCAGTTAGAACTTTAGATATAAAGAAAAAACATATAATAGCCAAGCACCTAGGAGTACATGTAACCAAAGATGTATAAAACTTCTTTGGAGACAACTATAAAGTTTTATTAAGCGACCTTAAAGAAAGGCTAAGTAAATGGTGAGATCTACCATGATTCAGCCTATGTTACACTTTCTGCTCTAAGATAGCAAATAAGGCATCCTCACTGACCTTCCTGGCTACAGCTGGAACGGCGTTAAGTAAGACCAACCTCCACCGGCAAACGTCCAGATGGATGGCAGCTGTGTCTCGCTCATATTTTCATTTCTGCTATTT
>NW_006789896.1:3220324-3230123 GCF_000442215.2 Lipotes vexillifer | reverse complement strand
ATTCCTGCTATTTACACCTCAGTCCCAAAGTATAAAACTGAAATTGGGTGGTCGTCGGGTCTAAGATCACTCTGTAACTGATCCAACCTCCTATAAATCCTGTGCATCAGGAGTAACCCTATTCAATGTAATGGTCCACAGGGGCGAGACCATAACTGACTTTAAGTACTCTAACTCCTGAGCCTAGCAGCACACAGTCGGCATTTAATGAAGATTTATTGAATGTGCTTGAATTAAGCTGTAAGTGGGGTATTCTCTGGAAATTGGACTAAGTTACTGGCATAAACAGATTATCGCAGTGTTGGACTTCCAGTTCAAAAGCAATGACCTCCTAATCCTTGGAGCCATGTCCAGTGCTCTGGGCCTGTTTTCTCAGAGATTTGCTGCCTCCCACCTCCTGCCATGTGGTATTTCAAGTACTTCCTTCTTGAACATGAGCTCTTGAACTGAGGGAGATACACAGGGTGGGAAACTTGAGAGGTTCAATATACTTCTGAACAGAAAAGTTTGTTCTGATTTCCAAACGTCCCTCACTTTTGATCTTGGCATGAGACTTAAACTTATTCCTTCTTTCCAGATTCATTTGCTCTTGGGTCAGTCATTGTCTAACCTGGTTATCTATTCTCCCTACTGTATGGAAGAGGTGAAAATAAATTCTGTCCATTTGCAGAACAGCTTGTGAAAGTAATAACTGTTATGGAGAGCCTTTGATTCACAGAGTTTATAATGATATCAAAGGTCAACTCTTGTTAAAACAATGGCTAAAACTACTAAAGTACAATAACTTTAAATAAGTAATTTTGATAAAATCCTTTGTTCCCAGTAGGTCATAGATGAGATAACAAGGAACTTTAGCAAAGCAATTCTCAGTCTGCAAGCTCATGACAAACTACAGAAAACTTGTGAGGGTCTCGAGAAACTGGCAGCCTTTATCCCAGGCTTTTCTGAGTCAGCTCAAGTAAGCAGAGGGTGACTGGGAGGTAAGTCACCCTTCTTCTATGAAGAAGAGGAAAATGAAAAAGAGAAAAAGAATAATCAAAGAGAAAACAGATCATCTGGAGATTGTGCCCTTTGCAGAATTTAGCATTATAAAACTATTTTATGGAGGCTCCTATTAGCAAGTATATCTGTACCTTCAAATCTGATGATTGTAAATAAATTGATCAGTAGTGACATTCTCAGATAGGCTATGTTTATTTTCTTTTGTCCATTTATCAGGTTACTGCCTTTTTGATACATTTGTTAGGAGAAATCATGAGGGACAAAAATAGATCCACTTCTTGCTGTAGATAGAGAAGGACAGCCTTGAAGCAGGCATCAAAAATCCATTCCCCCTGGGGCTTCCCTGGTGGCGCAGTGGTTGGGAGTCCGCCTGCCGATGCAGGGGACGTGGGTTCGCGTCCCGGTCCGGGAAGATCCCACGTGCCGTGGAGCGGCTGGGCCCGTGGGCCATGGCCGCTGGGCCTGCGCGTGCGGAGCCTGTGCTCTGCAGCGGGGGAGGCCACAGCAGTGAGAGGCCCATGTACAGCAAAAAAAAAAAAAAAAATCCATTCCCCGTATTTGTATTTGTGGGAACCATATTTGCCAGTGTTACTTCCCCATAACTATTAATGCCTCTTTCCACTCCTTACACATTAGTAAAATAAGGTGGTAGGATTACTGAGAATTTTATTTTATTTATTTATTTTTGGCTGTGTTGGGGATTCATTGCGGCACGCAGGCTTTCTCTAGTTGCAGCAAGCGATGGCTGCTCTTTGTTGCGGTGCATGGGCTTCTAGCTGTGGCTTCTCTTGTTGAGCACGGGGTCTAGGTGCACGGGCTTCAGCAGTCACAGCACACAGGCTCAGTAGCTGTGGCACACAGGCTTAGTTGTTCTGCGACGTGTGGGATCTTCCTGGGCCAGGTATCAAACCCGTGTACCCTGCATTGGCAGGCAGATTCTTTTTTTTTTTTAACATCTTTATTGGAGTATAATTGCTTTACAATGTTGTGTTAGTTTCTGCTGTATAACAAAGTGAATCAACTATATGCATACGTATATCCCCATATCCCCTCCCTCTTGCGTCTCCCTCCCACCCTCCTTATCCCACCCCTCTAGGTGGTCGCTAAGCACCGAGATGATCTCCCTGTGCTATGCAGCTGCTTCCCACTAGCTGTTTTACATTTAGTATTGTACAAATGTCAGTGCTACTCTCTCACTTAGTCCCAGCTTACCCTTACCCCTCCCCGTGTCTCAAGTCCATTCTCTATGTTGGTGTCTTTATTCCTCTCCTGCCAATAGGTTCATTAGAACAATTTTTTTTTCAGATTCCATATATATGTGTTAGCATATACAGTATTTGTTTTTCTCTTTCTGACTTACTTCACTCTGTATGACAGTCTCTAGGTCCACCCACCTCACTACAAATAACTCAATTTCGTTTCCTTTTATGGCTGAGTAATATTCCATTGTATATATGTGTCACATCTTTATCCATTCATCTATCAATGGACACTTAGGTTGCTTCCATGTCCTGGCTATTGTAAATAGTCCTGCAGTGAACTTTGTAGTACACGACTCTTTTTGAATTATGGTTTTCTCAGGATATATGCCCAGTAGTGGGTTGCTGGATCATATGGTAGTTCTATTTTTAGTTTTCTAAGGAACCTCCATACTGTTCTCCATAATGGCTGTATCAATTTACATTCCCACCAACAGTGCAAGAGGGTTCCCTTTTCTCCACACCCTCTCCAGAGTTTATTGTTTGTAGATTTTTTTGATGATGGCCATTCTGTCCGGTGTGAGGTGATACCTCATTGTAGTTTTTTTTTTTTATTTTTTTATTTTTTATTTTTTCCTTGCGTTACGCGGGCCTCTCACTGTTGTGGCCTCTCCCATTTGCGGAGCACAGGCTCCGGACGCGCAGGCCCAGCGGCCATGGCTCACGGGCCCAGCCGCTCCGCGGCACGTGGGATCCTCCCGAAACGGGGCACGAACCCGCGTCTCCTGCATCGGCAGGCGGACTCTCAAGCACTGCGCCACCAGGGAAGCCCCTCATTGTAGTTTTGATTTGCATTTCTCTAATGATTAGTGATGTTGAGCATCTTTTCATTGAGCGTCTTTTCATATGTTTGTTGGCAATCTGTATATCTTCTTTGGAGAAATGTCTGTTTAGATCTTCTGCCCGTTTTTGGATTGGGTTGTTTGTTTTCTTGACATTGAGCTGCATGAGCTGCTTATATATTTTGGAGATTAATCCTTTGTCAGTTGCTTCATTTGCAAATATTTTCTCCCATTCTGAGGGTTGTCTTTTGGTCTTGTTTATGGTTTCCTTTGCTGTGCAAAAGCTTTTAAGTTTCATTAAGTCCCATTTGTTTATTTGTTTTTATTTCCATTTCTCTAGGAGGTAGGTCCAAAAGGATCTTGCTGTAACTTATGTCATAGAGTGTTCTGCCTATGTTTTCCTCTAAGGGTTTTGAAGTGTCTGGCCTTACATTTGGGTCTTTAATCCATTTTGAGTTTATTTTTGTGTATGGTGTTAGAAGGTGTCCTAATTTCATTCTTTTATGTGTAGCTGTCCAGTTTTCCCAGCACCACTTATTGAAGAGGCTGTCTTTTCTCCACTGTATACTTTTGCCTCCTTTATCAAAGATAAGGTGACCATATGTGCATGGGTTTATCTCTGGGCTTTCTATCCTGCTCCATTGATCTATATTTCTGTCTGTGTGCCAGTACCATACTGTCTTGATTACTGTAGCTTTGTAGTATAGTCTGAAGTCTGGGAGCCTGATTCCCCCAGCTCCATTTTTCTTTCTCAAGATTGCTTTGGCTATTTGGGGTCTTTTGTGTTTCCATACATATTGTGAAATTTTTTTGTTCTGTGAAAAATGCCATTGGCAGTTTGATAGGGATTGCATTGAATCTGTAGATTACTTTGGATAGTATAGTCATTTTCACAATGTTGATTCTTCCAGTCCAAGAACATGGTATATCTCTCCATCTGTTTGTATCATCTTTAATTTCTTTCATCAGTGTCTTATAGTTTTCTGCATACAGGTCTTTTGTCTCCTTAGGTAGGTTTATTCCTAGGTATTTTATTCTTTTTGTTGCAGTGGTAAGTGGGAGTGTTTCCTTAGTTTCTCTTTCAGATTTTTCATCATTAGTGTATAGGAATGCAAGAGATTTCTGTGCATTAATTTTGTATCCTACTACTTTACCAAATTCATTGATTAGCTCTAGTAGTTTGCTGGTAGCATATTTAGGATTGTCTATGTATAGTATCATGTCATCTGCAAACAGTGACAGTTTTACTTCTTCTTTTCTGATTTGGATTCCTTTTATTTTTTTCTTCTCTGATTGCTGTGGCTAAAACTTCCAAAACTATGTTGAATAATAGTGGTGAGAGTGGGCAACCTTGTCTCATTCCTGATCTCCGAGGAAATGGATTCAGTCTTTCACCATTGAGAATGATGTTGGCTGTGGGTTTGTCATATATGATCTTTATTATGTTGAGGTAGGGTCCCTCTGTGCCTACTTTCTGGAGAGTTTTTATCATAAATGGGTGTTGAATTTTGTCGAAAGCTTTTTCTGCATCTTTTGAGATTATCATACGGTTTTTATCCTTCAATTTGTTAATGTGGTGTACTACATTGATTTGCATATATTGAAGAATCCTTGCATTCCTGAGATAAATCCCACTTGATCATGGTGTATGATCCTTTTTATGTGCTGTTGGATTCTGTTTGCTAGTATTTTGTTGAGGATTTTTACATCTATGTTCATCAGAGATATTGGTCTGTAGTTTTCTTTTTTTGTGACATCTTCGTCTTGTTTTGGTATCAGGGTGATGGTGGTTTCGTAGAATGAGTTTGGGAGTGTTCCTCCCTCTGCTATATTTTGGAAGAGTTTGAGAAGGATGGGTGTTAGCTCTTCTCTAAATGTTTGCTAGAATTCACCTGTGAAGCCTGCTGGTCCTGGACTTTTGTTTGTTGGAAGGTTTTTTAATCACAGTTTCAATTTCATTGCTTGTGATTGGTCTGTTTATATTTTCTATTTCTTCCTGGTTCAGTCTCGGAAGGTTGTACTTCTCTAAGAATTTCTCCATTTCTTCCAGGTTGGCCATTTTATTGACATATAGTCGCTTGTAGTAATCGCTCATGATCTTTTGAATTTCTGCAGTGTTAGTTGTTATTTCTGTTTTCATTTCTAATTCTGTTGATTTGAGTCTTCTCCCTTTTTTTCTTGATGAGTTTGTCTAATGGTTTATCAATTTTGTCTTCTCAAAGAACAAGCTTTTAGTTTTATTGATCTTTGCTATTGTTTCCTTCATTTCTTTTTCATTTCTTTCTGATCTTTTTTTTTTTTTGCGGTATGCAGACCTCTCACTGTTGTGGCCTCTCCTGTTGTGGAGCACAGGCTCCAGACAGCAGGCTCAGCGGCCGTGGCTCACAGGCCCAGCTGCTCTGCGGCATGTGGGATCTTCCCGGACCGGGGCACAGACCCATGTCCCCTGCATCGGCAGGCAAACTCTCAACCACTGCGCCACCAGTGAAGCCCTAGCTACTCATTTTCATGTGTGATTATTTCGTTTTTCTAAACCTCATAATACATTCTAATTCGTTAGCTCTAAGTCTTAATTTATCAAAAGCATATGATTTTTTTTTTTTTTTTTTTTTTACTGGAACAGGAGTCATCCAAAGTCCCAGACTATTTCACCGGTCATTTTCTTTAAAACCATTTGTGATTCTAGGCTTATCATTTCCCCCTTTGTAAAATAAAATAATGATAATCATAGACCCTTCTGAAGAAAGGTTCTAACGGTGTTTTTACCCCCTTTGAAAGGCAGCTAAGTACTCTTGTTTGTTCTTAGATGAGCAATATACATGGGTGCTGACTCCAGAGAGCCTGCAGTATGGGGTTGGCACCTACTACATAACAGCCCTGTTGAATAGAAGCAAGGAGGGTGCCCAGCAGACGCTTGCCCTGTTTCCGGTGGTCACTGCCGTCACCCAGTGTTATTTCTGGGACAGCGGCAACCACGTGGAGGAGCAGCGGATGCCAGGTCAGAAGCTGCCCACTTGTGCCACTCTCCCACCTCGGCTGGCAGTAAGCTCAGTGCTCTGTCATCTCATTTGGAGCGGCCCAGAAAGGAAAAGCGTTGGAAGGAAAATAAATCAGCCTGGTTTAAAGGAGGAGGCATGTGTGTGCTGGGCTGAGAGAACGTGTCTCTTTGGAGCAGCCTTCTGCTTTAGATTTGTCATTTTTTTCCCAAACATTAGTCCAGGGTGAATCTGACAATCTGTATAAAGTAAGACAAGTGGTATATGGAAGCTGATCAATTCTACAAGTGCTAAATATGCGGAGGGTAAAATGAGGCCGACTTCCTGCTACATAAAGGAGAACTTTTATTGCTTCTCGGCCTTTTGGCTAAGATCAAGTGTAGTATCTATTTATATCAATTTAATATCTGATACATCCTCTATTCAAGGACAATATAGCAACTGGATTTTTGGAGCAGGGAGTTGGAATAGGAGCTTGCTCCGTTCACTCCAAAAAAAAAAAAAAGAGAACTTTTGTACTTAAAAAAAAGCTAACAGATTCCTGTACATTCTAAGCCAGGTCGGGACAGACTGTCACTTCTGCAATTACTGCCTCTTTCCAGATGTCTGACCACTTTAAAAGGGCGCTGTACATTTTCACACTGGTGCTCCTGTGAGATCCTGTCTGGTTTCATGTACACAAAGAATGTGCTGTAAGCGTCTGGAAATCCTGAGGCAGCTCTTCCTAAAAGATCTGATAGGGCTTCCCTGGTGGCGCAGTGCTTAAGAATCCACCTCCCAATGAAGGGGACACGGGTTTGGTCCCTGGCCGCGGAAGATCCCACATGCCACACAGCAGCTAAGCCTGTGCACCACAACTACTAAGCCTGCGCTCTAGAGCCTGCGAGCCACAACTACTGAAGCCCGCGTGCCTAGAGCCTGTGCTCCGCAACAAGAGAAGCCACCGCAATGAGAAGCCCACGCACCACAACAGAGTAGTCCCTGCTCGGCGCAACTAGAGAAAGCCCACGTACAGCAATGAAGACCAAACACAGCCAAAAATAAAAACAAATAAATTTTTTTTTTTAAATGTGAGAGAGTGTTATCCAGATTGAGAATAGAAGGAAAGAGGATTCCCTGGAAGGCTTCCACACCATTCACGCAACCCCTCAGACTTGTTAAAATGCACAGTCTGTTGCAGTAAGGTGGGGCAGGCCGGAGAGTCTGCCTTCTGACAAGCGTCCAATGCTGCTCGGCAGGGAAACCCCATGGAGTAGCGAGGTGGGGGAGATTTTCTTCTCTCCCAGCAGTGGCCACTGACTGCAGAAGGCATCAGGACATTTCCCGCCTCCTTGAAGCCTTTGTTATTTGGACTTCATGAAAGTATCAGAGCTCAGAGTGCACGATGAGAATTCCTCCAATGGCCAAAAGTGGACTGGGCGACCAGAACTTAACCTTGTTCTGTGGAAGGAAGTCAGTCATCCTGACAGCATTTTAGACTTTTAATCTACAAAATCAGGTGTGGAATTGGTACTTTCCATTCATTTGCTTAGTGACATTTTAAAAGATATTTTTTATAAAGAAATGTTACAATATATGAAAAGTTGTAGGGAATAATGATTAAAAAATTAGAGGCACCACTCAGCTTTATCACAAAGTTTGGATTTTGCTGTATTTAGTTGAAGTATTTTAAAATTTCAAAAAACACTGCGGTAATGGAAGACCGTGGTGTGTCCCTCTCCAACCTCATTTCCTCGCTCTTACCAAAGGGTCACCCCGTCCGGAATTTGGTATATGTGTTCATTCCTTTTTTTTTTTAAAGGATCAATCTTTTTTTTTTTTAATGTATTTATTTATTTATTTGGCTGCATTGGGTCTTCATTGCTGCACGCGGGCTTTCTCTGGTTGCGGCAAGCGGGGGCTCTTCATTGCGGTGCACAGGCCTCTCATCGCGGTAGGTTCTCGCTGCATAGCACTGGTTCTAGGCGCGCGGGCTTCAGTAGTTGTGGCTCGCAGGCTCTAGAGCGCAGGCTCAGTAGTTGTGGCACACGGGCTTAGTTGCTCCATGGCATGTGGGATCTTCCCGGACCAGGGCGCAAACCCATGTCCCCTGCACTGGCAAGTGGATTCTTAACCGCTGCGCCACCAGGGAAGTCCTATGTGTTCATTCTTTCAGCAGATATTTATTGAGCATCGAATACATTCCAGACCCACGTATAGGAACTAGTGTTGGACAAGAATGTCCTCATGAGCTTACTTTCCAGTGAGGGAGGCTGACAAACTGAATTCATGAATGGTGGTTTGCACACTTTTGGTCTTTGTGTAAATGGTAAATGCTATTATATTCTTTTTTTTCTTTTTAAGTTTATTTATTTTTTGGCTGTGCCTCACGGCATGTAGGATCTTAGTTCTCTGACTAGGGATTGAACCCGTGCCCCCTGCAGTGGAAGCACAGAGTTTTAACCACTGGACCACTAGGCAAGTCCCTATTATATCCTTTTTTTAACTTGCTTTGTTCAGCTTTCATCCAAGTTGATGAATCCAGCTTCAATTCACTCATTTTTAACTGCTGTATAGCAGTCCATCAGTTGTGGGGTTTTTTAATTATTTTATTTATTTTATGTTTGGCTACGTTGGGTCTTCGTTGCTGCGCGCAGGCTTTCTCTAGTTGCAGCGAGCGGGGATTACTCTTCTTTGCGGTGCGAGGGCTTCTCATTGCGGTAGCTTCTCTTGTTGCGGAGCATGGGCACTAGGCGCCTGGGCTTCAGCGGTTGTGGCACGTGGGCTCAGTAGTTGTGACATACAGGTGCAGTAGTTGTCGCTCGCAGGTTCTAGAGCACAGACTCAGTAGTTGTGGTGCACAGGCTCAGTAGTTGTGGCACACGGGCTTAGTTGCTCCACAGCATGTGGGATCTTGCCTGACCAGGGATCTAACCCGTGTCCCCTGCATTGGCAAGCGGATTCTTAACCACTGTGCCAGCAGAGAAGTCCAGCAGCCCATTAGTTTGCCTCTACTTACTTATTTGTTTGTATGTTCTGCTGTTACTGGACACACAGGTTGTTCTGATTTCTCCTAGTTGTAAACAGTGTTAACAGAGACATCCTTTTTCACATTTCCTTGTGCACTTGTGCAAAATTCCCCCAGGATATACATTCAGAACTGGAGTCACAGGATTCAAGGAGTTTTGCTTCTTCAGTTTTCCTAGATGTTGCCAAGCTGCTATGCCCATCAGTTGTCCCAGTTTACACCAGCAGAGAATAAGCGATCAGACCTTGTTTCCCAAATCTAAATGCCTATGTTTGTTTTACATGCGTCCCTTTCTTAGCACGCCAGTTTGAATCAACGTCTTGACTGTTATTCCACGTTGGGCCACAGAGCCCACTTTTGAGGACGCAGTGTCTGTGTAACCACCTGACCTACTTTGGTGGCAATTTCTTCATTGTGCCTCGGACAGTAAATGTGGAAGACACAGTTGAGCTGTTCCTTCGCGTGACCAGCAACATCAGGGTGTCCCTGCTGGCCAGCCTCTTGGAGTCTATATGCTCATATTTGTGTGGGCTTGGAGAAAGGACCAAGCAGATATGCAGAAGGTGATGAGACTTTGATTCCAAAAACTTTGCCACATGTCTTAAATATGTGGAACAAGATGAAAAAAGAAACAAAAACCTTCATCAAAAGAGGCAGGTTAGGGCTTCCCTGGTGGCGTGGTGGTTGAGAGTCCGCCTGCCGATGCAGGGGACAC
Organism: Lipotes vexillifer; assembly: GCF_000442215.2. Taxonomy (NCBI): domain Eukaryota; kingdom Metazoa; phylum Chordata; class Mammalia; order Artiodactyla; family Lipotidae; genus Lipotes; species Lipotes vexillifer. The sequence goes on along the minus strand of NW_006789896.1, from coordinate 3,220,362 downwards.
GGGTTTGTGTCCCGGTCCGGGAAGATCCCACGTGCTGT
>NW_006789896.1:3216583-3220154 GCF_000442215.2 Lipotes vexillifer | reverse complement strand
GGTTACGCCTGGAGGGGTGGGATAGGGAGGGTGGGAGGGAGGGAGACGCAAGAGGGAAGAGATATGGGAACATATGTATATGTATAACTGATTCACTTTGTTACAAAGCAGAAACGAACACACCATTCTAAAGCAATTATACCCCAATAAAGATGTTAAAAAAAGAAAAAAAGAGGCAGGTTAGGGAGCTTCCCTGGTGGCGCAGTGGTTAAGAACCCGCCTGCCAATGCAGGGGACACGGGTTCGATCCCTGGTCCAGGAAGATCCCACATGCCACAGAGCAACTAAGGCCATGCACCACAACTACTGAGCCTGCGCTCTAGAGTCCATGAACCACAACTACTGAAGCCCATGTGCCTAGAGCCTGTGCTCTGCAGCAAGAGAAGCCACCGCAATGAGAAGCCCACGCACCACAACGAAGAGTAGCCCCCACTCACCGCAACTAGAGAAAAGCCCACGCGCAGCAATGAAGACCCAATGCAGTGAAAACTAAATTAAATTAAATTAATTTTTAAAAAAGGGCAGGTAGCATGGTATTTGGTAGTGTAAGAATTCAAGTGGGCCTTCTCTTAAATTTCTCTTCATATCTTCTGGCCCAAGGCCCAGGGACTTAACTCTTTATCTCCATTTTTTTTCTTTTAGCCAAGGTTGAACTCTCATATGATTGATTTAGGTTGGGAATAAGCCAAAAGAAAACACCCAGAGAACTTAACTATAATCAAATGCACGTTTATCTCACTTAATACGTTGGATATGAAAATTATGTGTAAGTCAAGTTATAATTTAATGTAACGGCAATATATAGGAAACCTGTAAGTGATCTTTTTTTTTTAAATTTTTTAAAATTTATTTATTTTTGGCTGCTTTGGGTCCTCATTGCTGCGCGCAGGCTTCCTCTAGTTGCGGCGAGCGGGGGCTACTATTCATAGTGGTGTGAGGGCTTCTCATTGTGGTGGCTTCTCTCGTGGCGCAGCACGGGCTCTAGGCGCTCGGGCTTCAGTAGTCATGGCACACAGGCTCAGTAGTTGTGCCCCGTGGGCTCTAGAGTGCAGGCTCAGTAGTTGTGGTGAACGGGCTTAGTTGCTCTGCAGCATGTGGGATCTTCCGGGATCACGGCTCGAACCTATGTCCCCTGCATTGGCAGGCAGATTCTTAACCACTGCACCACCAGGAAGCCCAGAATCTTTATTTTGAAACAAAAAATATCCTTTGATGACAGCTTCTTTCTAATTTCTGTTCTATATCTTTCTTATTCTTATATTTTCCTACATGTGTAAATTCTAGAATGCACAAAATATCTGTTTCTTTATGGCTGTTGGTCTAGAACTACCATTTTTAGTAAATAAAAATACAAGACATTTAAATTTGAATTTCAAATAGTGAATGCATTTTTAGTATAAGTATGATCCCAAATTATTCATTTGTCTGAAATTCACAGTTAACTGCGTGTCCTGTATGTTATCTGATAACCCTTTCTGGGTGGGTGGGAGGTGGAGATATTTAGAGGTCCGAGACCCGATCAGTTGATTGCATGAATATTTCATTTTAGAGACATGAACTCTGGACTGTCAGCTCTTATTCCCCCCTTTTGTCACTTAACTTAGGTCTACTTATGTGTACATCTTCTCCCCACACCTCACCCTTTCTTTCCACAGAGCAGCCAAAGCTGCCGCAGTGCATCCTCCTGTTTCTAGCTGGAGGATGCAGGGGTCTATACTAAGGGAAGATCTGCTAGTTTTCTTGGTTCTGCTTTTTCCTGCAGGTGAGCGTCACTGTCCTGGCTGATAATGACCCCAGCTCTCAATTCCACTACCTTATTGAGGTCTCCACGGGCTATCGAAGAAGGGCTGCTACAACAGCTAACGTTAGTGAAATAAATGTTCCTCACTTGTTACTTGGTGTCTTCTGCCATATTGAGGTACAGTCTGACTTGGTAATATCCCTGTGTCCAATTGTCCTTTACAAGGATCCCAGACAGTGATCTTTCCTGGTTCTAAACTGTACACCTGAAGAGCTCTTTCTGCTTGTCTCAGGCCCCAAGACTTCATTTAATTGCAGTTTTCTCTGTCCTCATCTTTCTCCTTAGAGATAAACCAAAAGAATCACGTTATAACTTCCTATACTGTATCTTTCGTTGTCACGTTTTAGGTGGTTATCACCCTTTATGGATCAGAGGGGCAGAGCGAACCCCCATCATCTTTGTGATTCCCAGAAAGCAGTCTTTGAACGAGAGGGACTGGATGTCTTCCTCCTGGGCACTCCGTCTTCTCTGCGGGAATTACACAGCCTGCAGCTCTGGCATGACAGTTCTGGCATCAGCCCTTCTTGGTAAGTACCCGTATCAGGCTGGCATGTTGCTTCTTCTCTGTGGATCTTTAGCATTCTGGGGAAAGACCTGCGTGGCTTTACGATAAATAACTATAATGCTTTGGGCCAAATAGTAACAAGTGACTGTTAGATTTTATTTTCAGAGCTGTCTACACAGAAGAAACCCTGGAAGGAAATATGGAAAGTTAACAACACGATTTTTTACGGGTGGTAGAATGATAGATTTTTTTTCCATTAAATGTTGTCATGATGGTGAACAGCAAATAATAACAATGAAATAGTGCCAGAAAGTACCATAAATTGAAAGTATCTCTAAATATGAAAACTATCTTCAAAGAGTAAATTTAGTAAATGACTATATACTGAATATACTTTGAGTCAGAATGAAGAGCTTAAGGAGAGGGGAAGGAACGGAATTACAATGTGGGATGTGCCTAGACAGAGAGAGAAGCGGTCAGTGATGAGTGCGTGCACCTGCCCTGTGCTAGACCCAGATGATTCTGCATCTTCCTTCACCAGCACTCTAAACTAGGAGAGGAGGGTGGAGAAATTATTGAATAGATGATGAAAGTTAATTAAGGTTGAGGATTATTGGCTTGTTGGGATCAGGAAAAAAGAAGGGAATGAAGTCAAAGGTCTCAGGCCGGTATTCAAACAAGTCAGTTGCTGAATATTGGCCACCTGAAAACAGTATGCTGCTTGCCTAAAATTGATAGCAAAAGAAGTCCTTCCCTGCTAGGCTAGATGCACCAGCCACTAGGCCAGGATAGCCTGATAATTTGCTTGCTGCTTGCATTCTGTTCAGGTATCTACAAAGCGGTTTGTTGCACTATCATTCCACTTTCATTTATAAATAATGTATAATAAGCACTTGAAAGATACTAAGCATCATTAGTCATCAGGAAATGCAAATTAAAACCACAATGATAGCACTAAACACCCACCAGAATGACTGAAATTAAAAAGTCTAACAAAACCAGGATTTGGTGAGCGTGGGGAACAGTTCGGGGTCTCACACACCGCTGGTGGTGTGTAAAATGGTACAGCTGTGGGCTTCCCTGGTGGCACAGTGGTCGAGAGTCCGCCTGCCGATGCAGGGGACGCGCGTTCGCGCCCCGGTCCGGGAAGATCCCACATGCCGCGGAGCGGCTGGCCCCGTGAGCCATGGCCACTGAGCCTGCGCTTCCGGAGCCTGTGCTCCGCAACGGGAGAGGCCACAAAAGTGAGAGGCCCGCATACCGCA
>NW_006789896.1:3209109-3216168 GCF_000442215.2 Lipotes vexillifer | reverse complement strand
AAAAAAAAAAAAAAAAAAAAAATGGTACAGCTGTGGTGGAGGACAGTTTGGCAGTTTCTTGTAAGGTTAAACATACATTGACCATATGACCCAGAAATTCCACTCCTAGTTATTTACCCAAGGTAAATGAAAACATGTGTCCATTCCGACACATGTTCATAGCAGCTTTATGAATAATGGCCCCAAACTGGAAACAACACATGTCCATCAGGTGAATGAATAAACAAATGTTAGTATGTTCATTCGATGGAATACTGCTCACAACCAAAAAGAGCAATCTGCTGAGACACACAGCAATGTGGATGAATCTCAAACATTATGCTGAGCAAAAGAAGCCAGACACAGAAGGAGACATACTGTACGATTCCACATATATGAAATTCTAAAAAAAGCAAATTATAGAGACAAAAAGCAGATCAGTGGTCACCTGAAGCCAAGGGTGAGCCTGAGGGGGGCTGACTGGAAAAGGCACAAGGGAACTTTTCAGGGTGATGATGGTGGTGCTTAGTACACAAGTGTATACATTTGTCAAAATGCATTGAATTTTGTACATTTTAAATGGGTGCCCTTTATCATATGTAAATTATACCACAACAAAGTTGATTTTTTTTTAAAGTATGTGTATAGGAAAAAGTCTAGCGCTATATACACTAAATTATTACCAATAGTTATTGCTGGGTAGTAGGATTATGAATTTTTAAGTTTTTCTTCAGGGTACTTTTAGGTATTTCCAAAATTTTTTAACAGTAAATGTGTATTATTTTATAATTATTGCAAGTACATTTTTTAATTTAAGTAGCTATTTTTCGTGGATGGTGCCATATAATTCCGTCAAGAGAGTTGTAAACAGGTGCCACATGGTTGCTTTGTCGTTCTGAGTCCCTAAGTAACTGCAATGGGCAGAACCACACCATCAAGAACCCCTCCCACCACCAATTAACCCATGATATGCACGTAACATGAAGAAATACACCTTTGTTTTTTTTTTTTTAAAAAACTATTTCTCTTAGAGGAAACACTTAAAGGAATTCACACCTATATAATGTTTTCCACTTTTCTTACTCTTATCACTGGTTTATATCAATTCTAATTTTATATGTGGTCTTTAATTATATTTTTTTTAACTCATAATGACTTTATGCTCCTCAGGGATAGAGATGCTGTCTTATTCATATTTGTATTCTCAAAAGCTCTTACAGGGGCTTCCCTGGTGGCGCAGTGGTTGAGAGTCTGCCTGCCGATGCAGGGGACACGGGTTCGTGCCCCGGTCCGGGCAGATCCCATATGCCGCGGAGCGGCTGGGCCCGTGAGCCATGGCCGCTGAGCCTGCGCGTCCGGAGCCTGTGCTCCGCAACTTGAGAGGCCACAACAGTGAGAGGCCCGCGTACCGCAAAAAGAAAAAAAAAAAAGTTGTAATTTCATGTAAGAGGCAAATTAAAGACCATGAGAGATTTCAGAAAAGTGACGGTCCCGGAGGAACCCACATGCCGCGAAGCGGCTGGGCCCGGGAGCCATGGCGGCTGAGCCTGCGCGTCCGGAGCCTGCGTTCCGCAACGGGAGAGGCCACAGCAGTGAGAGGCCCGCGTACCGCAAAAAAAAAAAAAAAAAAAAGCTCATACAGTGCCAAAATTATAGTAGGACTCAATAAATACTTGTTACAATTGGTAATTACAGTCAATATTGTAACAATATTAGTTACAATTAAATTCTCAGTTACCTGTTCACCTCTAGAGCTTCTTATCAGCTTGTTATTAAGGCTCTTTTGAAGACTTTCTTTAGTCAACATTTGCTTTTCTTTCTTTAATTGCAAAAGTAATAGCTGTTTGAATGCAAAAAACTTGGAAAACACAGAAAAGCAAAAGAACTACCCACCCCCAATAAAAAAACAGACGGCCAGCATTTTTTCTTAGGAAATGATAATGCTTTCTATATCTTTCTACTGGTCATACTGAATGCATTAACTAGATTTTTCTAACACACATTAGAGTCTCTGTTTCTCTTCTGTATGAAAGAATAAGAGAATAAAAGCACAAAAAAACCCGTGACGAGTTTCTCACCAATCAGAAAATGAGTATTTTCTCCTTTTTTATACTTTGCTCTTAAATGAAAGCTTTAACAGTAGCTAAATTTATCTTTCTGTGAATGTGGTTTTCATTCCACAGACTGCAGGATTGTAGTTCTTCTTGCTTCTGCTGTCTGCTCTCTGGTGGATGAGGCTATCTAAGAGGCTTGTGCAAGTTTCCTGATGGGAGGGACTGGTGGTGGGTAGAGCTGGCTGTTGCTCAGGTGGGCAGAGCTCAGTAAAACTTTATCCACTTGTCTGCTGATGGGTGGGGCTGAGTTCCCTCCCTGTTGGTTGTTTGGCCTGAGGCAACCCAACACTGGAGCCTACCTGGGCTCTTTGGTGGGGCTAATGGCGGACTCTGGGAGGGCTCACGCCAAGGAGTACTTCCCAGAACTTCTGCTGCCAGTGTCCATGTCCTCACGGTGAGACACAGCCACCCCCCGACTCTGCAGGAGACCCTCCAACACTAGCAGGTGGGTCTGGCTCAGTCTCCTATGGAGTCACTGCTCCTTTCCCTGGGTCCCGATGCGCACATTACTTTGTGTGTGCCCTCTAAGAGTGGAGTCTCTGTTTCCCCCAGTCCTGTCAAAGTCCTGCAATTAAATCCCACTAGTTTTCAAAGTCTGATACTCTAGGAATTTCTTCTCCTGTTGCCGGACCCCCCAGGTTGGGAAGCCTGACATGAGGCTCAGAACCTTCACTCCAGTGGGTGGACTTCTGTGGTATAAGTGTTCTCCAGTCTGAGTCACCCACCCATCAGTTATGGGTTTTGATTTTATTGTGATCGCGCCCCTCCTGCCGTCTCACTGTGGCTTCTCCTTTGTCTTTGGATGTGGGGTATCTTTTTCGGTGAGTTCCAGTGTCTTCCTGTCGATGATTGTTCAGCAGTTAGTTGTGATTCCTCGCAAGAGGGAGTGAGCGCACATCCTTCGACTCCGCCATCTAGCAGTAGCTAAGTTTAAATCAAATGCAACTTAGTCACCTGTGATTTTATAAACTGCCTCAGTAAGAGAGTCGCAGAAATATTTTAGCTTTAAAGCAATCTGTACTCCTTGCACAGAAAATAATTTCCAACTAAAATTAAGCAAGACTTTTGACCAGAGAGATTTGAATGGTTTCATATAGACTCTTGGGTAAGTAGCATCCTTACAGTAAAGGACGAGATTAGCTGACCAGGTACAGATGAAGTCAAACAGGCTGAACGACTAGGGGTCCCCGAGGACAAATTCGTTGATGGTTGAAATTAGGGGAGAAGGTGGACACATGGTAAAACACTGTGGTTGGAAAGAGGATGCAGCTTCAGGGCCTGTGGCTCTGAAGCCAAGACGAAGCCTCAGACCCAAATAGGACAAGTCATTAATATAAACGTTAAAGACCACTCCTCACCTCACCCCCCAAAGACACCCCCTCAGACCCTGGTAATTAAAGATAGAGGCAGATAGGATGCTTACAGAGGTGGCAGGGCACTGTCACATGTGGAACAAGAAAACTTAAGGAATACAAACAAACACTGAACTATTCCTAGGTTATGGAAGTCTGCATTCTGGTGTTTGGTACATGAACTCCCTTAGAGGCTGGGAAGGAAAAAACGGGATCAGCTCTGGTTTCTTTCTTTAGTTCTTGCCCCATGATGAAACAGAATCCATTTACTTGGGCACTCACTGTCAGTGAAAAATTACTTCTTTTTTAAATTAATTTTTATTGCAGTATAATTGACATACAACTTTATATTAGTTTCAGGTCTACAACATAATAATTCGAGGTTTGTATATATTGTGAAATGACCACCACCATAAGTCTAGTTAACAACTGTCACCATACATAGTTAACAGAATTTTGTTTTTCTTGTGCTGAAAGCTCTTAAGATCTACTCTTGTAGCAACTTTCAAATATGCAACACAATATTATTAACTATAGTCACCATGCTGTACATTACATCCCCATGACTTGATAATTTTATAACTGGAAGTTTGTACCTTTTGACTCCCTTCCCCTGGTTCACCCAGCCCTTCACACCCCACCTCTGGCAACCACTAATCTGTTCTCTGTATCTATGAGCTCCGTTCTGGTTTTGTTTTTTTTTTTTCTTTAAACCTATTTGATGATCTCTGGTGTGTTGTTTATTTATTTATTTTTGGCTGCACTGGTTCTTAGTTGCAGTATGCAGACTTCTTAGTTGCAGCAGATGGGATCTAGTTCCCCGACCAAGGATTGAACCTGGGCCCCCTGCATCTTACCCACTGGACCACCAGGGATATCCCTGGTTTTGGTTTTTCGTTTGTGTTTTGCTTTGTTTTTACATTCGACATCTAAGTGAGATCATACAGTATTTATTTGTCTTTCTCTATCTGACTTATTTCACTTAGCATAATGCCCTCTATTCACGTTGTCGCAAATGGCAAAATGTCATTCTTTTTTATAGCTGAATGATATTCCATTTGTGCATATACCACATTTTCTTTATCCATTCAGCCATCAGTGGACATTTAGGTTGTTTCCCTAAGATTACTTGTTATTACAGCAACTGATTCATGCCCACCTCCCTAACAAGATTGTCTTTATTTTACTATAGGTATGTACATTGTCACTGACATGGCAGGTAAAAGGAAATGGCATTTCCTGTGCGATTGTTGGCTGGCCATGGACCTTGGAGACTGTGAGCGTGACTGGATCTTCATACTGGTCTCAAAGAAGGAGCTCTTTTCCTTTAGGTACTCTTGAGAAATTATGGTGCGCTACATGTCTCTGAGGCTCTGTTCATTTTATTCACTCCTTTTTCTTTCTGTTCCTTAGACAAGATAATTTCAATTGATCTATCTTCAAGTCTGCTGATTCTTTCTCCTGCCTGCTCACATCTGCTGCTGAGCCTCTAGTGAATTTTTCATTTCACTTATTGTATTTTTCAGCTGCAGTCTTTTTATTTTTCCAGCTGCAGACTTTCTATTTGGTTCTTTTGAAAAATAATTTCTGTATCTTCATGGATACTCTCTGTTTAGCAAGACAGCATTCTCATTTACTTTGCTTTAGTTCTTTGATATGATTTCCTTTATAGTTCTTTGAAGATATTTAAAATAGCTGATTTGAAATCTTTATCTAGTAAACCGAGTGTCTTGGCTTCCTCAACAATAATCTGTTGACTTGTGTGGGGGGGAGGGTGAGAGAGAGAGATACTTTCTTGTTTCTTTTCATGTCTTGTGATCTTCTGTTGAAAACTGGACATTTTAAATAATAGAATGTGGCAACTTTGAAGATCAGATTTCCTTCCTCTCCCCCAGTATTTGTTGTTCTTAGTGTTGTCTAGTGTCTGTTTCTAACTAATTCTGTAACGTCTGTATTCTTTGTCATGTGTGAAAACTGAAGTTTCTGCTCAGTTAGCTTACTGGTCAGCTAATAACTAGCCAGAGACTTCTTTAAATGCCTGAACCAGTAAGTCTCCCAGTCTTTGCTGAGGGGTTTTGCATGCATGTTGTGCCATGCCTTTAGCACTCAGCAAGGCAACTGACCGCTCTGCCTCAGCCTTCACTTCCTGCTTGCAGAGAGCTTCAGGGTCATCCGGGGGTGAAAGCGTAGGGCCTTCTCAGGTCTTTCCTGAGCATGCACACAGCCCTGAGCATGCATGTGGCCTTCTAGATTCCCAGGACTGTGTCAGAGCTTTTCAAAACTCCTGTGGACTTCTCATTTTCCAGCTTTTCCGTTTAAGCTTTTCGGTTAGCCTATGGTTTGCCTACCATATCAGGCAGCTGTGAAGGTAAACAATCGCCTCTGAATATATATATATATATATATATATATATATATATATATATATATATATATATATATATATATATACATACATACATATATATATATATATATATATATATATATATTTTTTTTTTTTTGCGTTTCGCAGGCCTCTTACCGCTGTGGCCCCTCCCGCTGCGGAGCACAGGCTCCGGACACGCAGGCCCAGCGGCCATGGCTCACCAGCCCAGCCGCTCCACGGCATGTGGGATCCTCCCGGACTGGGGCACGAACCCTTGTCCCCTGCATCGGCAGGCAGACTCTCAACCACTGCGCCACCAGGGAAGCCCCAGCCTCTGAATATTTTTGACAGTGCCCTCAGGGAAAAAGCATTTTCACTGGATGAGCCTCCAGTCACATCAAATAAGGACAGCCTTGCAAATGGAGCTTTCCAAGGAACTATCAGACAAATCAAACAATGACAGTTCTCTGGGGAAGGAAGCTTTTAAGGAGCTCCAACCCCATTCTCCTCTCTCTAGTGACTGCCAGGCTGCTGGTTTTCACTGTGATCAAAGGCTGTTGGTTTTAAGGTTACCATGGAGCTAGAGAAAGGGAGCTTGGCAAATAGGGCAATTTTTAAAATGCCACAAAATTCACTATTCTTACTAATATTCAGCCATTATTCTTGAGTAAACACTCCCAGGTTAATACAAACTTTTGGTTATTTACCTGAGTTAAATTTTGATTGATTCTGCCTTTTTTTTTTTTTTTTTTTTGTACGCGGGTCTCTCACTGTTGTGGCCTCTCCCGTTGCGGAGCACAGGCTCTGGACGTGCAGGCTCAGCGGCCATGGCTCATGGGCCCAGCCGCTCCGCAGCATGTGGGATCTTCCCGGATCGGGGCATGAGCCCACATCCCCTGCATCGGCAGGCGGACTCTCAACCACTGCGCCACTAGGAAAGCCCTGATTCTGGCTTAAGAGAAGTTTCATCATTGCTTTTATGGAGGAATTTTCAGAGGTCTTTACTCCACCGCTTCCACTGACCCAAATGGATTTAGACAATTTACTACTTATAGCAGTAGTAGGAACCAGAGCAATATTTTGTGTCAGTTCCCAGATTCGACAGGGTGATGTAATGAGAGCCAGGTGTTAGCTGCACATGCAATGGAGGTGCATCACAAAAGAGAAACCTCAAGGTTAGGAGACTCTGATCTGATATACCAGCTGCCAGAAAACCTGCCTGTCCTTCCCTGTAGAATGAGACATT
>NW_006789896.1:3194590-3208933 GCF_000442215.2 Lipotes vexillifer | reverse complement strand
TAGGGAAATCTCTCAAGGGGTGAGAAGAGGGCATTTCTATCTTTATTACCCTAGAATGTCTCTGGGGAGTAGGATGTCTCTATCTTTACAATCTGGAAATGCAAATAAGTTGGCTCCAAAGAGAGTTCCTGACTGTCTATTTTCAGGGCTGTCTGCTTATACAAAGATACTTGAAAAGACAGTCCAGGAGCAAAGTTTTTATTAATGCCTAAATGGGAAGCATTCATGGAGAATTGCCTTCCAACACTGCCTCTGTTATGTCAGTCTAGCTGTTATTCTTCCGAAGCATGTTGTCTTTTCTCCTTTTAATATTTTCTCTTTATCCTTGATGTTCCAAATTTTACCATAATTCTTTTCACTGTAAATTCACTGTTTATACTGTTTAGTACTCAGAATGTACTTAACATTATTTTGGTGTGGTAAAATACACATAACATAAAATGTAGTGTTGATATACAGAATCATGTCTTAAATTCGCAGAAATTCTCAGATGTCACTTCTGAAAATATTGCTCCTCTGACATTGCTTTACTCTATGCTGGAGGCTCTCAAACTATCCTCCACGTTTTTAAGCCACTCTTAAACGGCTCTTAAACGTGCATATCTTTTTTGTCTCTCTGATGTGTTCTGGGTGAATTCTTTCATACTACATTTCAGTTCACTAATTTTCTCTTTAACCAGGTCCCTTTCTCCTAATTTTTTTGTTTTGAGGACCATATTTTTCAGTTGCAAGAGTTCTAATTTATTTCTGTTTTTCATAATTTTTTATTATTTTAAAGTGATCATTATTCCTTTACTTGTATCTTTGAGCAACCTGAAATACTTAAAGTCTTTGTCAGACTGCCCCATGAAATTAATTTCTTTTGGACTGAATTACTGATTGTGTTGGCTGCCTTTCTTAGCATTAGATTTCTTCATGTGTTTAGGAATTTGGGGTTGTAGGTTGGATTCATTTTTAAATCTCAACCTCTCTCTCTCTTTCTCCACACATCCCTGACTAGTACTTTTTTGATGTTTTCATCCAACCCTTCACATCACTAATCTAGAACTAGGTCTTATTATATTATACCATTTTGGAGCTCCTATTCCTCCGTGAAATTAAAGAAACCAGATTTGTTGCACGTCTTGTCATGAGCCAGTGGATCTCTTGGCTCAATTCCTGGTCCTGGGGCTGTCCACTTTCACCCACCTCCCTACTTATAAATGTGTAGCCCTGCGGCAGTTTTTTGTTCTGCAGAATTCTTCCATGAGCTCCAGCCTCAACCCTGGCTTCAGGCAGTGAAGTTGGCTTTACTCTCCCTTTCCCCACTCCATGAATCACTTTCAGTTCCAGTTACTCTATGGGAATCAAACTTTGACCTGTGTAAGCCTTCTTCCAGACCTGGAGCACAGAATCCTGTGGCTTCTTCCCCACCTACCATCTTGTTTCTCGCTCCAGTCCTCTTTCTCGGAGACTTTTATTCTGTTTTTGAGCCCAGCCAATGTTTTGGGTTCTTTCTTTTTATATCATATTTATAGTTCCTTTTGGAGTAGAGAAGGTGCTCCAAGTATGAATTTACCCAACTATCTTGAATGGAAGCTTAATGCAAACTTTCTAAGAGTAAAAGATTTATCGAAACCCTGATAAAGCTAAGACAAGTTTTGGTTTTAAAATCTCATGCAATAAAATTACCCTTATCGTCAAAAACCTTTTACCCCAGAATCACAAAGAAAAACCTATCAAGTCATCTGAAGGCTTCTTCACGGAGGTGTTGAACAGCGGCCGAGTTGTTGCTGTGCAGCTTGCTGCCAGGCAAACCACATTCTAGACTAGGGCACTTTCAGAATGAAATCTCATGCCTTTCCTGTTCTAATTTATCTTGTTAGACACCTGTTCTCCATGATTGTAGAAAATTTTACCCAGGATTGTCTGTGGCTCTCAGTCACAACTCGACATCCCTGGACCCAGTTTACAAGACTCCAGCAGCTCACCTGCTGCATGACCCTCCTTCTCTGCATGGTCACCTACGTCATGTTCTAGAAGATGAATGGCACCACCACCAAGAGACGTGAGCAAGCTGTGGTGAGCCCTGATGTGTGCTGTGTGTGGCACATAGTCCTTTGATTATTCCACTCTCCTTCCTTCCAAAGTTAGAAACAGAATCAGTATGTGCCTTCATTTTTCCTCTGCTGCCCTCACATCAGAATACTCATTCAATTCTGCTCTTAAAGGAGAATAATCATTTATTGTAACATTACACATTTTCCCACAGATCTCATTTATTAACAAATGATCAGGATCTTTACTGCCATGATAACTTGCTATCCTTAGATAATCATAGTCAAATTGCTAAATAAATACTTAAACCTGGGATAGGAATGCCTTAGAGATGATTTTAATTGTTGAGGATGAGGGTTGTATGTCCTGCTTTTCTTTCAGTGGGCCCATTTGCCGTGACCTGGTCTGAACTGCTCGTCAGCATCCAAACTGCTGTCATCCTTTTCCCCATCAGCCTTGGGATTGGGCGGCTTTTCCCGTTGATTCAACCACAGGAACCTCTACCTCTCTTTCCTCCCATCCAGGCCTCCTGCCTCTCAGATGCTTCTTTTGAGCCTCTGTCTCTCTCACAGAGATAGTGGAGGTAAGCTTGGTATCAAATTTTACAGGTAAACGTCATGCTCCCTCCCCCATGTAGTGGAAAAGGTCAGTAGAAAGGATCTCCTGCAAGGCTCCTGAGGTCCTGTTAAACTGAATAGTTTTTCTCTAATTCCTGTCCCCCGAGTCATCACTATGCCTCTGGGTTTTTTTCTCTTCATTATGGAGTGATGTGAGCACTGATGTGAGTGCAGAATGTACTACTCTGGAGGTGTTTTAGTTTTCGATGTTTGATCAAACGGTCTCTTCTTCTTTCATCCAAGATTCTCTCATAAAACTAGTTCTGAAGCTACTGTGAGGTGACTTCTTTCTGAAAAAGGAGAGAAAGTGAAAAACTGAGGTTCTTTACACTAAGCATATGCCCCTCCAAGTAGAGAAACAGCCTTCTTACCATCTGTAATTGCTACCGGTCCTGGGTTTAATGTAAAACTGACTTTTCTCATCTTGGTTCTACATTCAGGAATTAAAGGAAACTGTGGGATTCCTGCTCAGAAGAAATACGTACCTACTCTGAGTGTGAACAGTCTTCATGGAGTTCTTTCTTACAACATTAACCAGCTGATGAAGCTTTTATCCAGCCTCGTCTCTTGTTACTTAGAGGGTCAAGGCCGTCACCAGCGGGCAGGACCCTACTGGGCAAATGGTAAAGTTCAGTAAGTTTCCATATCTAATCTTTTATCTGCCTCCGACTCTCTTACTTTCGTATTCATTCTTACCTCTCAGCATAACCAACAGGCATGGTACGACCTTCTGCTTGTTTTAATTTCCTTAAACTTCCTGTATGGAGCTGATAGCTTTGATCCCTCTGACGGCTTCTTAGACAGTATATCTGGTCTTACAAAGTAAAGGATTAAGGAAAACCCACAAAATATGTCCTCTGTCTCAGACCCCCATATTTCATCTACTTTGTCGGGCTATTGAAGCTTGTCCTTTTTCTTCTATGGAATGATGAGATTATGCGATTTATGGATTCTTAATATAGTTTGGGCCTTCTGAGCACTTATAGTTTACATGTACTGCAGTTCTGATGAAAAAGTGCAATTAACTTTACAAGTTTTTCGATTCTGTATCAAAGTGTAGAATTTTACAAGTTGCTGTGAATTCACCAGCGTGCTCAGAGAAGACAATAATTCTGCAGGTGTTGGGTCCAGTCTCCAGTGACTGGGAAAATTTAACCTCATCATCAGTTAATGAGTTGCTAATTTCTACCAGGAATTACTATTTATTGAAATCTTCCACTTGTCCAAGTGTCAACCTGGAATGTACCTTCAGTGGTTCCTGAAAACCACCATCATTTCCACAGTTACCTGCTCAGAGTTCTGCGGAGGCGTCAATCTCACTTAGGCACACGGGGTCCCGCCCAGGCCCATCAGCCTTGTGACTTGCTAGATGCAGTCAGCCAACTGCAAGAACTCCAGGAACAGTTGGAAATGCGTATTCTTCCCATAGGGCAAGGGCCATCCAGGTAGTGCATCGCCCCAGGCTTTCTTTATCACCTGTAATCTTCCTAAACCTGTCTCTCAGCTGTTGGCTATGAGATTATTCCTTCAACTTCTGTTCCTAAGGGACGCAGCCAGAGCCTTCCCCATCCTGAGCCCAGACGGGAAGCAGCCCATCTCTAATGGCTGGCTCAGATGGTTGACTTACTTCTGCTGGCTCCTTCTGGTGTCACTAGCCTGGCCTCAGCCTTTTTTACAGCACTTTATAGCCTGGAACTGAACAAAGACCAAGCCACCAGCTGGGTTATTTCGATATTATCATTGCTTCAGAACGTCTTCATCACCGGTAAAGGTACGTGAGAAACAGTGACACCGGCATGGGAGGAAACATTGTAGTTGCAGGAAGCTTGGGAAACCGAGGTCTGTGGGTGTCAATCCAGGGTGTCTAATGATTCTTACAACTTGACAAAAATAAAAATCAAAACAGAAATTGGCAGAGTGAAATTTATTAGGGGTATGTGTGCAGTAGTCACAGAAAATAACTAGAACTGATGGACTAGTAGAAGTTTAGCAAAAAAGGACTGGGAAGTTAAGAGGGACAAGTAAAAAAATCAACACTAAACTACCTTAAAAAAAAACAACAACAGAAAACTTACCTTTTAAAAATCTTCCCTTTCCTGGCCTTCCCTGGTGGCACAGTGGTTAAGAATCCACCTGCCAATGCAGGGGACACGAGTTTGAGCCCTGGTCTGGGAAGATCCTACATATCGCGGAACAACTAAGCCCTGCGCCACAACTACTGAGCCTATGCTTTAGAGCCCACGAGCCACAACTACTGAGCCCCCGTGCCACAACTACTGAAGCCCGCACACCTAGAGCCCGTGCTCCACAACAAGAGAAGCCACAGCACTGAGAAGCCTGCACACCACAATGAAGAGTAGCCCCTACTCACTGCAACTAGAGAAAGCCCACGCACAGCAATGAAGACCCAACACAGTGAAAAATTAATTCTTTAAAAAAGATGGTAAGTTTTTTGTTATGTGTATTTTACTAATTTTTAAAATCCAATCATTGTTCACATTTTCCCAGTTGTCTTGTAAATATTTATAGTTGTGTTGTTCAAATCAAGATCTAAATAAGGTCCATGTGTTGCAATGAGTTTGTCTCAAGTATTTTTAATATTTAATCTATAGATTCTCCCTCCTTTTTTCTCTTTCTGTCACTCTCTATTCCTGCTATTTTTCTTACAATATATGTATTGAAGAAACCAAGTTGTTTGTCTTATAGATTTTCCAACATTCTGGATTTTGGTGACGGGATTACTTCTGCTTTAAGAACCTACAAACACACCTGGGGAGCTTTTAAAACTCTTGGTGCCCAGGCCTCTCTCCAGACCAATCAAATTGTAATCCCTGCAGATGGGATCCAAGGCCCACATGTCAAAAGCTTCCCAGGTGATTCCATTGTGCAGCCCCATTTGAGACCCACTGATCCTAGAAGAGGAACAGAGTACAAGGAGTAGGTAAACCTTAAATAAAAAGAACTGCTGGAAGAGACAAACCAAAAAATAGCAAGAGCTCTTAAGGAGATTCCATTACATCAGACACACAGACAAAGGCTTTTAGGAAATGAAAAACGTGATTTACAGATTTTAAAAATTCAGAAGTTGAATTGAAGATGTCATTATTGGGGACCTCCCTGATGGTCTGCCTTCCAATGCAGGGAACACGGGTTCGATCCCTCATTGGAGAACTAAGATCCCACATGCCACACATGGGGCAACTAAGCCCGCATGCCACAACTACTGAGGCTGCGCACCTCAACTAGAGAGCCCACGTGCTGCAAACTACAGAGCCCATGCACTCTGGATCCCATGCGCCACAACTAGAGAGAGAAAATCTGCACTCCACAACTAGAGAGAAGCCCGAGGGCCACAACAAAGAGCCTGCACTGCAATGAAAGATCCCACATGCCTCAACGAAGATCCCACATTAAGACTCGATGCAGCCAAAAATAATAAGAAAAAAATATGTATGAAAAAATAGATGTCATTACTGAGACTCAAATTAATGGATCAGGAAGATCAAACTAAAATGCAAAACATAAGACATGTGTATAAAAATATTGAAAGTATAAAGAAAAAGAGACTTAAACAGTAGATCCAGGGGACTTAACATGCAGTTAAGATGAGTGGTAATAATAAAACAGTTGAAAAAATTCCACTGTTGCAGAGAGATACTGAATTTGTTGACAGGCCTCAACTAGTTCCAGGCATAGTTAATTTAAAAAGACACACTGAGGGCTTCCCTGGTGGCGCAGTGGTTGCGAGTCCGCCTGCCGATGCAGAGGACACGGGTTCGTGCCCCGGTCCGGGAAGATCCCACATGCCGCGGAGCGGATAAGCCCGTGAGCCATGGCCGATGAGCCTGCGCGTCCGGAGCCTGTGCTCCGCAACGGGAAAGGCCACAACAGTGAGAGGCCTGCGTACCGCAAAAAAAAAACCAAAACACTGAAATGGGGAACAGTAGTTCTGGGACAGGGCCCAAGATTCTGCATTCCTAACAGTTTCCTAGGTGATGCTGCTGCTGATCCGTGGATCACACTTCAAGTAGTATCACTATGAATACAAACCTAGCTCCTCTGAAAAGTCAGTATCACGAGAGAAAAATTAATGGGTGAGCGATCCTTTGAATAAATGAGCCATTTTTAATATGGATCAGATAGTATACTAGGAAATTATTGATCATTTCCTTAAGTGTGATGATGATATGAAAATAGCCTGATTTTTAGGAGACACATGCTTGAAAACAGGAAGCCCTTGCCTTCCACTGTTTCAGTTTGTACATGAATTTCATTTACTCTGGTTCAGTTGAATAACACCAGTTTCCCAGCAACACAGTTCAAATATCAGTTACCGGGACTTCCCTCGTGGTACAGTGGTTAAGAATCCGCCTGCCAGTACAGGGGACACAGGTTCGATCCCAGTTCGGGAAGATCCCACATGGCACCGTGCAACTAAGCTCTCGTGCCACAACTACTGAGCCTGCACTCTAGGGCCAACAAGCCCCAACTACTGAGCCCGAGCTCCGCAACAAGAGAAGCCACTGCAATGAGAAGACCGCACACCGCAACGAAGAGTAGCCCCTGCTGGCCACAACTAGAGAAACCCGCATGCAGCGATGAAGACCCAATGCGGCCAAAAATAAAAATAAAAATAATTAATTAATTAATTAAATGGATAACAAACAAGGACCTACTGTATAGCAAAAAAAAAAAAAATCTCAGTTATCATGGTATATCAACTGTGGGTGATTGCACAAAGTACCAACTGCTGCTAGCCCTTTTAGCCCATAATTCACTACGTAAATTAACAGGTGCACATCATGATCAGTGACCAATCATGTCACTTTTCAAAGTCTGGATGATTGGTCACCTGTTATCCTGTTTATGTACAGACAGCAAATTGTGTAGTTGTGTTATTTCTTTGTCTCCCGGTCATAAACTCCGTGACATTTACCATGAAATGGATAATTGAAAGAGGACCTTGGCCAACAAAGATGAAAATGCAGCAAATTAACAAAATAACACTGAAAGTGAAATTTGAATAGAATGTAAATGGAGTTATACAAGAAGCCGCTGACCATGGGAAGGTGGCCTGTGGTCAAGAAACTGTAGATACGGCCAGGTGAACTTGGTAAAGTCAAACTTACCAACATAAATGGAGAAATTGGTTATGAAGAAAAGGATGATGATGTCCCAAAGGAAGTAACACTGGCAAAAAATTAACATTAAAGCGACTCTCGGAGATATTTCACAGCATTGAAAGCATAAAGGATAAGATGCTGGAAGCCAATGCAAACTTAGAACAGTATGACGATTCACCAAAGGCACAGACAAAATGCTGTCCCCGTATCCTAAATTATACAACAAGAGGAAGGCCAGCACTGTTCAAATTATTCTTGATAAATTTTCTACAAAGAAGTAACTTTAATTCTTAATGTTTCTAAAGTTTTAAATTACATATTAGTTTAACTACTTCTAAATTTTTCCTTGTACCTTCATAACGAGCAATAAGAGATTTTAATGTTTTGACACAAATTTTTAATTTTTTTTTTTTTTTTTGTGGTACGCGGGCCTCTCACTCTGTGGCC
The DNA here is from genome assembly GCF_000442215.2 of Lipotes vexillifer. Classification (NCBI taxonomy): domain Eukaryota; kingdom Metazoa; phylum Chordata; class Mammalia; order Artiodactyla; family Lipotidae; genus Lipotes; species Lipotes vexillifer. The sequence continues at coordinate 3,200,709 of NW_006789896.1, read as the reverse complement.
TCTCCCGTCGCGGAGCACAGGCTCCGGACGCGCAGGCTCAGCGGCCATGGCTCAGGGGCCCAGCCGCTCCGCAGCATGTGGGATCCTCCCAGACCGGGTCACGAACCCGCGTCCCCTGCATTGGCAGGCGGACTCTCAACCACTGCGCCACCAGGGAAGCCCTGACACAAATCTTTAAATGTCACAGAATGGTCATAATTTTTCCCCACTGATGATTAAGATCACTTTGCACAGTTTCAGCTTGCTAGGTCATTTGTATGATCCCACACTACCATGTAAAGTGAGAATTACCTTTAATTAGGTGTGAAATGTCATGTCTGTTATTTTCAAGTGCTTCAGAAAAAGAAGCAAAACAAATATGGTGACAAATTAACTTTTGTATCTTCCAATTTTTATGTATGTTTTTAAATTTTAATAATAAAATATCAGATAAAAATAAGTCAATGGGAACTTCCCTAGTGGTCCAGTGGTTAAGATTCCACACTCCCAATGCAGGGGGGCTGGGTTCGATCCCTGGTCGGGGAACTAGATCCTACATGCTGCAGCTAAGAGTTCACATGCCACAGCTACAAAGCCCACATGATGCGATTAAATATCCTGTGTGCCGCAACTAAGACCCGGTGCAGCCAAACAAATGAATAAACAAAATAAATAAATATTTTAAAAAATAGTAACTCAGTGGATCATATACTCAAATGTAAAATTACAAATCTTTTAGAAGGAAACATAGGTGAAAATCTTCGAAACCTTAGGAAAGGCAAAGAGTTCTTATATACATACATTACCAAAAGCACAGTCCAGGAAAGAAAAAATAGATAAATTGGACTTCATCAAAATTAAACATTTTGCTCTATGAAAGACACCTTTTTTATTGAAATGTAGTTGATTTACAATGTTGTGTTAGTTTCTGGTGTACAGCAAATGATTGAGTTATATGTATTCATATTCTTTTTCATATTCTTTTCCATTATGGTTTATTAGGGAATATTGAATATCCCTGTGCTATACAGTAGGACCTTATTGTTTATTTTTTATATAGTAGTTTGTATATACTAATCCTAAAGTCCTGATTTATCCCTTCCCCACCTCCTTTCCCCTTTGGTAACCATAAGTTTGTTTTCTGTCTATGAGTCTGTTTCTGTTTTGCAGATAAGTTCATTTGTATTATTTTTTAGATTCCACATATAAGTGATATAATGGTATTTGTCTTTCTCTTTCTTACTTACTTCACTTAGTATGATAATCTCTAGGACCATCCATGTTGGTGCAAATGGCATTGTTTCATTCTTTTTTATGGCTAAGTAGCATTCCATGGTGTATACGTACCACATCTTCTTTATCCATTCATCTGTTGATGGACATTTAGGTTGTTTCCATGTCTTGGCTGTTGTAAATAGTGACACCCCTATGACATAGGGGTGCATGTATCTTTTCAAATTATAGTTTTGTCTGGATATATGCTTAGGAGTGGGATTGCTGGATCATATGGCAACTCTATTTTTAGTTTTTTGAGGAACCTCCATACTGTTTTCCATAGTGGCTGCACCAATTTACATTCCCACCAACAGTGTAGGAGGGTTCCCTTTTCTCCACACCCTCTAGAGCATTTGTTATTTGTAGACTTTTTAATGATGGCCATTCTGAGCGGTGTGAGGTGATACCTCATTGTAGTTTTGATTTGCATTTCTCTAATAATTAACAGTGATGAGCATCTTTTCATGTGCCTGTTGGCCATCTGTATGTCTTCTTTGGAGAAATGTCTGTTAAGGTCTTCTGCCCATTTTTTGATTGGGTTGTTTCGTTTTTTGTTATTGAGTTGTATGAGCTGCTTGTATATTTTGGAAATTAAGCCCTTGTCAGTTGTATCATTTGCAAATATGTTCTCCCAATCCGTAGATTGTCTTTTCATTTGGTTTATGGTTTCCTTTGCTGTGCAAAAGCGTGTAAGTTTGATTAAGTCCCATTTGTTTTTTGGGTTTTTTTGGCTTTATTTGTGTTTCCTTGGGAGAGTGACCTAAGAAAACATTGGTATGATTGATGTCAGAGAATGTTTTGTCTGTGTTCTCTTCTAGGATTTTTATGGTGTCATGTTTTATTTTTAAGTCTTTAAGCCATTTTGAGCTTATTTTTGTGTGAGGGTGTGTTCTAACTCACTGATTACATGCTACAGTCCAACTTTCCCAGCACCACTTGCTGAAGAGACTGTCTTTTCTCCATTGGATATTCTTGCCACCTTTGTGAGAGATTAATCAACCATAGGTGTGTGGGTTTATTTCTGGGCTCTCTATTCTGTTCTGTTAAGCCATATGTCTGTTTTTGTGCCAATACCATGCTGTTTTGATTACTGTAGCTTTGTAGTATTGTCTGAAGTAGAATGACTAAAATATCGATAATACTAAATGCTGGTGAGGACGCAGAGTAACTGGGAACTCTCATTCATTGGTGGCAGAAATTAAAAAATGGCATAGCCACTTTGGAAAGCAGTTTACCAGTTTCATACAGAGTTATACAGTTTCCATATAACTTAGTAATTGCACTCCCAGGTGTTTACCCAAAAGAAATAAAAACTGGGACTTCCCTGGTGGTCCAGTGGTAAAGAATCTGCCTTCTAATGCAGGGGATGGGAGTTCAGTCCCTGGTCAGGGAACTAAGATTCCCACATGCTGCAGGGCAGCTAAGCCCATGCACCACAACTACTGAGCTCGTGCGCTTCAATGAGAGAGACTGCGTGCTGCAAATTACAGAGCTCATGCGCCCTGTAGCCTGCGTGCCACAACTAGAGAAGAGAAAACCCTCACACCACACCTAGAGAGAAGCCCACGTGCCTCAACAAAGACCTGATACAGCCAAAAATAAATAAGTAAATAAATAAGTAGAAACGAAAACCTATGTTCACACAGAATTGTGTGAATATTTGTAGTAGCTTTATTCATAATTGCCAAGGATGGGACTTCCCTGGCAGTCCAGTGGTTAAGACTCTGCGCTTCCACTGCAGGGGGCACGGGTTTGATCCCTGGTCAGGGAACTAAGATCCCACATGCCACATGATGTGGCCAATAATAATAATTATAATAATAATAATTGCCAAGGATGGAACCAACCCAAATGCCCATCAGCTGGTGAATGGATAAGCGGTGGTACATCCATACAGTAGACTACTCAGCAATGAAAAAGAACAAACTACTGGTACATGTAGTGACATGGATGAATCTCAGATGTATTATTGTAAGTGAAAGAAGCCAGTTCCAAAAGCATACTTTATGATTCCATTTATATGACATTCTGCAAAAAAGCAAAAACTACATGGATGAAGAATCTATCAGTGGTTCCCAGAGATGGAGGTAGTAAAAAGGGCTGATCACAATGGGGCAGCATCAGGGAATTTTGGGGGGTGATGAAACTATAAGGTATCTTGATTATAGTGGTGGATACTCTTTGTATTTGTCAACACATAGAATTATACACCAAAAAGTGTGTTTTTTTAATGTGTGTAAATACATTTTTTTAAAGCTAAAAAAACCTTTGTTATTACAATGGCTAAAAAGTTCCTCTTCACTGGTCAAATAAAACAGTAAGATTCAATTTTGCTTTTAAAAATGGCAAAGGAAAACAAATGATAATGCACAGTGATGCCAGGGAAAATGGGCACTTAATGCTGGTTGAGGAAAATCTGGCAATATACAGTAAAAGCCTTCAAATTCTGCATCCCTCTGCTGAGTAAGTTTCATTTCTAAGGATCTATTCTGAGAAAATTCAGAGTGGTTTATAATAATAAAATGGCAGCAGTTTAAATGTTCAAAAATAGGATATTGCTTAATATAAGACAGCCATATCTGTGTAATGGGATACCGAGCAGCCATTTAAAATGTTATAGAAAATGAAAGGATGTGGAAAACTGGTCCAGATATATTAAGACAAAAAAGATTAATGGATGTATTCCAAATTTTTTAAGTTTCTTAAAAATCTCTAATTTTTTTGAAAATTTTTATAATAAATGTATATGTTTTTAAAAGTTGGAAAGTATAAAAAGAGGAATAGTAGAGATGGAAACCAATGTGTTAGCTTAGCTATCAGTATTGCTAAAGTGCAGTTTGGTTGAACTCATGGCCAAGTGTACTTTTTAGTAAATTCCCCTCAAATGTAATTCTGGGGACAATCCACTAGAGGGCGACTTTAGGTCTGTAGAGCAGACACACCTGGAATTGCCACAACCCAACAGGGGTGTGTGGCAACGGGCTGGAAATACTACTCTTGACCTTTGTTCTCCAGGGACTGGAGCACTTTCCTCTCCTCCAAGGAAATTTAAGGAGCGGGGGATACTTGTCTTCCCTAACAGAGGCTTAAGGTCTTACTCAATTCTAAGATTCCATGCCTGCTTCAGCAAAACTGGCACTTTCAAAAAATGTAGGGCTCGGTTCTCTGTGGCGGCCTGGAGGGGTGGGATAGGGAGTGTGGGAGGGAGGGAGACAAAGAGGGAAGAGATATGGGAACATATGTATGTGTATAACTGATTCACTCTGTTATAAAGCAGAAACTAACACACCATTGTAAAGCAATTATACCCCAATAAAGATGTGAAAAAAAAAAAAATGTAGCTTCTTCAGTCTAGCACATCAAAGTTGTTCCAAAAACAGGTGTCAGTGAACACCTTATACAGATCATCACAAATCATTTAATAGTTTAAACTCTCCTAGCCAAGCAGATTAAGGACTACAAGCAAAAATACAAAGATTAACATTATATCAAATACATCCTCATGGTTATCCAAAAATAATTATGAATTTACTTAATTCTCAGTTTTCCATAAAAATAAAGGGCCAAGTCACTGAAATGTATTAATCATACCCACCTTCACCTTTACCTAACGGCGCCACCTTCTTGGTTCCTGTAATATCTGCTCATTAAGTTTCTCCTCTGACTTTCCTGTCTAGGTGGTCTTCCTCGCATTGTTTCACTCACTGCTGCTGAACAGGATGCTGTGGCTTCACAAAGAGAAGGAACATCAAACCAAGAGGTTCTTGGCAGTCTTGGGTAATTCAAGTAGTTCTAACTAATATCTAATTTTGCAAATAGCAAATTGTATCAGAACAGTGAGCTCCTAGCCACCTCACTGGCTCAGAAGAATCTGTCCACTTGGGATCTTGTCTCTGACTGGCTGTTGCACCTTCTTCCCAGCCCAAGACTAACCAGTGCGTTACCAACACTCTTTGTGATCCATCCCTCCCTAGATCTCTCAATGCTTCTACTCTTCCCTATATTCTAGATTCCTTCCTAGTGTTTCTAGCTTTGAGCCCCAAGTGCTGTTTCCAACTGCTCACCCTCTGTATCTGAATGCCTGCAGGTATCTCAAATTAAACATGCCCCCAAGCAGAATTATTTGCCTGCCCCACAAATTCATTTCTTTACTCTGTTTTCTCACTTCAATTAATAGCATCACCATTCTCTAAAAACTTAAGAATAATCCTAAATCCCACCCCCCATTCAGTCACCAAACCTGAGGGAGTCTACCCTGTAAATAACTAACTAGAGCCACTCATATTACATGGATGAAACTCACAAACACAAAGATGGCCGAAAAGCAAACTGCAGAAAAAATTAACACATTTTTTTAACATCTTTATTGGAGTATAATTGCTTTACAATGGTGTGTTAGTTTCTGCTTTATAACAAAGTGAATCAGTTATACATATACAGATGTTCCCATATCTCTTCCCTCTTGCGTCTCCCTCCCTCCCACCCTCCCTATTCCACCCCTCCAGCTGATCTCCCTGTGCTATGCGGCTGCTTCCCACTAGCTAGCTATTTTACATTTGGTAGTGTATATATGTCAATGCTACTCTCACTTCGTCCCAGCTTACCCTTCCCCCTCCCCGTGTCCTCAAGTCCATTCTCTACGTCTGCGTCTTCATTCCCATCCTGCCCCTAGGTTCTTCATGACCATTTGTGTTGTTGTTGTTGTTGTTCTTTTTTCTTTTTGTGGTACGCGGGCCTCCCACTGCTGTGGCCTCTCCCGTTGCGGAGCACAGGCTCGGGACGCGCAGGCTCAGTGGCCATGGCCCACGGGCCCAGCCGCTCCGCGGCACGTGGGATCTTCCCAGACCGGGGCACGAACCCGTGTC
>NW_006789896.1:3151668-3194579 GCF_000442215.2 Lipotes vexillifer | reverse complement strand
CCCCTGCATCGGCAGGCGGACTCTCAACCACTGCACCACCAGGGAAGCCCCATTTGTCTTTTTAACACAACATTTCAATCATGCAAAACAATGTATGTCTTGCTTAGAGACATATTTTTTAATGAAGAAATGCATAGGATGATAGACTCCAAAATTTAGGAGAGGATTAGCTCTCTGAAGGAAAGAAGGGATACCATCACAGAGGTACACAGCGGATTTTATCTTGGCAATCACTTATTTCTTAAACTGAGTGGTGGGCATGCTGCTAAGGGGTTGGTATCTTATTCCTTATGAGATTAAAAAATTAGTAATCTGACTTCAAACTGCCTTCCTAGCCCTCATTTCATCTCTCCGTCTCTTGATGTTCCCTCTACTAAAATGACTTTTTTTCTTCTCCTTAACCTTGTCCATCTAGAGAATTCTTTCTGACTCATCATTCAAAACAGATGTCGCATGTCACTGCCTCTGGGCCACCTTCTCTGAATTCCTCAGGGAGGTTTGTTTTTCTTTTCAGTGATCCCTCAGCATTTGGTTCTTACAGGCTGACAAGTTTTAGGTCATATTCTAACTCCCTTTCTCTCTCCGTCTTGATTTACGTGTCTCTAGATTCTTCTGCTTACAGTGTGGTCTGGAGACTAGTAGCGCTGGCATCTCCTGGAACTGTCAGATATGCAGAATCTTAGGCTTCACCTGAGAAACTGCATTTTAACAAAATTCCAGGTGGTCCCCTGGCACATTAAACTTGGAGAAACACCACCCTGGAACAGTGCTCCCATCGGGTGGTCCAGTGACTAAAACTGTGTTTCTAGTCCAAGATAAGTACAGAAATTGAGAATAAGCATTTAGAAACTTTTAGAGCAGTTGGGCAGACTAATTTTACGCCTATTGAATCTAATTTTCAAAATGGGGCTTGTATTTTGTAGGCCTCTGTTCTATGTCATTTTCCTAGTAATTCATTTTTACTGTATTTTTACAAAAGTATCAGTCCCTGATGGATTGGAAATTTTTTTAAGTCTTTCATGATAGTTTGGGAAGGGCTGCTTAGATAGCTTTATTCTCTATTTCAACATTTAACAGGAGATACTCATAGAAGATGCTCAACAAATGTTGATGAATAACTACTTAATGAAATATACCCTTTTTTGGCCTATATTTGAATTTTTGACAGCAAGATGTCCTTCATCATCACCCGGTTCAAGAGATGAAAACAACCCCATCTACGTAGCCCCAGCTATGAATGGTCCAGTTTGGGTATGGAGAGAAAATGGGAACCTGTTGATACAGCAGCACATTTCCCAGCAAGGAAAGGGGGAATGAGAATAAAATGGAAAATATAGAAGAAGGGTGGAAGACCATTTTAAAATATTCACCTCGAAAAATTCTGGATTCCCTTAAGCAAGGCTGTAAGGTGAATGGAAGGACTCCTGAACTTGGAATCTTGAGATCTAATTGTGTGTTTCAGTAAGTCACTTTTTCTACCTGCAGAATGTAATCATGAAACTTGATCTACATCGCATGGTGGAGGGAAAATGAATATGCTTTGAAAAATAGATGTCCTGGGAATTCCCTGGTGGTCCAGTGGTTAGGACTCCGTGCTTCCACGGCAGGGGGCACGGGTTCGATCCCTGATGGGGGAACTAAGATCCCACATGTCACGCAGCATGGCCAAAAAAAAAAAAAAACTGCTGTCCTGTAAGTGCAAGGTAACTGGTTCAACACGTCAGTGTTTGGGTTATTGGATTCTCTGGACCAAAGAAGACAAATTCTGTTTTTATCATGCCTTCCCTTCTTGTGAACACAGATAATCTATAGATAACTGGGGAGGGGAAGGAGAGGAGATGAAAGGAGTGGTCTGGGGGGACATTTAGACCTAAGAACTAAAATACAACACTTGTGTGAGATTTTATGTATCTTATTTTTAAGTAAAATTTCTGATCAGTGGCAGAATAATTCTGGGAAGGAATATGTAGATATCTATAGATATATAGATAGATAGATATTACTAAGAGCCAAATGCTTTTGCTTATCTGTTTACAATTATTAGGTTGAACCATATCAAATTGCCAACTTTTGACTGTTTTTGACCTGTAAAAGTCGGTAAGCTTAGGAAAAAATGAAGAAAAACATAGAGGATTTCTAAGGTAACTACTCACCTATGATTTTCTCTTCTAATACTAGTACAAATACTCCTTATCCTGTTGATGACTGCAGTCTACTCAGCACACAACTCCAACAGATTTTATCTCCGTCAAGCTATCCACAAGAGCTTTCCTTACCGCTTCTCAGAGATCAAACTTCTTAAGCATTTCTACCCCTGGGCCAGTAGCACCCTCCTTCCTAACCTGTACAGGGATTACAGAGGTAAGAACACTGTCCTGGGGCCCAGCCCTGCAAATGTGGGGTGCAGTTGGTTTTCCAAACACCCCTGCAGTAACCCATAAGAACACTGGAGAAAGGTCCGCTGGCTTTTTCAAAATGACTGCACCTCTGTGGGCACCCAAAGGTCCACTCCCAGGGCCCCATCTAAGCAGGTTCAGGTTTATGTCTGTTCACCCAAGGGTGATCAGGCCCATGAAGGCTAATTCCCACTGATAAGTTTCACAAGAGGCTGATAAACAAAATTGAGACTTTATTCACTAACAACATGAAAAGTAACTGGAGTGATCCCTGGGACTGGTTGCCTCCTTGTGAAGGAGGGAACCACATGTAGCTGAGAAGTTTGTTCTATAAGCACAGAACCACGAAAACAGCATAACCAGAAAGATCTCCACACCAGATGATATTTTGATATATTGCCTGATGTGCAGTCATTCCCAAGTCTGTGATGTGTCTGTGTAACTTTTCTTGGATGGTTATCCAGTTCAGTTCCACGAATATATAGTGAACACCTAGTATGCTGGGGACTGTCCTAGGAGCTAATAAAACGATGGACATTCTATGGTTTGTACCCTCAAAGAACCTCACCATCAAGAGGAGTTAGTATGGGGACTTCCCTGGTGGCACAGTGGTTGAGAATCCGCCTGCAAATGCAGGGGACACAGGTTCAAGCCCTGGTCCGGGAAGATCCCACATGCCGCGGAGCAACTAAGCCCATGCGCCACAACTACTGAGCCTGTGCTCTAGAGCCTGTGAGCCACAACTACTGAGCCCACGTGCCACAACTACTGAAGCCTGTGCGCCTAGAGCCTGTGCTTCACAACAAGAGAAGCCACTGCAATGAGAAGCCCATGCACCGCTACGAAGAGTAGCCTCCGCTCACCACAGCTAAAGAAAGCCCACGTGCAGCAACAAAGACCCAAACGCAGTCAAAAAAAAAAAAAAAGAAGAGTTAGTATGAATGCTTGTTTTTTTTAATTTTTTATTTTTATTTTTTTCATTTGGCTGCATCGGGTCTTAGTTGCAGCACGCAGGATCTTTTCATTGAAGGGCACGGGCTCTTCATTGCGACACGCAGGCTTCTCTCTAGGTGTGGCGCATGGGCTCCAGAGCATGTGGGCTCAGTAGTTGCATCCACAGCCTCTCTAGTTGTGGCACGCAGGCTCAGTAGTTGCCACGCTTGGGCTTAGTTGCCCCATGGCATGTGGGATCTTCGTTCCCTGACCAGGGATCGAACCCACGTCCTTTGCATTGGAAGGTGGATTCTTAACCACTGAACCACCAGGGAAGTCCCAGTGTGAATGCTTCTTGTTCAGTATCTTTCACCAGTTACCAACACCTTGCCATATTATAACTTTATATCTTATTAAGCTGTATTCTGGAAATTGTTACATTCATTAATCTCAGGATTGGTGGCTTTCTGTTGGGATTTGGAACATCTCCTATGTTCCTGAAAAAAATCTGAATGATATGTTCATCTCAGCAAACATGTATAGTCCTTTTTTTTAAAATTAATTTTTATTGGAGTATAGTTGATTTACAATGTTGTTAGTTTCTGCTGTACGGCAAAGTGAATCAGTTATACATATATCCACTCTTTTTTAGAATCTATTCCCATATAGGTCATTACAAAGTATTGAGTTCCCCGTGTTATATAGTAGGTTCTTATTAGTTATCTATTTTATATATAATAGCGTGTATATACAATCCCAATCTTCCAATTTATCCTTCCCCCACTTTCCCCCTTGGTAAGCATAAGTTTGTTTTCTACATCTGTATAATCTTTTCTTAAACGTGTACTTGCTGCATTTAAGAGTTTTAACAGATGGCAACTTCTGTACATTGTGTGTTGATTCTTTCTAGTTGAGTTTTAAACGGTGACAGTTCTAGGTTGAGGGCATATTCTGTTTTCAGTCAGTAACTGTCTATACTGGCTTAAATAAAAAGTGAATCAGACCCTGGGTGGCTAAGGCTAGTGCCATCACAATAGGCATGTTCTCCTCTTAGACTCCTTTGCTTTACAGTATAGTGTCGTGGTCCAAAGGCACAGACTCAGAAGGCTGCCCAGACTGCCCAGGTTCACATCCTTGTTCTCCATTTACTAGCAGTGTGTTCTTGGGTAAATTACTCAACCTCCTGTGCCTCAGTTTCCCCATCTGTACAATGGGGATCATCTTAGGACCTACCCTGTAAGATAGATGTGAAGATTAAAACCTTAGTAGATCTAAGTGCTTAGAACAGTGTCAGGCACATACTGTTCAGTCGATGGGTGTTAGCTGTTGTTATTAACTGGGGCAGTTGGAGCTTTGGTTGTACTAGAACCAAAGAGTTTACATGAGTTACCTGGACATACTAAGGAAGAGCAACAGCAATCTGTAGATGTAGATAATGAAATATAATTAAGTAGATATGGGGTAAACAGCAGTAAAAATTGTAACATTTTTTAACTCTTCAACTGCTAAAAAATGTTTGCTTTCAGAATTGATGTAGCCCAGTCCCATTAGTCCACTTGTTTTCAGGAATATTGAAGCCCAAGCCATTCATGGCAGATAATCTGTATCCTGTAAATAAATTTGTATCCTATAAATACAGAACTTTCCTAAATAGCCTAGTCCAATGTTGAAACACATTTAGAGAAGAATTTTTTTGTAGGATTTAATTAAAATTCCTCTTGCAGCAATTTAAATTTTTATCTCTTTTGACTTTCTTCTGAGGTAAAAAAACACTAATCACAATTCTACAATTACATAGTTTTTATTTAAGAAATATAAAGTAAGACCATCCTTGAAGGTTAAGTCACCCTTTACCTTTCTCTTTTATCTTCTGCAGGACCCTAGGTCCTTTAATAACCTACTGCAAACCTCTCCCTGCCAAATTTTGTAACATAATCTTTTTCTTTCATGTTAAAACATTTTTTCATAATTAAAACATGAATATGTAGAAAATCCATATGTACCATGATGTATATTGTGCAACTCTCCTTTATCCCCTGATCCCCCTTCTCTCTTTCCTAGAGGCAACTACATTCCCAATTGGTTATACAGACATACCTCACTTTACTGTATTTCACTTCACTGCACTTCACAGATACTGCATGTTTTCTTTAACAAATTGAAGATGTGGCAGCCCTGTGTGAAGCAAATTCATTGGCGCCACTTCTCCAACAGCATTTGCTCACTTCGTGTCTCTGTGTCACATTTTGGTAACTCTAAATATTTCAAACTTTTTCATTGTTATATTTGTTAGGGTGACTTATGATCAGTGATCTTGGATGTTACTATTGCTAAAAGAAGGCTCAGATGATGATTAGCATTTTTTAGCAATAAAGTATTTTTTTAGCAATAAAGTATTTTTAATTTAGGTGTATGTATATTGTTTGTTTAGACATAATGGTATTGTACACTTAATAGACTATAATACAATGTAAACATAACTTTTTTTTCCCGCCACACCGCACGGCCTGCAGGATCTTACTTCCCCAACCGGGGATCGAACCCGGGCCCCAGCAGTGAAAGCACCGAGTCCTAACCACTGGATAGCCAGGGAATTCCCTAAACATAACATTTATATATGCACTAGGAAACCAAAAAATTCATGTGACTTGCTTTATTGCAGTGGTCTAGAACCGAACCCATAGTATCTCCAAGGTATACTTGTAAATTCTTTCAGAGGTAATCTATACATTTGCAAATACATTTGATGATAAATAGCAGCATACTATAAACATTGTCATGCCTTTTTGCCTTTTCCCCTCAATTTGCCTGGAGATTGTTCCATCAGCATATATAAAGCTGTCCCTTTTCATGTTTTATTCATTTACTATATAGTATGCCATTGTGTGGATGTACCATAAGTTTTATAACCAGTTCCCTATTAATAGACATTTAGATTATTTCCACTCTTATACTGTTAACAATAATACTACCATTTATACCTTTTTACATATGTAATTTCACTCATGTGCAAATATATCTGTAAGATAAGTACCTTGAAAAGACTTGCTAAAAATGTATATCCATTTTTCATTTAGAAAGATACTGCCAAATTGTTCTCCTCAATTGTACCAATTAATGTTCCCATGAGCAATGTATTAGATCTGCCCACATCGCCAACAGTTCAGTGAACATTGGTGTTTTCATACAATACAGGTAACTCTGAAATATACAAAAGGTTTGCAACTGCACTCATGAGAAAATGCAAGTTTAAACTAAGGAACCATTTTTCACCACTCATATGGACAAAACTTGCCTCTGCTCTTGCCCTTCTTCATTCCATCTTCCCCATATTATCTTTTTACAACATAAATGTGTTTTGTTCAAACCTCCCAATGGATTCCATCGTACTTAAAATAAAAGCCCAAACCCTTTCTAAAGTTTACTCTAGGGCCTTCCCTGTCCAGAGCTGTAGCTACATCTGTTACTTCTCCCACCCTCATTCTGACCCTCCTTCACTCTAATTCAGCCACACAAGCTTCTGTGCTCTCCTTAAACACGATGCACATGCTCTTGCCTTGGAACTTGCTGTTGCCCTGACTGACGTTTGCATTGGGAGCTCCAAACTTTATTAGGGTCTTTCTCATATGCCACCTCCTCTGAGAAACCTCTAATCATCCTGTAAATAAATAGCACTGCTCCCTCCTCACAGAACACTCTCTATCCCCTCTTCCTACTCAGTTTATTCTTTTTTAAATTATTTATTCATTCATTTTTGGCTGCATTGGGTCTTCGTTGCTGTGTGTGGGCTTTCCCTATTTGCGGTGAGCGGGGGCAACTCTTCTTCATTGTGGTGCGCGGGCTTCTCACTGCGGTGTCTTCTCTTGTTGCCAAGCACGGGCTCTAGGCACGCAGGCTTCAGTAGTTGTAGCACGCGGGCTTAGTTGCTCCGCGGCTCAGTTTTTCTTCATAGCACTATTATTACCTGAATATTGTTTGGTTATTGCCTGTCTCCCTCCCTCCTCAAATGTGCATGCTCTGTGGACAGGGACTCTTGTCCACTGCTGTGTTCCCAGCACCTAGAACAGGACCTGGTGTATGTGAGCACTCAATACATACTGATTGAGAAAGAACAAATGAATGTCATTCTATAATTTTTGCCCATTTTTCATTGGGCTGCTTGGTTTTGTTTGCTTGTTTTGATAAATGGGAGCTTTTTATGGATTAATAGCTCGTTCAGTTGTAGAGATTTAGATATTTATACAGAAACAAAAATAAGGATTTATAAAAATTAATTTAGGGAATTGGTAGCTTATGATGTTCTATCTGGGAGTGTGGTATGCTTTTTCTATTCTCATCTGCATTTGTATCCCTCAGTGATATTAAATTCTCTTCATATAATTCTTGCACATTTCTTGTTAGAAGTATCTTATGTGGTCTATTGTGAATGAGATTTTATTTCACTATAGTTTCTAAGTAAATATTGTTTGAATATATGAAGGCTATTGATTTTATTATATTTAGTACCCAGCCAGCTTGCTGAATTTTTTTGTTAAGTAATAGTTTTTAGGTTTATTCTCTTTTCTCCCCAGCTATATTGAGGTACAATGGAGAAATTAAAATTGTATATATTTAAGGTACAATGTGATGTTTTGATATACGAATACACTGTGAAATGTTTACCACAATCAAACTAATTAACGTATCCATCACCTCACACGGTTACATGTTTTGTTTTTAGTGTGATAAGAATTCTTATTCTCTAAGCAAATTTCAAGTATACAGTATATTACTATTAACTATAAACTATAATCATTGCTATACATTAGATCTCCAGGACTTACTGATTTTAAAACTAGAAGTTTGTATACTCTGACTGACATCCACCCATCCCCCTCCCCACCCCAGCCCCTGGTAACCACCATTCTACCCTCTGGTTCTGTAAGTTCGACTTTTTAAAATTGCACTTATAAGAGATCATACATGTTTCTTTGTTTGGCTTATTTCATATCTTCACTTTTGTGAATAATCCTGCTATGAACATGGGAGTGCAGATATCTCTTCAAGATGCTGATTTCATTTCCCTTCAATATATAGCCAGTAGTAGGATTACTGGATCATCTAGTAGCTCTATTTTTAATTTTTTGAGGAACCTCCATGCTGTTTTCCATAACGGCTGTACCAACTTACATTCCCACCAACAGGGCTCCTTTCTCCAAACCCTCACCAACATTTATTTCTTGTCTTCTTGATAATAGCCATCCTAACAGTCATGAGGTGATATCATTGCAGTTTCGGTTTGTTATTTCCTTGATGATTAGTGATTTTTGCACATACCTGTTGGTCATTTGTATTTCTTTAGAAAAATGTGTGTTCAGGTCCTTTGCCCATTTTTTAATCAGGATGATTTTTTTTGGTATTGAGTTGTATGAGTTCTTTATGCATTTTGGATTTTAACCCCTTATCAGATATATAGTTTGCAAATATTTTCTCCCATTTCACAGGTTGCCTTTTCATTTTGTCTGTCTCCTTTGCTGCGCAGAAACTTTTTAGTTTGATGTAGTCCCACTTGTTTTAGCTTTTGTCGCCTGTGCATTTAGCGTCATATCCAAAAAACTGCCAAGACCAGTGTCAAGAAGCTTTTTCTATTTTCTCATAGGAATTTTGCAGTTTCAGGTCTAAGGTTTAAGTTGTTAATCCATTTGGAGTTGATTTTTTGAATATGGCAAAATAAAAGTATCCAACTGCATTCTTTTGCATGTGGAAATCCAGTTTTCCTAGCATTATTTGTTGAAGAGACTAGCCCCATTGTGTATTCTTGGCACCCTTGTCATAGATTAGTTGGCAGAATCTATGGGTGTGGGTTTAATTCTGGGTTCTCTATTCAGTTCCATTGTTCTGTGTATCTGTTTTTATCCCAATATCATAGTATTTTGATTACTATAGTTTTGCAATATAGTTTGAAATCAGGAAGTGTGATGCTTCCAGCTTCGTTCATCTTTCTCAAGATTATTTTGGCTATTCATGGTATTTTTGTGGTTCCATACAAATTTTAGGATTTTCTCTATATCTGGGGAAAATGCCACTGGAATTTTGATAGAGATTGCATTGAATCTGTAGATCACTTTGTGTAGTATGGACATTTTAACAATATTAACTCTTCCAATCCATGAATGTGGGAAATCTTCCCATTTACTTTTGTCTTTTTCATATCTTTCATCAATCTCTTATAGTTTTCATTGGACAGATTTTTCACCTCAGTTAAATTTATTCCTAAGTGTATTATTCTTTTTGATGTTTTTTTTTTAATTCCTTTTTCAGCTAGTTGTTAGTGTAACAAAATGCAGCTGATTTTTGTATTTTTTTTAATTCTGTAGTGTTACTGAATTCATTTTTTTTTAACAGGTTTTTGGTGGAGTCTTTAGGATTTCTATATATAAGACCATGTCACCAGCAAAGACAGTTTTACTTCCTCCTTTCTTATTTGGATGCCTTTTATTTTTCTCACCTAACTTCTCTGGCTAGGACTTCCAGTACTGTGTTAAATAGATGTGGTGAGAGTTGGCATCCTTGTCTTGTTCCTTATCTTAGAGGAAGAGCTTTTAGCTTTTCACAATTGAGTATGATGTTAGCTGTGAGCTTGACATATACGGCCTTTATTATGTTGAAGTACATTCCTTCTTGCCTAATTTGTTGAGAGTTTTTATCATTAAAGGTTGTTAGGGCTTCCCTGGTGGCACAGTGGTTGGGAGTCCGCCTGTTGATGCAGGTTCGTGCCCCGGTCCGGGAGGATCCCACATGCCGCGGAGCGGCTGGGCCCGTGAGCCGTGGCCGCTGAGCCTGCACGTCCAGAGACTGGGCTGGGCTATGCGGCTGCTTCCCACTAGCTATCTATTTTACGTTTGGTAGTGTATATATGTCCATGCCACTCTCACTTTGTCACAGCGTACCCTTCCCCCTCCCCACATCAAGTCCATTCTCTAGTAGGTCTGTATCTTTATTCCCATCTTACCCCTAGGTTTTTCATGACCTTTTTTTTTTCTTAGATTCCATATATGTGTTAGCATATGGTATTTGTTTTTCTTTCTGACTTACTTCACTCTGTGTGACAGACTCTAGGTCCATCCACCTCACTACAAATAACTCAATTTCGTTTCGTTTTATGGCTGAGTAATATTCCATTGTGTATATGTACAATGGAGATGTTTTTAATCCTTCATTCTTTTAATATGGTGTATCACATTTATTGACTTACATGGGATCTTAGTTTCCTGAACAGGGATCGAACCCACACCCCTCTGCAGTGGAAATAGAGAGTCCTAACCACTGGACCACCAGGGAAGTCTGAGAATTTAAAGGTTTAAATGTTTGATAGAATTCACCCATGAAGCTATCTGGTCCTGGGCTTTTCTTTGTTGAGAGGTTTTTGATTACTGCTTCAGTCTCCTTACTTATACTTCATATGTTCAGGTTTTCTGTTTATTCATTATTCAGTTGTATGTTTCTAGCAATTTATCCATTTTTTCTAGGTTATCCAGTTTGTTGGCGTGTAATTATTCCTAGTAGTCTCTTATGATCCTTTGTATTTTTGCGGTATCAGTTGTAATGTCTCCTCTTTCGTTTATGTAATTTTATTTATTAGAATCCTTTTTTTTCTTGGTTAGTCTAGCTAAAGGCTTGTCACTTTTATTGTTCAAAAAAGGTAATTTTTTTTTCTATTGTCTTTCTAGTCGCTATTTCTGCTCTAATCTTTATTACTTCATTTCTTCTTGTAACTTTAGGCTCAGTTCTTCATTCGTTCCTTGAGAAGTAAAGCTAGGTTTTTTATTTGAGATCTTTTTTATTAATGTAAGCATTTATTGCTATAAACTTCCCTCTTAGAACTGCTTTTGCTGCATCTAGCATCTGTCTTTTCCTAAGTGCTGTAGTCTTGGAATCACATTGCTTCCCCTTAGAAAAGGTCACTATATGGAAAACCATCAGTTCAAGTTGGCAATGAGTTTTGGAGAAGACAGTGGAGCTGGTTTTTGTTGTGTAGGCCCATAGTTAACAAGCAGTCTGATAAACTCAAGACATTTGTTTCATCTCTAAAATGGGGATAACATTTAGTTCACAGGATGAACTATATGGAAGTCAAATTTATATGAAAACATTGTAATTACAGAAGAATTCTATGTAGTTTTTAGGCATAGCAATTTGAATGGCCACTAAGGAACTTCCTTAATTTCTATTCCATTGGTTCTACCTTGACCTCACCATTATCAAGCACCTCAGAACCCAAAGAAGTGAAGTCCCCTCTACTGCTCTCCACCCCCATCTGACAGTTCTCTCTTTTTCAGTTTAACCTGCTGTTTGGATGGAGCATCTCTGACTACCGAACTTATCTCAGTTCAGCAGTGACTGTTGTTGGTCTCCTGATGGGAATCTCTCATCACAAGGAGGTAAAAACCCTATTCCTGGTTTCCCTGCAGAATTCTATTTGGTTTAATATATCAAACAAGGGGAGAATTGCTTATAAAAGCAGCCCCTACTGTACCACTGCATACTGGAAAAGGGAGAAACTTAGTTCCTTTGCCATTATTTTATGGTATTACCTATAGATACTGTATAGCTTTTGAGTGGCTGTTACCTTCAGAAGTCCTTCCTTTCCTAAGCACATAGTCCCACCTTTCTCACTTCTTCTATCCTTAATCTTACTGCCAAAGACACTGGGCCTGAACTTGTGTTCTCACACCTGGCCAGATTAACATGACTGCTGCTGCTTTCTCAACGGCCCTTTGAAGGGTACAATTGGAAGTGACTTAAAAAAAAAATTAGGGAGGTACAATTCCAGAAAGAATTGCAGTTATTTCTGTTTATAAATACTAATTTCAGAGAGGCTGTTATTTTCTCCCAGGAACTACCTACACAAATCCCTTTCTACTCAACATAAAAAATAAAGTAGGAAACCCAGGTGAGGTTTTGGGTCCCAAACACTAGCACATATAGATTTGATAAGAAAAAAACTGCAATTCAAATTAGTGAAACTGGCAAGATTTTCATCAAAGCTCATCATTCTGATACTCTAGAAATCAAAGGTTACTCATTAAAATGGGTAAATTAACATAGTTTCTAAGGTGGAAAGTTACCACCACCTTCCTAAAATCTAAGAAAGATGAACATAACTGCTATTTTGGGTGGACCGTTTTGTTGTGGTTCCAGCCCGTCACTAGGGAATGAAGTCCTCACCCCTGGAACACTTTATATACTAAAGCTCTTAAAGAAGTAACAATCATAATAAGCTTTTGCTGACACCTACTTTTTGACTTACAAGGGAGAATGGAGAACACTTACTGGGGACAGTCTTGCATTACGAACTCAGCGTTTGCCCAAACTGTTTGGTTGATCTGGAGTTATGATTAAACTCTTTTACAATAAGTAGATATAAGCTGGCAGCCATTATAATATCTCTGTCACAGAGATTTCCATCACAGTAGTATTTATTGCAAGTATTCATCCTCTAAGTTGTTGGGTGTTTTTTTAAAAACAGTGCCCTGTGGCAGTAATGAATGAGCCAATACCAAAGGAAAATAATCATTTTTAAAAGGAACACCTAAATTCAAGAATTCGGAAACCAAATTTTACTGGAAACCATTCTAGTAAGCCCTACATTTGAGAAAGATCTCTTTGTACTGAAAAGGCAAGAATGGCAAAACTCAGTAATTATACTTTTAAAGGTAACTATTAAAAAAAAATCTAGAAAAAGCATTAAAAGCCAGTTTTCTATGGCTAACCTTTTAAACTGTATTGGAATGCTCCTATGTTCAGAGTAGAAAGTGCTTGGAATGGCAGAGACAGTTTTCATTATCACTGCTGGTATCTATGTATTCTTTCAACACACTTTTGCTATTCCTTGAAGCTTCCATATTTAGAAATATTTTCCAGAATTGCCAACAACTCACAAGGGCTTTGAGTCACTTATAATTCCATTACAACTCACCTGTTTTCTTCTTGTGAAAGCCCTGAAGGCACAATTATTTACACTCTTAGAGTCAGTCACTCTTGCTTTTCTGTCCACTCAAAAGTATTTTCCTTTTTAATATTTTCGCTTTTCTAGTTTCCACCAGACATAAGTGTTTCCTTACGTGAATATATCCCAAATGTTAGCATATATCTTACATTTTTAAAGTAGATATTAAACTCAGTGTTTAAACTCGAAGTGTCCTATTGTCTTTCCAGGTTATTGCTTTAAACCCAGTCCTGGGCTCCTTTCTTATTCTCCTAACCAGTGTTGTTTTGATGGTACTTGTGATCATTAACCTTTTTGTTTCTGCCATTTTAATGACCTTTGGTAAAGAAAGAAAGTCCTTTAAGGTAAGTAACTCTGACTCAGGAATTGAAATATAAACCGTATCATGATTTTATCACTGGAAAAGCTCTATTTTAGCTGCTCTTAAAATTACAGACTGACATAACGCACAGTATCAGCATACTCCCTTTGTTAGTCTCCACAGCTCTGCCAACCATTTTCCTAGGAAACCCAATTTACCAAAAGTACATTATGTTCTACATCCACTGTCCTATAAATAGCTGGCCCTCCACTGTTAAGTAGCAGAAACACTCCAAGGCCTGACAGTAAACCATTAAAGGAAACAGTATCTTTACACTTTATATCTACTTTTTAAAAAATATATCTTTGGTACTTTTTTCCTCCACCATTAGCAGCAATTTCGATTTCCTTGCTTTTCTCTTTTTGTCTTCCAACAGACTCAGAAAGAAGCTGCACTGATGGATATGCTGCTACTGAAGCTCTCAAGTTTGTTAGGAAAACAGCAGCACCAGAACACATGTAAGTAAGCAAACAGCTGTAACAGCAATGGCCACTGACCGAAGTTTCGAAAGATTAATCCTGTTACCTCCTCGCTTGGCTTATTACTTCTTAGTATATTAATACTGATCTTTGCATGGTGTACTTTAGAAAATTATAGATGTTTATAATATACTTAGTTAATTTTGTTAAGTCAGTGAAGAATCAAAATCCCCTTGGCTGCAGATTCTTATATTTATGGAACTTGGCACTATCAGAGGGTTAACACTGCAAGAGTGGTGCAGGATCAACCAGCTCTGCTGCCAAACAAACACCAAGTAACATCATTCATGTTCCAGGATGATTATGGGAAATATGAGTCAGAAGTAAGCTCACTGCAACTTTCATTAAAGATACAAGCATGAGATTTGGCTAAGGGGGAGCCCTGTCACAGAGAAGTAACCAAGCCAACTCACAGGTAACAATCTGGGCTTAAATACTGAGATCGAAATGAGTCCCTTACTCCCCAGGCATCCATCCATATTACCCAGGGAGCCAATAAGGTCTGGCTTGTGCCCAGTATGGGTCACTTGCTTCAATACTCTCCACTAAAATCTTGCCCCTCGTCATTTGACCAAAACAATGGAGAAAGCGGGGCACAGAATTTTTAACTTTATTAGCAGCTACTGAGCCATGACATACAAATCAATCAAAAACATTAAAGAAAAGTTGCTTGAAACAAGTGTGTACAGATACACCACACAGAAGCCGAAGTCATATCTTCCAATCCCAAATCCATCCTTGTGGGGAAGGATGGCCTTAACTAGGGGGCAAAACAGTAAGAGTCTCATCCGTCGAGGGAAGGAGCAAAACACCTACAGCCACATGGGCACCAAAAATTTATCTGAGATCAGTTTTTAAAGGTTCTCTTGATCATAACGTTTTCACATGAAAACAGGAACCCCTCTTCACCTGTAGGCTTTCCAGCTCACTACTCAAGAGACTTGAATATTTCTATTAAGGCTACTGGAAGCCCACCTTAGCCTTGAATGGTGACTTCTGCCCAGTACGTGGCCAGCAATGCAATCCAACAGAACATGCCATGGGGAAAAACAGGAATTTATATACAGTGCTGCCCTCTATTAAAAGGGAAACACAGCACTCAAAATAAAGCAAAAGGCCACAGAGGGCTCCCTGAGAATCCAGTAGAACTAAGAGAGGCCTTCAACTTTCCAAAGCTTGCAACTGGATCCAGGTGGAACAGTGCCCTGCAGCAAGGAGTAGTGTGTATGTCAATGAGAAGACCCAGCTTCTAAGAATTGTTACAATGGCTTCCTGAGCCATTTTCTCTCTCCCATTCATATTAGAGCGAGAAAATAGACAACTTGGCCTAGAATCTCACTCACCACCAATCCCTCTGTACTGAGGGCTTTGTTTCTAAGTCTAGAACCTCAGCACAGAGCTGAGACACTTCATGAAGTGCTCTCCTCCACCTTCCGGCCATCCTTGACAGCTCTCCGCTTCTCACTCCCCTGTGGAGGGATGGTGGGACAGGAAGGAGAGAAATGGGATCACACTGACAGGAAATGGACAAGCAAGGCTGCCAGGAGCCAGCTGCTCCAACCTCACAATCTCCAGTTGTTAGTCTCTCAGGAGCAATGGAGAACCGGAAAGCAGCAGAGTGTGTCAGAGCAGGAAGAGAGCCCAGAGGAAGAGTGTACTCAGTGATGGTTAACAGATGAAGCAGAATTTCATGGAGATTCTTTGTTATAAGGAGAAACCGCTCAGTCTCAATTCCCAGAACTTGGACCTTGCCTGGTTTAGGAAGCCTATGTTTTCTTTTTCAGCTCTTCAAATCTCCGGGAAAGATCATCAAAGTCAATGTCTTCAGAGGCTGAGGTGTTGGCACCAGCAGATGCAGCTGGTAGTGTGTCTGGCACAGATGGTAATTCTGGCAGTACAAAGTTGTCATAGGTATCCACGGGTCTGGAAGGGGGCTTTGCAGAAGCTTTTGGCTTGGGTCCAGGACCTAATTAAATTACAGTAAGGAGCACAGTGTTAAAAATGCCAGTGGCTCAGATCCTCAAACCCCACAATCCCCCCTGGCAGAAACAATAAAATAATCAAAATACTGGAGAAAACATTGTTTTTTAAAAAATAATTAATTCTAAAGGTCAATAAAAATTTTCAGGACAATTAACAGCTACGTTTTCTAATTATGGTTGAATATATGTTTTACTTTCCTACAGTGAGAAAAACGTTTAAGGGAAAGTCAAAGTGTGGTGCATGGGGCTTAGGTACACAGCATTCATTTCAATGGACTGTCCCCTTTCACAAAGGTCTACTCCCATAATAAGCAAGTCCAAGAAATGGTACTAGAATTCTACTGGGATGAGCTACTCTTTAAGGCTTATGGGAAAAAAATTTTATATGGAATGTTAACATCCATACCGTTTGATGTAATAGAATGTGATCTGTATTTCTAGTCTTCCGGTTTGTATCTTACAAGTTAAAATCATCGCCCTCTCTATCTCTACCTACTGTATGTTTCCATTTGTATCTGAGTTCTAGAACAGGCAACCTAAACCACAGTTTTAGGAAATAAGAACAGTGCTTGCCTCTGCGATGGAACTGACTAGAAAGGAACACAAGGTAACTTTCTGGGGTGATAGAAATGTTTTGTATCGTTACTGAGGTGGTGGTTACATAATGTATGTGTGTGGAGACACATCAAAACTCATCACAATATACACTTCTATGTATTTTTTGTATGTAAATTTTACCTCAGTGAAACTGTCCCAATTTTAAAAAATATTCCCCTCTGGGTTTCTGAAGTGCTGGTAGTGTTTTAATTTTTCAGTGAATGGCTACATGAGCATGCTTATTTTGTGAAAAGTCACTGAGCTATATACACTTATGATTCATGTCTGTTTCCCCCTCTTTAATGCCCAAATTTTAAAAAATATTTGGTATTTCCAGGCACAGTGGAAATGGAAGCAGCAGGAACATACCGAACTTGAGGATGACTGAAAACTACAAAGTGAAAAAGAATAATGATACCACTAACAGAAACAGGGAACTTGGGAGATTCTTTGGAGCCACGAAAGATCCTTTCTTTTTGGAAGTGGGAAATCCTGAGTTCTATTTCCACCGTACTGCATTTGGGGAGAGAACATGGCATGTAGGTAGAATGCCACAAGCATAAGAACAATCTGAGGGAGGAACAGTGATGAGAAAACAGCAAAGGGTTCAGTACTGAGAAACTTTCAAGAGGGTTTCTGACTCACCAATGATCTGTGCAGAAGAGACATTCTTATCAGCATTAATGTCATCAACCTGAAACACAAAGATCATGACCAGAGGAGAAAGCAGTGGCATCACTGGTGAAAGTAATGGTATAAGCCCATGTGTGTTGCAAAAGCTAAGCTGCTCAGCAAAAGCAACAGAAACTGCTCCAAAGAAACTGCCCCTCCGCCCCCTATACTCCTTTCCTGATCTTCTTCCAACCAGACAGATACCATGTTGAACTCATAACTGCCAAGCAGAGGAAAAGAAAATTCTTACCACACCATAACATCTCTCTTTAATCTGTTACCTTCACCTCCCAGGCAGAGAGAAAGCATTCTAAACCACCGCATTCATCTCCAAGAACCAAGTCCTCAAATACTAACGAAGATCTTCTACCTCATTCCTAGAAACAGCTGTGGGCAATGCTTCAATGCGTGCAAAACCAAAACATAAAAATTCAGGCCCAATGTAAAAACCAAAGGAAAGAACACTAAGCAAGCTTAGGAACAGGGCGATCTCCCTAGATGAGCAAACAAGGCTGGCAGAAAAGTCATCTAATTCTGAACCAAAACCGTTACAACCACCTACAGTTCAAGGCATCATTACCATATTAGCAATAACAGCAAGCTCTAACTATAAGACTAAAATATAAAGTTAATGCTATGGGCTGAAATTTACTAGACGCTTATCTGTTTAAGACAAAAATCTGATTCTTATTCCTTTACACAGTGTTGAGAATTTATAAAACTGGTATTTCAATGATTCTAGTACCAAGACTGTACCAGCTCAATATGATTCTCTGCCTAGTCTAAAAAGTCTGATCAAGTGCCCTACCACAACTTTCCGGGATCTGCAGCTCCTTCCTGATTCCTGGCTTAACTGCAGACAAAGCATTGCCACCAACGATGCTGCCACCACCACCACCACCACCACTCCCCGTTTCCAGGGTAATATTAAAGCAACACAAGAATCCAAAGCAGAGCAATGCCAGTACTAGTTGATCGAAACTTTGCCTTCCCTGTGGCCATGATTTTGCTCTCTCTTCATGGATTCACTCTCCTCCTGCTTATAAAAGAGGCTCAAGCACTTACAGATTCATACGATGGGGGAGTTGCTGGTATCTGAGGTGGATGAATATTGGGAAAGGCCTGATAAGTTCCCACTGGCAAGCCATTGAAATCCGACTGCAAGAGGAGAAAGGCAACATCAGAGACATTGCCCCTGATCTGCAATTTCTGAAGTGTGTAAATAGGAAAGGAGAAATAAATATATGTGTGTGTGTACAACTATTTTCTCAATGTGAATATATTCACACTGAACACATATATATATTCAAGATATATATTTAATACATGTATTCAAGAGCCCCAAAAGAAAAAGCGCCTAAAAGGACCACATGTGATCAGGAAGAATCCAGATTTTTAAAGATCTGTACCCAAAGGCTATTCTTCAGATTACTAAATTGCCTCAATGTCTACAAGGGAAGCTTACCAGACTTTCTTTTTTGGGGGAGAGGAGACGACCGCACTGCACAACACGTGGGATCTTAGTCCCCTGACCAGGGATCGAACTCACGCCCCATGCAGTGGAAGCATGGAGTCTTAACCACTGGACTGCCAGGGAAGTCCCCAGACTTTCTTACTAGCAATGACTTTCATCTTCTTATCTACAAAGGAGGTAGACCTGATAATAAGTATTGGTTATTCATTTTTGGAAAATGCTACTAGTATACCTACAAGTCCCAAAGGTTCAAGAAACCTACATGAAAAGGAGTTTTTCTAGTACCATCTCTCTAGATTTTCCCACTTCATTACCTACAGATGAACCAAAATACTTTCTCCAAATCCCAATGCTATTTTTTCCACAATATGATCAATAAACTAATAGCAAATATTCTTACTGCTAAATCCTCTTGATAACCTACAATTCCTGAGTGTATTCACAGAGCCAACTTGTCATCTTCTGTAACATTTTCTAGAGTTTATATCCATATTTATTTGTATGTGTACTTACTGGTCCCTTTGGAAGAGGGTATGAGAAAGGAGTGTTTGGAGATGGCATGGGCATGGGCATGGGCATTGGCACTGTTCCATCAAGTCCACCAGCTGGTGCTGTGAATCCGCCCCCACCTCCTCTTCCAGGGCCCCCTTTCTTCACATCATCTGTGAATCCAACATCAATAAGATCTGTATCTACTCCAGGAGGAGCTTCTGCCTAAGAAAAAGAGAGAAACCCGTATCATTTGGCCTGTCACCAGCTAGGTTCCCCAGGAAGCTGACTCTGAGATGGAGATTAGCGTGACAGAAGTTTACTGGAGAGGTCTCTTGGGATAGACACCTGTGGGGACATGAAGGAAGCAGGGCTGGGCAAAGGAAGAAGGTGGGCTGCCATGCATTCACAACAAAGGGGTAAGCTAATTCCCCCAGGGAGTTCTGGAGCTAGGCTGGGACTACAGCAGGTGCTCCCAACTGGGGACAAAGGGGCAGAGTCTTTAATCCCCTGCAATGACCAGTTACCAAATACAGGCTGCCCCCAGGAAAGACCCTGGGTAAGGAAGCTGTCTTCTGAGGGCCATTGCTGAAGGGACATTCAGCTGCGTGAGCCACCAGTCATCAGTACTCTCAAGAGCTGGGAGAGGGGCTTCCCTGCTGGCGCAGTGGTTAAGAATCTGCCTGCCAGCGCAGGGGACACGGGTTCAAGCCCTGGTCCAGGAAGGTCCCACATGCCGCGGAGCAACTAAGCCCGCGCACCACAACTACTGAAGCCCGTGCACCTAGAGCCCATGCTCCGCAACAAGAAAAGCCACTGCAATGAGAAGCCCACATACCGCAACGAAGACCCAATGCAGCCAAAAATAAATAAATTTAAAAAAAAAAAAAAAGCTGGCTGAATAAATGCTTCTGTCCTGAAACGTGTACTTCAGGCAGGGGTTGGGTTGTCTGAGCAGCACACCAAAACATATACTGTACCCGGTCAACATTAACTGCTGATTTACTATTTGCATATCTGCCCTTCTTTCACTGTAAGCCTCTTTAGGACAGAGACCTTGTTTATATATTTTCTGTATTCTCAGCTTTCTGGAGCACATGGCAGGCACACAAAAGATGTTTTCAGGATCTGTTCTGGGTCTTGAGGTTTTTCTTGCTACCCATAGGGGCCTCTCAATTCCTTGAACTTCATTGAAAAGTGGCAATAATGCCACTTTATATTTGTATCAAAGTTTGTACCTTTTCAAAGTGTTTTCAGTCATTCATCTCATCTGATCTCTAAATACTCTGAGAGATGCAGGCATATTTATTGTTATCCACTTGAGTGCAAAGAAAATGGTTATTTTTCAAAGACAGTGATATCGAGAGACTCATTTTCCTTTGTATTCTAAAAGACTCTAAACGTACCATGACCACAGAGTCAGGCTCATAGGGCACATTGTAGTTCTTGGCAATTTCAATCAGGTATCTCTCCACCAGGATTTTGGGTGGGGCCTCCACACTCAGTTTGTGCATTAGCTGTAAGTAAAAGATCCAGGGTTAAGATGCATCTGCATCAACCAGCCTAAGCCTAACCTGTATCAATTTTAAACTTTGTTCCTCACATTTCAAATTGAGAGGAAAAAAAGAAGCTCCATCCAGTTAAATTATTTTTTTCAATCACAAAGCACAAGACCCGTGTATCTCTCACATTCTCTGGTTACATATGCCTCAAAGGCTCATATTGCTGCCTTCCACATTTGAAATCATCTACCCTTCTCCCCACCTCACTTCTACCTCCATAAATCACAAGTGGCACAAAGGATAAGGTACAAAATCAGGAATGACACAGGATGATGGAAAGCTTCACCATCAGAGGTGTAGGACAGGGGTAAGGAGCTGACTGCACTGCCAGACAGCATTCTTCTCTCTCCTACTATGAAAGGTGCAATCCCAGATTAACCCTACATTACAGTGGTACCCACTGGACTCACTGCAGGCAATAAAAATAACCTGCCCCCACCCGACCCACTGCTTCATGTTTAACAATTACGTTCATTACCCGGTCATTCACAGTTCCAATCTGGTTGGTCCTACATAACTTGCCATATTCCTTGCTATACTTGGCACAGAGTTGATCAGCAACCTACAGAGAAAAAGAACAGTAAATAAAAATGGAAACCACTCCTACAGAGGGCTTCAAGCTTCCTCCTATTAACAGTAAACAGGATTTCCAAAAGACTAGGTCTGTAAAGCCTTAAGGGGTACATATTAATTAATTTAGTTATTTGTTTATCCAGCCATCCACTGAGCTGCAACTATGTGCCAAACTCTATTATAAGCATTATACACTACAAATGATGAAGAAAACCAGACATTGTACCTACTCTTATAAAATCTTACAGTCTCTGGGTAAAAACAATCATTACTCAAATAATCACAAAGATAAAGGTACAAATGCAGCTGTGATAGGGGAAAGGAAAAGTACACTAAACTATCTGCTTACAACAGTAGAATCAGACCTTATCAGAAAAGTCAGATAAAGTGATGCTTCACTGAGATGTAAAGGATGATCAGGAGTTAACATGGAGGGAAGGAAGAACATTCCAGGAAAAGAAAACATCATGTGCAAAGGCCTCTGCTGGAAAAACAGGGCCAATCCTCAAGCCAAAATAAAATCAGTGAGCCTCTTGTGCAAGGCCCAAAGGAACAGTGTGGCAGGAAATGAAGAAAGGCAGATGGGGGCCAGACAGTGCAGGGCCATGTAGGCTTTATTAGTTTTGTTTCTATCACAAGAACAACAGGAAACTACTAAAGGACTTTAAAGCAAGGGGCAGTGACAGGATCAGATCAGTGTTTTGAACAGAACCCTTAGTTGTTCTGATGGAATGGTGAACAGACTAAAGGAAGCCAAAGTAGATGTAGAAAAAACATTCGAGAAGTTACTACAGGGCTTCCCTGGTGGCGCAGTGGTTGAGAGTCCGCCTGCCGATGCAGGGGACGCCGGTTCGTGCCCCGGTCTGGGAAGATCCCACATGCCGCGGAGCAGCTGGGCCCGTGAGCCATGGCCGCTGAGCCTGCGCGTCTGGAGCCTGTGCTCCGCAACGGGAGAGGCCACAACAGTGAGAGGCCCACGTACCGCAAAAAAAAAACAAAAGAAGTTGTTACTACAATAGTACAGGCAGGAGATGACAGTGCTATTGGACCAGAGTGGTCCCAATACCTGGAAGTTCAGTGAGGGGGCACTCAGTGTTAGGTAGACTTTCAGTGGTACTGGGTACTTATAAGTTTGTTATTTGTCTTTTCACAATGGTTTTTGTTCTGCTTTCTACTATGCAGAAATCTTTAATTTTTACTTATCACTCTTTGTTTATGGCTTTTAGGTTTTGTGGCATGTTTATGCCTTTTCCACTATGAGATTATTTTTTTTTAATGCCTAACTTTGTTTCTTTAAGGTTTCATTTTTTTTTAAAAAAACATGTAAATCTTTGTTTCATCTGGAATTAATCTTGATATAAAGAAGGAGTATAAGAGAGGCTATAAACAAGATTTACATTAGAAGTAGAAGCAGCTGCCTCTACTCTCCCATTCCCCTACCCACAAAACTGTATGACCACCCTCCCTACCCTATCAGAATACAGGAGGCTTACTCTCTGGGGAGGTTAAAGGAACTCTGGGCTCCATGCACAGCAGAGAGCAGAGATACTGGCAACAAGAGAATTACGTGTAAATCTTCTCTAAGAGAGGAATGATACCTTTGGCTTCCTTCTCCCTATGCTCTCAAAAATGCAGCCAGCTTATACCTTCCAGGTAGAAGACAGAACTCCTCTCTGAGGAAAATGACCAATCCAAGGAAAGAAAACTAGTTCCTGACACTCTGGAGTTCCCTCAAGAAAGGGCTTAGTCAGATCATTAACAATAAGTTGGTGCTGGAGGTATCATGCTCCCTGATTTCAAGCTATACTAGAAAAGCTGCAGTCATCAAAACAGTATGGTACTGGCATAAAAACAGACAAATCAATGAAACAGAATAGAGAGCCCAAAAATGAACCCATAGTTATATGGGCAATTATTCTACAACAAAGGGGGCAAGAAAGTACAATGGGGAACAGATAGGCTCTTCAATAAATGGCGCTGGGAAAATTGGACTACTCTCTCAACACATACACAAAAATAAATTCAAAACAGATTAAAGACTTAAACGTAAGATCTTAAACCATAAAACTTCTAGGAAAAAATACAGGCAGTACGCTCTTTGACACTGATCTTAGTAATACTCTTTTGGGTATGTCTCAGGCACGGGGAAACAAAAGCAACAATAAACAAATGGGACTACACCCAACTAAAAAGCTTTTGTACAGTGAAGGAAACTATCAACAAAATGAAAAGGCCACCTACTGAATGGGAGAAGATATTTGCAAACAATATATCTGAGAAGGGGTCAATATCCAAAATATACAAAAAACTCATGCAACTGAACACCAAAAAACAATCCAATTAGAAAACTGGCAGATCTGTGACATTTTTCCAAAGACAACAAACACATGGCCAACAGGCACATGAAAAGATGCTCAATATCACTAATTAAGGAACTGCAGTTTTTTGTGTTTTTTTTCCCTCGGCGCTGCCTACGAAGGTGGCCGCCATCTCCTACTCGGCACCATGGCTGCCCTCAGACCACTCGTGAAGCCCAAGATCGTCAAAAAGAGGACCAAGAAGTTCATCCGGCACCAGTCAGACCGATATGTCAAAATTAAGCGGAACTGGCGGAAACCCAGAGGCATTGACAACAGGGTGCGCAGGAGATTTAAGGGCCAGATCTTGATGCCCAACATTGGTTACGGGAGCAACAAGAAAACAAAGCACATGCTGCCCAGCGGCTTCCGGAAGTTCCTGGTCCACAACGTCAAGGAGCTTGAAGTGCTGCTGATGTGCAACAAGTCTTACTGTGCTGAGATTGCGCACAACGTCTCCTCCAAGAACCGCAAAGCCATTGTGGAGAGAGCAGCCCAGCTGGCCATCAGAGTCACCAATCCCAACGCCAGGCTGCGCAGCGAAGAAAATGAATAGACAGCTCGTGTGCACGTTTTGTTTAATAAAACCGTAAAACGGCCACATCTGGCATTTCCCCCTTGGTTTCCCTCTTCAGTTTGTTTGACAGCTTGTCTCAGAGTTGCCCTTTTGCCTGTCTGTGCTCTGTGGAACCTTCTGTTTGGAAGGCGTTTGTAAAAGATACGTGATCCTTCCTTCATGGGGCCCAGGCCTCAGGTGCCCAGAGCAGCCTTGGTCAGCTCCAGGTGGGCTCAGGAAGATGTGGCCCTCAGACCACGGTAGGTTCTGAGACCCCTGATTGAAGGACCTTGCATCTTGGAGCACGTAGTCATTTTTAGCCTCACTTTATAAAGTGAGGAATTATCCTGTGTGGTTCTTGTGAAGATTGAGGACAATCAAGTTTCCTTTTCAACTACAGTCCTAGACCTTAGTCAACCGTACCTAGAATTCAGCTGTTTTATGAGGCTAAGAGGCCATTTTTCCAAGACGTGGTATTATTAAGTGGCAGCACAGGTCACAAGGAACAGGGCATGTGGCACTCTATAGCACAAGGTTGGATTTAAGGCCTTTAGTTCAGTAGATAAATGTCTTACAGATTGGCTCCTGTTCAAAACTCTGAAACGTTTGAGTAAATTGTTGGTCATTGTGTGACTTCTTTGAATTGACGTGGGGAGCATTCTGATAGTCTTGGCTACTGAGTAGAGGAACTGTGCAGAGAAAACAGTAACAGTTGAGGATCTGTCCTTTATTAACCTGGGATAGCAGAAAATTCTTTGGCCTGTCGCTTAATATTTCTGTGTCCTTGATACTAAAAACTAGAAAGGACATGTTCACAAACCACCTGGTTACACCTCGATGGGGGGACATGAAAGGTGGTTTGTACTTTTTCATTTGTGCTTTCCTGTCTCAGTTTGCTACCTAAGAGTTTTGGGATTAGAAAAAAAAACATTACATCTAATTCCCTACCCCACTCACCTGCCTCTGCAAAAATAATACACGTTCCTGATTTATCACTGCCAATGAGAAATAAAGCATTTTGGATTCTAAAGTAAAAAAAAAAAAAAAAAAAAAAAGGAACTGCAAATCAAAACCACAATGAGATATCCCCTTCACACCTGTTAGAATGGCTATCATAAAAAAAAGACCACATATAACAAGTGTTGGTGATGATGTGGAGAAAAAGGAACACTAGTGTACTGTTAGTGGCAATGTAAATTGGTGTAGCCACTATGGAAAACAGTATGGAGATTCCTCAAAAGATTAAAAACAGAACTAACATCTGATCCAGCAATTCCACTCCTGGGTATTTATCCAAAGAAAACAAAAACACTAATTAGAAAAAACATATATATGCACACCTATTCTCACTGAAGCATTATTTACAACCACCAAGACAGGGAAGCAACCCAAGTGCCCATCAATAGATGAATGAAAATGCAGTACATATATACAGTGGAATATTACCCATAAAAAAGAATGAAATCTTGCCATTTGCAACAACATGGACAGACCTAGAGGGCATTATGCTAAGCAAAATAAGTCAGACAGAGAATGAAAAATATCATATGATCTCACTTATATGCGGAATCTAGAAAATAAAACATATGAACAAACAAAAACAGAAACAATTATAGATACAGAGAACAATCAGGTGGTTGCAAGAGGTGGGTGGGAGTAGGAAATAGGTGAGGGAGATTAAGAGGTACAAAGTTCCAGCTGCAAAATAAATGAGTCACAAGTATGAAATGTACAGTGTGGGGAATATAGTCAATAACTAAGTAATGTGTTTGTATGGTGACATATCATAGCTAGACTTATCGTGATCATTTTGAAATGTATAGAAAAAAATCACTATGTTGTGTAACAGGAACAACATAATGTTGTAGGTCAATTACACTTCAAAAACAAACAAACATGCAACAAACTCATAGAAAAAGAGATCAGATTTGTGGTTACCAGAGGCAGGGAGTGGGAGGGAAGGGGGAATTGGATGAAGGCACTCAAAAGGTACTACAAATTTCCAGTTGTAAGGTAAGTAAGTACTAGAGATGTAATGCACAACATGATAAATATAATTAACACTGCTGTATGTTATATATGAAAACTGCTGAGAGTAAATCGTAAGAGTTCTCATTACAAAAATAAATTTTTCTATTTCTTTAATTTTGTATCTATATGAGGTGATGGATGTTCTCTAAAATTACTGTGATAATCATTTCATGATGTATGTAAGTCATTATGCTGTACATCTTATACAGTGCTGTATGTCAATTACATCTCAATGAAACTGGAAGGAAAAAAGAGAAAAAAACAAACACACAATGAATTGGCATCTGGCAATAAGCCCACCCAAGCACACAAGAGGTTCCAATCCACTTTTTAGTACCTCACTCTTAAATATGAACAGCCAAGGGCCATGAAACCTTTCAGAAAAGCCTCTATTATAAAGATAGTTTAAATCTAAGAAATAGATAGAAGGAAACAATACAGAAACAAGAAAAGTTAAAAAGGGACTATAATATTCTCAGAGAGTTAGAAGACATTGCAGCCATGAGACAAAAATAATAGACTATTAAAAAAATACATATTCAGAGACTTAAAAAGAGCTCTTAAAAAATAAAAACAGGGCTTCCCTGGTGGCGCAGTGGTTGAGAGTCCACCTGCCGACGCAGGGGACGTGGGTTTGTGCCCCGGTCCGGGAGGATCCCACATACCGCAGAGCAGCTGGGCCCGTGAGCCATGGCCGCTGAGCCTGCGCGTTAGGAGCCTGTGCTCCGCAACGGGAGAGGCCACAACAGTGAGAGGCCCGTGTACCGCAAAAAAATTAAAAAATAAAATAAAAACATACAGAAGACAAGGAAATCTCATAAGATAGGTTGGGAGATAAGACTGAGACAATCTCCTAGTGAATAACTGGCAAAGATGTAGAAGATAGGAGAGAAAACAACTCGACTGAATTTGTACCTGAGCAGTCAGTACCATATCCACGTTGTGGCAGGCAATTTCTCAATGAATTTTTCTGTCTCTTCTACCAGATTCTGAGCTACAAGAGTAGGGCTGGTGTCATACTTTGCTCACCACTGTGCTCTCAGTACCCACCCAACTCACAACATCTGCTCAATAAATATTTGTGGAATGAATCAATGAAGCAAAACATCCGTTCCCTTAAATTAATGTTATTTTAACTTTACTGGTTTACAGTTGTATAAAAACTCTTCTATTTTTACATACTTAAATAACATTACAATAAAAATAATTTAAGAAAAAACTGGGGAGTATTTGTAACTTTGCCCCTTAGAAAAATTACTCAACTTTGGAAAACACTGTTCTATTCCATGATATAAGGACTGAAAAGGAGGAAGAAACAAGTTTACAAAGCCTTTTTCAAAGGCAGCATGAGAAGGGTACAAAAATACATAGTCAAAAAAGCAGAAGTGACTTATTTACCAACCTTTCTAATAGGAAAAACTTCATGCATCACTAAAACTGGTTGTACTCACAATTTTCAACTCAGCCACTTCTGACTGGAGTCGAGGAGCAGCCCAAATCAGTGTAGACACAGATTCAGCCAGACCAGAATCTAACTCCCTAATTAAGGTAAAAAAAATAAATAAAATTTACCATTCTTTCAAACAAACAAAACCCCATCATCTGTATCCCATACTTGATAGCCTCTAAGGCAATTTCACAAATCTCACTGGATTCTCACAATAACTCTAGGCTTCAAGCCATCTCTGTCATCCTATTTTGGAGGGGGAAACACCAACTAAGTAACAAGCCCAAGGTCACAAAGTCAGAAAATGGTGGAGCAAAGACTCAAACTTAGGCCCCTTGATTTCAGATTCCAAATTTTCTTTTCAACAGTTGTCTACATTGAGATCAAGCCTTCAAGTGAATAGCAGGAAGAATGTTGTTGGGTATGTGAAGTGGTAGTCCCTTAGTGCTATCGCCCTACGTGTAGGAAGAGACCAGTATTACTACTCCTTTCTCAAATTCCAGAGGTGATTTGACTTAGGTCTTCAAATTAAAATACCTTACTTCATTACAGTTATACAAGACGAAAAAGTTCTAGAGGTGTGCTGAACAACACAGTGCCTACAGTTAAACAATACTGTATTGAGTGCTTTAAAATGTTTAAGGCAGATCTCATGTTAAATGTTCTTATCCAAAAAAGGGGGTACAAGGAAATTTCTGGAGGTGATGACTGTTTTCTAACTTGATTGTGATGATGGTGTACAGGTGTATGCCTATGTCCAAACTCGTCAAATTGTACACATTAAATATGTGAAGTTTTTTCCTAAATAACTATACCTCAACGAAGCTCAAAAAAAAAAAAAAAAGACAAACCAGCTTACTTCATAGACTGGATGAGGCCAAACCGAGCCAGCAGCAGGTCACAGTACAGCTCCAGGATCTCCATGGCCTCCACAAGGTAGTCTTCTCGAATAATGTGCTCCACTCGGATTCGAGCTCGTTCATCTTTCCCAGCAGCCAGATAGTCAGCAATCTCTTTCCTTGCTTTCTGGGCCAGTTCCGCTAAAGCACAAATCCCACTCCAGTCACAAAGTAGTAGTATACTGGGCCCTGGCCTGCAGGCAGACATCCACCCCAAAACAGAAAAGTGGGTGTTTCTACTATATCCTAGGCTCACCCTCCCTTAGCAAATTTAGTCTCATCTCATCTAGTCTAGAATTTGCTACGTCGTCTAGATGAGAATATTGTTTGTGTAGCCAGAAATTTCCACCTATGGAGTCACGTTACCTATTCCATAGCAAGCATGTGTTGTTCCTTTTTCTGCAACAAAGTGATTCAGTCTAACTAGTCACAAAGGACAGCAGAAATGTATCCAAAACCTAAAGGATATGGGATCCTTAAGACTTCATAGTGCTAGCCTGAAAGAGCCAATATTGAGGTGCTAGGACTCAGTGGTGTATTTTGGGAAAGAAAATATAATGCAATCATGCATAACTCACTTTTTTTTTTCTCCAATAGTTTAAGACGGTTTATGACTAATCTCAAATTGACTCGTAAACGCTCAGCTTTAAATCCAGAGCCCAGCATGCTGTGCTGTTCCTCCTGGAAAAAGATAAGAAGCACAGTGACTACTTTCAAGTTAAAATTAGTTCGGGAACTAAGACCAAGTTAGAGGGTGGATTATTTGACATTATAAACCAGAGTAGTTTTCTAATACAGGTAAATAACATGGTCTGACTCACATTTTTTAAAGGTCATTTGGCTGTTGGGTGGAGAACTGATTGGGGGAGGATAATAATGGAAGCAAGAGAACCAAGAACAAGGCTATTACAACAGTCCAAACAAAAAATGAAAATAGCTTAGACTGGGATAGTTAGCAGTGGTGATGGTAGAAGTGATTGGATTTGAGATCTGTTTTGAGCACAGAGATGAAAGAACCTGGTGATGGATAAAATGATTATCTATCTCTGTACTGGTGTAGGAGTGGGGTGATAAAAACAAAGAAGCTGGAAGGCCTCCTACTTCTCCCCCAAAAAAGATAAGAGGTAGTAATAAGAAAAGATTATCAAATTTAGAATTAAATTCAAAAATATTATCACCTTAATTCCTCAAATCCTCCTACTAAGTCTTAGCCTTTGGAACAAGCTACTGCCCAAGATCACAGAAATATCATTAACATCTACCCACCTACAGAGAAATATACAAAGAGGCAAAAAAGTTTAAAAAAGAACTGCTCTATAAAATTCGACAACAGGGATAAACAACAAGGTCCTACTGTATAGCACAAAGAACTAAATTCAATATACTATGATAAACCATAATGGAAAAAAATATTTTAAAAAAATAGTATGTATACATATATACAACCGAATTACATTGCTCTACAGAAGAAATGAACACAACACTGTAAACAACCAGTAAAAAAAATTTAAGAACAAAAAGCAAAATAAAATAAAATTTGACAACAGAAGGCTATTATTTACTAAGACTTTTTTACTGAACAGCAGAGTTAAAGTCAACAAAACCACTCCCTCCACCCATAAGACTTTAGGGTGTAACACTGTGCATTGACCACTGTGTACTCTGTATCAAGACAGCACTATTTCTCTCTATTAATTATGAACCTGAACTTCAAAACATGTAATATCCAGAAAAAAGCTAGGCATAACAAAGTAACCCAAGGACAGACAAACCAAAAAACATGCCCAATGTAAGGACAAACACTGGGAATAGTATGTCTGCCTGTGCATAAACCACTAACAGAAAACATCAGATGTATTTTCCTTTTGTGAAACTGCCTGCAGAATCCTTTATACTTCATTTAATAATTAACCCAAGTCCCAGTTTACAATGGTAAATATCTGGGATCCATGATAATACTAAATTATGTTCAATCCACCTAACAAATATTTGCTGATTATCTCTATGACAGACAATGGCTAGATGCTGGAGATAAAAAAATTTAGAAGGCACAGTCCTTGTGATCAAAAGAACTTAAATTCTACTGGAAAAAAAACAGCTAAGAATATCTGGCAACTACATTACTATTTGCTAAGAACTAGAATTCTAGAGTAGTACTCAACTGGAAGTGATTTTGCCTAGAGGGGACATTTGGGAATGACTGGAGACATTCTGGTTTGTCATGATTTCAGGAGATGGTACTAGCATATATACTAGGCATACAAGGATGCTGCCTACATCCTACAATGAACAGGACAACACCCCCGCCCCAAACAAAAAAAAAATCCAGCCCAAAATGTCAACAGTGTCAAGATTAAAAAACCTATTCTAGAGAAAAGACATGCAACCTGCTCAGGGATGTTACAGAATTCTTTCTAGAAGAAGGAAAAGCCTAAGCCAAGTCCTGAAGGACAAGCAAGATATTCGTAAGGTAAAAAGAGGGTGTGACTATCCTGGGCAGAGGGAGTGATGTGTGTAAAATCCAGGTACTAGAAAGAACAAGAAGTTTTGTGAGAAACACAAGTTCAGTACAGCTGAAGCATGGTATTAATTACAGCTTATGCCACATGTCTCATAATCCTAAATTCAAAACTTCAATTCAGGGCTTCCCTGGTGGCACAGTGGTTGAGAGTCCGCCTGCCGATGCAGGTGACACAGGTTCGTGCCCCGGTCTGAGAGGATCCCACATGCCGCGGAGCGGCTGGGCCCGTGAGTCATGGCCGCTGAGCCTGCTCGTCCGGAGTCTGTGCTCCACAACGTGAGAGGCCACAACAGTGAGAGGCGCGCATACCGCAAAAAAAAAAAACAACAAACTTCAATTCAAAAATTATTTAGATGATGTCAGGTGCTATAGTAGGTTCTGGTGCTGACTAGATCCATACAGTATTCCTGTTCTGAAGGCATTCATAACCAGAGATAGATGGGAATTAGAAAAACAGCCAGGAAAACAGTAACTAGTACTAACGTTTACTCTACCAGGCACTTGCCCAAGATCAGCCAGCAACTACGTGGTAGAGCTAAGGATAAAACCTAAGTGCATCTGAATTCAAAATCCAATTAAACAATCCTAATCATACAGTACTACATCATTTTTGGTACTAACAACTGTGATACAATATATATTTTTAACCCCCTTCAACAAATATTTATTGAATGCCTACTATACTGTGACAGGCCCTGGAGATAATATTGGTAAGGAAAAACAGACATGGTTACTGCCCTTATGGAAGTTTACAGTCTAGTTAGAGAAACTTATCACATCAGTAACTAAAATAACAACTGCAGTAAGGGCCACAAAGAAATAATGGTTCTCTGGAGTTTATTATTATGGGATTTGAATTCTTCAGTGGATACTGTCTCATAGATAAAAGATAACAATACTGGGGGTCTGATACAGTTATGACAGAAAAACATCAAGATTTCTCGGTGGTTCTTAAGTAGTCTATAATCATCACATGCCGTCAATACTTGCAAACAAAATATTAGTCATATCTGTACTTTATTTTCAGGAGGCTTAAAAACATATACATTTTTTTTTTTTTTTTTTTGCAGTACACTGGCCTCTCACTGCTATGGCCTCTCCCTTGTGGAGCACAGTCTCCAGACGCGCAGGCTCGGCGGCCATGGCTCACGGGCCCAGCTGCTCCACGGCATGTGGGATCTTCCCGGACCGGGGCACGAACCCGTGTACCCTGCATCGGCAGGCGGACTCTCAACCACTGTGCCACCAGGGAAGCCCAAAACATATACATTTTGACCTACTAATTCTACTCCTAGAAACTTAACCTAAGGAAATAATCAGAGCTTCATGCACAGAATTTTATACAAAAATATTTATCATGGGGCTTCCCTGGTGGCGCAGTGGTTGAGAGTCCACCTGCCAATGCAGGGGACACGGGTTAGTGCCCCGGTCCGGGAAGATCCCACATGCCATGGAGCGGCTGGGCCCGTGAGCCATGGCCGCTGAGCCTGTGCGTCCGGAGCCTGTGCTCTGCAACGGGAGAGGCCACAACAGTGAGAGGCCTGCGTAACGCAAAAAAAAGAAATATATATATATATATATATATGTATATATATGTGTATATATATACATATATATATACACATATATATATATTTATCAGCACATTTTAAGACCAAAAAACTGAAATAATGAACCATATGAATAATGAAATAGTAGTTAAACAAATTATATATATTTACGATGGAATTTTAAGTAGCCACTAAATTTTTTTTTTTTTTTTTTTTTTAATTTATTTATGGCTGTGTTGGGTCTTCGTTTCTGTGCGAGGGCTTTCTCTAGTTGCGGCAAGTGGGGGCCACTCTTCATCACGGTGCACGGGCCTCTCACTATCGCGGCCTCTCTTGTTGCGGAGCACAGGCTCCAGATGCGCAGGCTCAGTAGTTGTGGCTCACGGGCCTAGCTGCTCCGTGGCATGTGGGATCTTCCCAGACCAGGGCTCGAACCCTGCATGTCAGGGTGTCCCCTGCATTGGCAGGCAGACTCTCAACCACTGCGCCACCAGGGAAGCCCTAAAATATTTTTTAAAAAGCATTTACTGGGACTTCCCTGCTGGCACAGTGGTTAAGAATCCGCCTGCCAATTCAGGGGACATGGATTCAATCCCTGGTCCAGGAAGATCCCACATGCCACAGAGCAACTAAGGCTGTGCACCACAACTGCTGAGCCTGTGCTCTAGAGCCCATGCGCGGCAACTACTGAGCCCATGCACCGCAACTACTGAAGCCCACGCGCTCTAGGGCCTGTGTGCTGCAACTACTGAGCCCATGTGCTGCAACTACTGAAGCCCTAGAGCCCATGCTCTGCAACAAGCCTAGAGTCCATGCTCTGCAACAAGCCTAGAGCCCATGCTCTGCAACAAGAGAAGCCACCGCAATGAGAAGCCTGCGCACCACAACGAAGAGTAACCCCCGCTCACCGCATACAGAGAAAGCCCACACACAGCAACGAAGACACAATGCAGCCAAATAAATAAATTAAAAGCATTTATTAACATATTTATTAATGATATTACTTTAAAAAGCATGATTATATATGCAGGATGACTCCAAATTCTGAGTTTTAAAAAAAGCACATATGTAAAGACAAAGGCTAGACTAAAAAAGCAAACAAAAACAGATTTAATTTTTCCTATATGTAAAACTCTTTTCAAATCCAAGGAATTTGAACTAACATTAAAGCTAACACTAAAAACAAAATCTACCTCAGAAAGTATATAATTCGGAATTTCTATCAAAAGACAAAGAATAATATAAACAAATTCATTTGCCTCCTTAGAAAAGCAAAATGTTAACTCATCAGTAAACATTAAGATCAACTTATCAGAATAGGTATCTAAAGTGGCTAGACACTGAAAGACATAGAAGTGTTAATGGAAGAGACAGGTAATAAGGGGGTAGCTTTAGCAACATGAAGAAACTCTGGAGGGTATAAAGACATCTCTATTTCACATATTTGCCTAAAATGGGTCAGCATCCACAAATGCTAGTTTGGGACTATAATGGAACAGCTTGGAAAAGAAAGGCACCCAAACAATCATAAGAATAGGGACTCTGAAGAAGAAAGTGCTAAAATTCTCTCAAAGAGGAGCTTAAAAATATTTTATGCTGCAAATATAAATGGAACTCTGTGAAAGAAGTTGAAAACACTGAAGTGAGGTCTATATTTCACTGTTAATCTTTTGGCTGGGAATGTGTGGGGGAGTTTCTCTCTCCCAAACACCCTACTGTAAACCTACTGTAGAAAGCAGATAAAAATAAACCTAAATTACTAATCTTACGATTCAGTAATAGTATTTGTTCAAATTTACAAAAATAAGTAAAATCACAGTGCCCCTTTAAAGGAGTCTAACAATCAGGGTGCCAGCTGGAAACACATA
The DNA here is from genome assembly GCF_000442215.2 of Lipotes vexillifer. NCBI lineage: Eukaryota > Metazoa > Chordata > Mammalia > Artiodactyla > Lipotidae > Lipotes > Lipotes vexillifer. The sequence continues at coordinate 3,159,844 of NW_006789896.1, read as the reverse complement.
GTATCCACAGCTGGGTAATGTGAGACTTTAATAAAGAGATTACGTACAGGACCTCCCTGGTGGTCCAGGGGTTAAGACTCCGAGCTCCCAATGCAGGGGCCCCGGGTTCAATCCCTGGTCGGGGAACTAGATCCCGCATGCATGCTGCAACTAAGAGTCCACATGCCCCAAGTAAAGATCCCACGCGCCGCAACGAAGATCCCACATGCCACAACTAAGACCCAGTGCAGCCAAATAAATAAATAAATATTTTTAAAAAGAGAGACTACTCATGCAGCTTAGTAACAAAAAAACAAACAACCCAATCCAAAAATGGGCAGAAGACCTAAACAGACATTTATCCAAAGAAGATATACAGACTGCCAACAAACACATGAAAGAATGCTCAACATCATTAATCATTAGAGACATGCAAATCAAAACTACAATGAGTTATCATCTCACACCAGTCAGAATGGCCATCATCAAAAAATCTAGAAACAATAAATGCTGGAGAGGGTGTGGAGAAAAGGGAACACTCTTGCACTGCTGGTGGGAATGTGAATTGGTACAGCCACTGTGGAGAACAGTATGGAGGTTCCTTAAAAAACTACAAATAGAACTACCATATGACCCAGCAATCCCACTACTGGGCATATACCCTGAGAAAACTGTAATTAAAAGAGTCATGTACCAAAATGTTCATTGCAGCTCTATTTACAATAGCCAGGAGATGGAAACAACCTAAGTGTCCATCACTGGATGAATGGATAAAGAAGATGTGGCACATATATACAATGGAATATTACTCAGCCATAAAAAGAAACAAAATTGACCTATTTGTAATGAGGTGGATAGACCTAGAGTCTGTCATACAGAGTGAAGTAAGTCAGAAAGAGAAAGACAATACCATATGCTAACACATATATATGGAATTTAAGAAAAAAAAATGTCATGAAGAACCTAGGGGTAAGACAGGAATAAAGACACAGACCTACTAGAGAATGCACTTGAGGATATAGGGAGCGGGAAGGGTAAGCTGTGACAAAGCGAGAGACAGGCATGGACATATATACACTACCAAACATAAGGTAGCTAGTGGGAAGCAGCCACATAGCACAGGGAGATCAGCTCGGTGCTTTGTGACCGCCTGGAGGGGTGGGATAGGGAGGGTGGGAGGGAGGGAGACACAAGAGGGAAGAGATATGGGAACTTATGTATATGTATAACTGATTCACTTTGTTATTAAAAAAATAAATTAATAAAAGTGAGGTACCACATACTCATTATTAGCCCCTAATCCTATCAAAATTGCATCTTTAATATAATTAATGTTAGTGAGAGAAAAAAATGAAATAAAATGCAGATTATTCATTTGGTTAGGGGAATAGATAGCTATATGGGAGATCAGAATCTAAAAGTGGTATTTAAAATCCATAAGGTAGTCAGTTTATCACTGTCAAATTGATTTTTGCACGTAATGGAAAGAAACATAAGTTCTTGCTGCTTTTAACCCTTCTAAATGAGTCAAAAAAACCCACAAAATATATCAGCAAGTATACTGTGCACAAATAAAGACACTACGGGTTTGAAGGAACTTTATTGATCAATGATAGAAATATACTCTATTTCTGTAAGCCTTTCAATTAAATAATGTGAAATATTTGTGACGTACAATAAAGACATTTAGAAGAATAAAAAGAAAAAGAGAAACTACTTACAAAGCTGTGGGTAAGATTTAGAGAAGCCAACAAAGGACAGTGAATTGCCCCAGAACCATTAACACATCTAGGCCTGAAGGAGCAAGATGAGGAAGTAGAACCAGGAGAGGGTAGCTATATGGAAAGGGCCACCAGACAGAAATCACTGGTAGAGGTATGCAGACCACTTGCAGCAACCTGGAAGGGAAGCAGCAGGGGAATAAATACCTAGCCCTCATTCCTCCTGCCGATCCATCTACCCTTCAACTGGAAGCCAGAAAGCAAAGGGGCCCACAGACACGGTACAGGTGAATGAGCCTCCAGGGATGTAGATCAGAGGGAAAAGGATGGTATGTGGCTCTGGAGGAGGAAACAGAAGGTATCCAGCCCAAAGACTATTATTTTTCCACAAGACCAAAGAAGCCAGAACCTACATCTACCAAAGCAACCTCAAATTTACACTGTACTAAGACTTCAGTTAACCAAGCTAGAAAATTGAAGCTAAATGGTCTTTCTAAAATAATAAGTACGGTATAGTCAATATAATTTAAGTTCTTACAATATAATCTCTAAAGTCCGTTTCAACCCTATGATTCTGCAGGACACTAAATATCCCATTGTACTGAATTATACGAAATAGGCAAAAAGGCATAGACAATTGAGATTAATCCTCAAGACATCTCTTGCAAATCTTACTTCTTAAAAGTAACGTAGGGCTTCCCTGGTGGCACAGTGGCTGAGAGTCCGCCTGCCAATGCAGGGGACATGGGTTCATGCCCCGGTCCGGGAAGATCCCAAATGCCACAGAGCGGCTAGGCCCGTGAGCCATGGCCGCTGAGCTTGCGCATCCGGAGCCTGTGCTCCGCAACGGGAAAGGCCACGGCAGTGAGAGGCCCGCGTACCGCAAAAAAAAAAAAAAAGTAACGTAATCTGCACACCCATGTTCATAGCAGCATTATTCACTACAGCCAAGTGGTGGAAACAATCTGTCCATTGACAGATGAATAGATAAACAAAATGTGTATACATCTGTGTATATATACACACACAATGGAGTACTAGTATTAGTATACTCCAATACTCCATGTTGTAGCACATGACTTTTCTTCCATTGAAGGTTAAATAATACTCTATTCATCTATCAGTATTCTAGCAGTATTAGTCTATCAGTATTTAATAATATATATATCTTAATGGTAACCGTATGCATATACCTTAGGATCCAGCAATCCCATTCCTGGATATATACCCCGAAAGAAATCTGTACAGAAGACCATGAAGACACACGTATACAGATTCTGCGGTAGTAAGGAGGTGGAGGAATGCTAAGTGTCCATTACAAGAAGACATAAAATGTAACAGAAACATGACAGAATACTATCCAGAAATCAGAATGAACTACCTATACTTAGAAAAGCATGAATAGCCCTTAAAAAACAGAAGTAAAGAACAGGGTTCTAGGTTCAGCATTCCTTTCACTGAATGAAGCTATAAATCCTGAAGAGCATGTATGAAGCAGCTGTTTTTGAGGATTCTGAAAAGTAAATAATAGAAGCTGGATGGAGACCAGAATTTGATATGCCAATAAAGTGGCAGTAAGTTTATCACCTTTTTTCCTCTTATATTCCCTGGCCTATATACAAGGCAGCCTGAAACCGAGAAGTGAACAGTGATAGAGAAAGGAAGAATAACAAGAGAAGTTCTCTAGTCCTGCCTTGAGAAACCAGAAAGGGGGACCCCTGGTGTGGACAGAGTGGGTGAAATACACCAAACCAGGAAAGTCAACTCATGGAAAAGACAATCAACATACATCAATGCTGAGATTATACAGATGTTGGAATTAATTGACAAAGACTTTAAAGCAGCTACTATAGGGCTTCCCTGGTGGCGCAGTGGTTGAGAGTCCACCTGCCGATGCAGGGGACGAGGGTTCATGCCCCGGTCCGGGAAGATGCCACATGCCGCGGAGCGGCTAGGCCCGTGAGCCATGGCTGCTGAGCCTACGCATCCGGAGCCTGTGCTCTGCAACAGGAGAGGCCTCAACAGTGAGAGGCCCACATACCGCTAAAAAAAGCAGCTACTATAAAAATGTTGCAACAATTCAAGTATACTTCAATAAAAAAAAATTTTTTTAAAAACGTTGCAACAGGGGGCTTCCCTGGTGGTGCAGTGGTTAAGAATCCGCCTGCCAACGCAGTGGACACGGGTTCGAGCCCTGGTCCAGGAATATCCCACGTGCCGCGGAGCAACGAAGCCCGTATGCCACAACTACTGAGCCTGCGCTCTAGAGCCCACGAGCCACAACTACTGAGCCCACATGCCACAACTACTGAAGCCCGTGCGCCTAGAGCCTGTGCTCTGCAACAAGAGAAGCCACCACAACAAGAAGCCCGCACACCGCAACGAAGAGTAGCCCCCGCTCACAACCAGAGAAAGCCCGCGCACAGCAACGAAGACCCAACACAGCCAAAATAAATAAATAAATAAATTTATTTTAAAAAAAAACAGGGCTTCCCTGGTGGCACAGTGGTTGAGACTCCGCCTGCCGATGCAGGTGACGCGGGTTCGTGCCCCGGTCCGGGAAGATCTCACATGCCGCGAAGCAACTGGGCCTGTGCACCACAACTACTGAACCTGTGCTCTAGAGCCTGCGGGCCACAACTACTGAGCTTGCATGCTACAACTACTGAAGCCTGCACGCCTAGAGCCAGTGCTCCGCAACAAGAGAAGCCACCGCAATGAGAAGCCCGCACACCGCAACGAGGAGTGGCCCCCGCTCACCGACAACTAGAGAAGGCCCGAGCGCAGCAACAAAGACCCAATGCAGCCAGAAATTAAAAAAAAAAAAAAAGACCCATACTCAAAGAAAAGGTCTAATAATCTAAGGATCAGCTGATAAATAAAATTTAAAAACTGAATAGTTGATGTACAATATTATATGTTACAGATATACAGTACAGTGATTCACAATTTTTAAAGATTACAGTCCATTATTAAATGGAATTTTGTATGTGTCTTAGGTTAAAATAAAATGTTAAAGATATGCTTTGTATCTTTTTTCCCCTGCTTTAACTTTTTTGATTAACTGTTTTGACCTCATTGGAGGATTTCAACTGTATATAATCAGTATAGCTCTTCTTGAAGGCAAACACTATTTCTGAGGTTCCACTGTTATTCTCACACTGCCTTACAGTACTTAGTACAAAGCTGTCACTCATTCATCATGTTAATTACTGGAAATTTAACTAAAAATAACATTAATTTTTAGGGGCTTCTCTGGTGGCGCAGTGGATGGGAGCTCGCCTGCCAATGCGGGGGACACAGGTTCGACCCCTAGTCCGGGAGGATCCTGCATGCCGCGGAGCAGCTGGGCCCACAAGCCACAGCTTGAGGCCTGCGCGCCTGGAGCCCGTGCTCCACAGCGGGGGAGGCCATCTCAGTGAAAAGCCCGTGTGCTGCAGCGGAGACCCAATGCAGCCAAAAATAAATAATAAAAATTAATGAAAAAAATAATAATAACATTGATTTTTGAATTTCACAAACTTAAAGAATCTAGTTTTGTTTTAGATTTAAGGAAAGGAAAATAATTTGCCAAAACACTTTCTCAACTTGAGTTCTGAGGATTTTCAACTTTCAGAAATTAGATTACTGGACTACCCTGGTTGCCCAGTGGTTAAGACTCCGTGCTTCCAATGCAGGGGGCACAGGTCCTAAATAATTACCAATATATTTTAAAAATCATCACACCCAAAACTTACCTAATACAAAAGATCAATTTAATGACAATTTCAGGATTTGGGGGGGGGGGGCGCATGCAGCACAGCTTGCAGGGATCTTAGTTCCCCGACCAGGGACTGAACCTGGGCCCCAGCAGTGAAAGTGCCAAGTCCTAACCATTGGACCTCCAGGGAATTCCCACATTTCAGGATTTCAACCTGTGTTTCCAAAGCTAACTACCATAAACTTTGTATCTTACATGATTAGGAATATTAATTTTAGGAATAACCTAGGAGTTAATAAACTGTTCTGGTAAACAGTTACTGTTTTATACATATACAAACATTTACACACATAAAACAAACATATATACATTACCACATACTAATATTGTCCAATACCTAATTTAAAATTCTCTTCTGATTTAGAGGTTATTCTGAGATCATTTTGTGCCTCAACATTTTTACTGTCATTCATCCACTCACCAAACATTTGTTGAGTGCTATTCTATCAAGTACTGTGCTAAGCCAACAGAGACAAGAGACATTTAAGTAAGATGTGACCCTGGTATTTCAAAGAGTTCACAATCTAATGGGGACAACTGACACAAAAAACAACTATAAGATATATAAATAACTATAACATAAACCTTATAAAAGGATTATGAACTAGTGACTGCAAATCTACTTCTCAGTATTCTAACTACTATTTTTATTATTGTAACACCATGTCACACACTGGTCAGCAACCTCATGTTCCCTTCTTGGCTCTTTCCAATCCCTCACTTTACCCCAGACCTTAACATTGGAACAACAAACTGATCTAGTCTCTCTTTTATCACTCAGCTCCAGGAGCCTTTTAAAACTGGATAATCTCTCCATCCTGAATAAGGAAAAATATAAAACCATGGACTGGCTCATTCCTCATTTTACTTGGGGGGAGAAGGGAAAGACTGCTGCAGCTCAGAACAGCTACCCAAATTAGTGAAGCTGCCCAGAGGCAGTAATCCTGAAAACTTAGCTAGAAATAGCAAAACAGACCCTCATGTCCTAAGAAACCAACTTTAGAGTCTTGTAGCTCCAAAAGAACCAAGCTGGGAAGGGAGGCAACAGAGTCAATAGTGGATAGAATGATATTTTGTAGTACACAGGAAAACTTCTGTATTTGAAATGTGTTATTTTATTTATCCTGAATACTTCTTTCTTGTAAGTGATGTAAACAGATTTAGGTATGATTTAGGTATTGCAGAGATGAAGATGTGACATAAAAAAGAAAGCATTTCCAAGATAATATAGCCCAATTCTTAAAACCATTTCATTTACAGAATGCCAAGTTTACTGTATTTTCACACTATAATCAAATCTCCAGTGACCAAACTAATCAAGATTGAAAATTTAATAAAATAAAGGGCCACAAAACCAGTAGCATCATGTATAACTCACAACAAAAGTACAGGCTTCAGAATTCAGAGACCATCAAGATTTTCTGGAAGGAGCTATAAATACTGAAATGTGTAGGCATTATAAAAGGATCTTTATCTTGTTTCTCAATAAAAGTAATATTAAAAAAATTACAAAAAATTCTTTGGGTAGGGCTTCCCTGGTGGTGCAGTGGTTGAGAGTCCGCCTGCTGATGCAGGGGACACGAGTTCGTGCCCCAGTCCGGGAAGATCCCACATGCCACGGAGCGGCTGGGCCCGTGAGCCATGGCCGCTGAGCCTGCGCGTCCGGAGCCTGTGCTCTGCAACGGGAGAGGCCACAACAGTGAGAGGCCCGCGTACCGCAAAAAAAAAAAAAAAAAAAAAAAAAATTCTTTGGGTATACTTTTACCAAGAGTTTCTCTTAAGGCATATTTTTACAAAGTTGTTAATGATGGACTCTGATCACTAGTGAATCCTTATATCACTTAACAGCATATCTGCTACAGCCTATAGAACCTTATTTTAATGGCTGCCTAATACCACACTGAATAATCATTTTTAATTAATTCCTCAACCTTTTTATATTTGCCATATAAAATAATGCTGAAATTAGTATTCATGTGCATACTACTTTTACTGTATTTTAAATTACTTCATTAGACTTCACTCTTTTCTAGTTTTATTTTTAAATCAAAAGAGACTACACATCATTGGGACTTGATTCTGATTTTAAAGGAATGAGAGCTAAACTAAGTAGACTAGAGTTGGGGATTCTGGAGTTCCTATCATTGAGAAGCCAGAGGCACAGGAAGAGAGGAAGAAAGAAAACAATTTGGACAGAATAACACTACTTTAAAAATGAGAAAACTTGAGAAACTGGGTGGCTTTAAAATGTAATACTAACATTGAGGTTTCAAAACAATCTTTTATCCTCTAATAAAAGGATATTACTAAGTCCTCCTATCCCAGAAGATGAGGTTCTGAGGAAGCTGTAAAAACAAAATTTCCCGTGGAAATTTCTCCGTAGGTAAAGGAGTCAAAGGGGGGGAGGGGGAGGAAACATATATAGATATAGATATAGATATATATCAACTATTACTTTATTAAATAAATACACAACAGGGGTATAAACGAAATAAGACTGGACATGATCTGATCGTTGTTGAAGCTGGATTAGGAGGGAATTCATTACAGTCTTTACCTTTGTCTGTTTGCAATGTTCGTAATAAAAAATAATGAATACGCAAGCATAACAGAAAAACTATGACCAGCTCTTAATTTCAATCTTACTACTTCAGAGAGTGGAAGTGGCTGCCTCTCCTATTACCTAATCATTAAACCGGGCGGCCTTCGGTCCCGG
>NW_006789896.1:3136307-3151658 GCF_000442215.2 Lipotes vexillifer | reverse complement strand
ATTAAACCGGACGCTCTTCGGTCCCGATTCCGGTAAAACTTTATGCAGGTCGAGTTTCAAGTCCTCTCACCTCCAGCACCGCGGAAGAGGAGCGATGAGAACAGAAAGAGGAAGGGGGCAAAGACAGGGCTACAGGCTCCTCACTAGATTTCTCATCAGACAGACAGAGGTCTGCGAAAGGGGGCCAAAGGTCGCTTTTTGCTTCCGCTAAAGAAAAACGCAGTTTCTTCCGGGGCCCCCAGGTACCTTCCCAGGAGGCCGCCGCGCCCGGGGGGAGGCTGCCGGGCTCGGAGGCGAACAGACTCCTGCAGGCACCGGGGACACAACCTTACCGAAGTCTCCCTGGGCCAGAAGGGACCGAGTAAGCGAGTCCCCGAGAGCGCCGGCCCGGCCCTGTCCCTGTCGGGTGCCGAAGCCCAGGCCGCGGCGTTTCCGCCCCGGGGAAGTGACGCCTCGGAGCAGGGAAGACAACGAAGTTTGGCGGCGTCAAGTATTCGGGACCAACGGTCTCCAAGTTGCCTGCGGCCCTGCCACGCCCCCGGGCCCGGCCTTGGGCGGCGTTCCGCGCCACAGCCCTTCCGGCCCGACCTCCAGCCTGACCCTCACATCCAGGATCCTTCTCTTTTTCCTCACCTGCCACCTCAGGGTCCTCTGAATCCTGGGCTAGGGACTTCTAAATCCGGAGCGCACTGTGAGGAGGAAAACAAAGATCCTTGACGCTGAAGAAGCCACACTCACCTGACCGAATCCGGACCTGAAAACGGAAGAGACAGACTTGGGGAGGAAGGCTCAGCATCCAAAATGGCGGCTAACAAGTCCTCAGCACAGTGAGCACGGGCGGAGGGATCCGCGGGGCAGAGCTAGCCACGCCCTCTTTCCAGGGATTGGCTGCGCGCCCTCCGCTCGGGACTCACGCCCCGAGGGCGTCCGAGCTCCACCGCCCAGCTCCTTTCGGAGCTGGAGCGGCCGAGGACTACTTCCAGCGGCGGAGGCACGTACGGCAGCGGAATACACGTCACGTCTCCAGAGTCACCTGCTGGGGCCCACCTTGTATTTCGCTGGTGTTGCCCCGGCCGCAGGGAGGCTGGCGGAGGAGGCTTGTTTTCCGAGTCAGCGCCCAGTGCCGTGTTTAGCGTTGTTCTAGTCTCTGGAAAAACCGGCTCCAGCACCGCGTCTCTGAGATTTGCTCTCGTCCCTCGCTCGACTCCACTCGCCATGGAGGCTTTCCTCCTGCGTTTCGGTTTCTTTGATGAAATGACCTGCTGATCAGGATTCCACCCTTCTCTGGCAACACACAGTTCATTATCCGACTCTAAGCACTCCTCCCTCAGGCCACCCACCCTCTCTCCTAACCACTCTGAATACTCCTTTTGTTTTTTTTTTCCCCCGGTACGCGGGCCTCTCACTATTGTGGCCTCTCCCGTTGCGGACGCACAGGCCCAGCGGCCACGGCTCACGGGCCCAGCCGCTCCGCGGCATGCGGAATCCTCCCGGACCGGGGCACGAACCCGCGTTCCCTGCATTAGGCAGGCAGGCCCTCAGCCACTGCGCCACCAGGGAAAGCCCCTCCTGCCCCGCTTTTAAAGCAAGTGTGATTGCTCTTGCAATCAGAATATCTACAGTATCACTTATTTAAGATGTTTCCTCAGCACCACATTTTCTGGGAATTTACTTTATCTCTGGATTCAGAGGAAACTTTTTCATTTAGTTATCCTTGTGTTCAATTTGAAAACCATTCTCTCTGCTTAACATTGGAAGGGGATTCCTGAGCTTTGGCTTCCAGAAGGAGGTAATCCTGCCCCCTGCTGTACAGGCTGCATCTACCAAGACCAAAATTGTGGTTTGCTAAATTGTGATGCGGTCATATGACAAGGATGGAGCTACGTGTATCCATAAGAGGGTCATATGGATTTAGAAATAACGTGTCTGTATAACCACTTTAAGTATTTCTAAATTAAAACCAGCTTTCAGAACTTCAAAATACACTGTGCTTTTTTCATTTAATATGTGGTGGATTTTTTTTTTTTTTTTTTGGTAAATGCGTGCTTATATGAATTGAGTCCACTTTGCAATAAATTAATAGCATCTTTAAAAAAAGAGAGCAAATTGCTCGAATTTAAAGAGCCTTAGAAACACAACAACCAAATGTTACCTGTGTGGACCTTGTTTAGATACTGATTCAAACCAATTTATAGTCTTTTTTTTTTTTTTGGCCGCACCTAGCGGCAAGCGGGATCTTAGTTCCCCCACCTGGGAAGAAACCCGTGTCCCCTGCGTTGGGAGCTCGGAGTCTTAACCACTGGACCGCAAGGGAAGTCCGCCTATGGTCTGTTTGTTTTTGTTTTTGTTTTTGTTTTGCGGTACGCGGGCCTCTCACTGTTGTGGCCTCTCCCGTTGCGGAGCACAGGCTCCGGACACGCAGGCTCAGCGGCCATGGCTCACGGGCCCAGCCGCTCCGTGGCATGTGGGATCTTCCCGGACCAAGGCACGAACCCATGTCCCCTGCATCGGCAGGCGGACTCTCAACCACTGCGCCACCAGGGAAGCCTCGCCTATAATCTTTTATAAAGATATTATTTTAGACAATTGGGAAAATTAGATGATGGACCAGGTATTATGTGGTACCAACTAACCAAAGAATTGTTACTTTCTTAAGCATGAAAATAGCATTGAGATTTTGTAAGAAGAGGTCCTTTTTATATATATAAATTTATTTATTTATTTTTGGCTGCGTTGGGTCTTCGTTGCAGCACACGGGCTTTATCTAGTTGTGGCATGTGGGGGTGGGGGTGGCTACTTTTCGTTGTGGTGCCCGGGCTTCTTGTTGCTGTGGCTTCTCTTGTTGCGGAGCACGGGCTTTTAGCACATGGGCTTCAGTAGTTGTGGTTCACAGGCTCTGGAGCACAGGCTCAGTAATTGTGGCGCACGGGCTTAGTTGCTCCGTGGCATGCGGGCTCTTCCCGGACCAGGGCTGGAACCCGTGTTCCCTGCGTTGGCAGGCGGATTCTTAAGCACTGCTCCACCAGGGAAGCCCAAAAAGAGGTCCTTTTTAAATTGTTTAAGAAATGCATACTGGGAGGGACTTCCCTGGTGGCACAGTGGTTGAGAGTCCACCTGCCAACGCTAGGGGACATGGGTTCCAGCCCTGGTCTGGGAAGTAGCCCACATGCCACGGAGCAACTGAGTCCATGTGCCACAATTACTGAGCCTGCGCTCCAGAGCCTGTGAGCCACAACTACTGAAGTCTGCGCACCTAGAGCCCGTGCTCTGCAACAAGAGAAGCCACCGCAATGAGAAGCCCGCGAACCACAACAAAGAGTAGCCCCCGCTCGTCACAACTAGAGAAAGCCCCCACACAGCAAAAAGACCCAACACAGCCAAAAATAAATTAAAAATTTTAAATAAATGCATACTGTAGGTAGGGGCAAAATTTTTGATAATTATTTAATTGGATGACAGTTATTATTTTACTATCTTCTCTATATTTAAGTTTTTTTTTTTACCTTTACTGACTTTATTTCAGCATAACCAGTTAGTTAAAAAGGAAAATTTTTCTTTTTTTTTAAATTGAAGTATAGTTGATTTACAATATTGTGTTAGTTTTCGGTGTACAACATAGCAATTCAGGTGTTTTTTTGCAGGTAATATTCCATTGTAGGTTATTACAAGATATTGGGTATAATTCCCTGTGCTAGTAGTTTGTATCTGTTAATCCCATATCCCTAATTTGTCCCACCCTCTGCCCCACCCCATCCCTCTCCCCTTTGGTAACCATAAGTTTGTTTTCTACATCTGTGAGTCTGTTTCTGATTTGTATATACATTCATTTGTATTATTTTTTTATATTCCACTTATAAGTGATATATGGTATTTGTTTTTCTCTGTCTGACTTATTTCACTAAGCGTAATACTCTCCAGGTCCATCCACACTGCTGCAATATTTCATCCTTTTTATAGCTGAATGATATTCCTGTGTGTGTGTGGTTTTTTTTTTTTTGGTTGCACCATGAGGCATGTGGGATCTTAGTTCCCTGACCAGGGATTGAACCTGCACCACTCCCTGCACTGGAAGCACGGAGTCTTTCTTTGGCTGCATCAGGTCTTAGTTGCACCATGCGGGATCTTCGTTGAGGCACACAGGCTTCTCTCTCTAGTTGTGGCTCGTGTGCTCAGTAGTTGCGGCATGTGGGATCCTAGTTCACCGACCAGAGATCGAATCCACATCCCCTGCATTGGAAGGCAGATTCCTAACCACGGGACCACCAGGGAAGTCCCCAGAAGCACGGAGTCTTAACCACTGGACCACCAAGGAAGTCCTCACATTTTCTTAATCCAGTTGTCTGTTGATTGGCACTTCGGTTGTTTCCATGTCTTGGCTATTGTAAATAGTACTGCTGTGAATATTGGGGTGCATGTATCTTTTCGAATTAGTGTTTCATTTTCTCTGGATATATACCCAGAAGTGTAATTACTGGATTATATGGTAGTTCTATTTTTAGTTTTTTAAGGAAGCTTCATAGTGTTTTCCATAATGGCTGCACCAATTTACCTTCCCACCAACAGTGCAGGAGGGTTCCCTTTTCTCCACATCCTGTCTGACATTTATTGTTTGCAGACTTTTTGATGATAGCCATTCTGACAGGTATGAGGTGATACCTCATTGATTTGCATTTCTCTGATAATTAGCGATGTTGAGCATTTTTTCATGTGCCTGTTAGCCATCTGTTTGTCTTCTTTAGAAAAATGACTATTCAAGTCTTCTGTGCATGTTTTGATTGGGTTGTTTTTTGGGTTTTGTTTTTGTGTTTGTTTTGTTTTGTTTTTTTATTGAGTTGTGTGAGCTGTTGGTATGTTTTGGATATTAACCTCTTGCCAGTCGCATCATTTGCAAGTATTTTCTCCCATTCCATAGGTTGTCTTTTTGTTTTTGTTGATGGTTTCCTTTGCTATGCAAAAGGTTTTAAGTTTAATTAGGTCCCATTTATTTCTTTTGGCTTTTATTTCTTTTGCCTTGGGAGACTGATCTAAGAAAATATTGCTGTGATTTATGTCAAAGATATATGTTCTGCCTATGTTTTCCTCTAGGAGTTTTATAGTATCTGGTCTTATATTTATCTCTTTAATCCATTTTGTTTTTGTTTTCATTTATTTATTTATTTGGCTGCGTCGGGTCTTAGTTGTGGCATGTGGGCTCTTTGTTGCAGTGCATGGGCTTCTTTCTAGTTGTGGTATGCAGGTTATCTCTCTCTAGTTGTGGCACGTGGGCTCCAGAGCACATGGGCTCTGTAGTTTCTGACACGTGGGCTGTCTCATTGAGGTGTGAAAGCTAAGTAGTTGTGGCGTGCGGGCTTAGTTGCCTCGCGGCATGTGGGATCCTAGTTCCCCACCCAGGGTTTGAACCTGCATCCCCTGCATTGAAAGGCAGACGCCCCACCACTGGACCACCAGAGAAGTCCCTCTTTAATCTGACAGGTATGAGGTGATACCTCATTTTTTGTATGGTGGATACCTCATACTTTTGTGTATGGTGTTAGAGAATTTTCTAATTTCATTCCTTTACATGTAGCTGTCCAGTTTTCCCAGTACCACTTGTTGAAGAGACTGTCTTTTCTCCATTGTATATTCTTGCCTCCTTTGTTGAAGATTAATTAACCATAGGTGCATGGGTTTGTTTCTAGGCTCTCTATTCTCTTCCCTTGATCTATGTGTCTGTTTTTGTGCCAATACCATGCTGTTTTGATTATTGTAGCTTTGTAGTATAATTTAAGGTCTGGGAGGGTTATCAAGCTTTGTTCTTTTTTCTCAGGATTGCTTTGGCAATTAGGGGTCTTTTGTGGTTCTGCATAAATTTTAGGATTATTTGTTCTATTTCTGTGGAAAATGTCCTGGGTATTTTGATAGGGATTAAATTAAATCTGTAGATTGCTTTAGGTAATATGGCCATTTTAATAGAATTGATTCTTCCAATCCAAGAGCATGGGATATCTTTCCATTTCTTTGAATCATCTTTAATTTCCTTTATCAGTGTTTTATAGTTTTCATAAGTATGTTTTAAAATGTTCATAGTCAGGGAACTTCCTTAGTGGCGCAGTGATTAAGAATCCACCTGCCAATGCAGGGAACACGGGTTCGAACCCTGGTCCGGGAAGATCCCATATGTCACAGAGCAACTAAGCCCGTGTGCTACAACTACTGAGCCTGCACTCTAGAGCCTGTGAGACACAACTACTGAGCCCACATGTCACAACTACTGAAGTCCGCATGCCTAGAGCCTGCACTCTGCAAAAAGAGAAGCTACCACAATGAGAAGCCCGTGCACCACAATGAAGACTAGCCCCCACTCGCCACAACTAGAGAAAGCCCACGCGCAGCAACGAAGACCCAATGCAGCCAAAAATAAATAAAATAAAATTTTAAAAAGGTAGTAATAAAATGACGGAAATTCTGACACATGCTACAATGTGGATGAACATTGAAGACATTATGGTAAGTGAAATAAACCAGTCACCAAAACACATGTACTGCAGGATTCCAGTTCTATGAGATACTTAGAGGTCAAATTCAGAGAAAGTATAATGGTGGTTGCCAGGGGGGCTGGGGGAAGGGAGAGTGGGGAGCTATTGTTTAATGGGTACAGAATTTCAGTTTGGGAAGATGGAAAATGTTCTAGTGATGGGTGGTGATGATGGTTACACAACAATGTGACTGTACTTAACGCCACTGAACTGTACAACTAAAAATTATTAAAATGGTAGCTTTTATATTATGTGTATTTTACCACAATAAAAAAAATGTTCACAGTAAAAATTTTCAAATTAAGTCTATGTCATGGGGGAGAATTAAATAAACAGTATATATACTAATATCTAATGCAAAAGGTGGAATCTTCTACAAGAAAACTGGCTCTACATTAAAAGAGACTTAAGAGATATAATAACCAAATGAAATTCAATTGGATCCTGATTAGAAAAAATAGATATTTGGGGGAACAACTTGGGAAATTTGAATATGTACTAGATATTAGATACTATGGAATTATTGTTAATTTTCATTGGTGTAATAACATAGTTGAGTAGGAAAATGCCCTTATTCTTAGAAGATGCATGCTGAACTGTGTAGAACTGAAGGATCATGGTGTCTGCAACTTACTTTCATATAGTTCAGAAAACAAAAAGTGTGTGTGTGCATACTACACTATTATATATCTCAATGGGAAGTGGTAGTTTTCCCCCAGAAACTACCAGACTAAGCCAAGATCCCAGCAGTTAAGTATATTCTGAATCTGTTCTGCATTGAGTTTAAAGGCAAAATAAAAGGGACTGAGTTCAATACCTTCTTTTTGTTTTTTGAGGAGAGAAAAATGTTTATTGTTTTTACTAATTTCAGAATATATATATGTAGAGTATAATGAAAGAAAAGCCTATGTAACACTCCCCATGCCATTATTAATATTTAGACTATATTATTCCAAAATTTTATTTATTTAAAATTTAACACAAATAGGATAATATACACTCTGTTCAGTAAACCTGCTTTTTTTAAAAAAAATAAATTTATTTATTTATTTAATTTTGGGTGTGTGCGAGGGCTTTCTCTAGTTGCGGCTAGTGGGCGCCACTCTTCATCTCAGTGTGCGGGCCTCTCACTGTCACGGCCTCTCTTGTTGCAGAGCACAGGCTCCAGATGCGCAGGCTCAGTAACTGTGGCTCATGGGCCTAGTTGCTCCGTGGCATGTAGGATCTTCCCAGACCAGGGCTCAAACCCGTGTCCCCTGCATTGGCGGGCAGATTCTCAACCACTGCACCACCAGAGAAGCCCAAACCTGCTTTTTATACTTTATATATTCTGGGTATCTTTTTATGTCAATACATATAGATCCACATTATCTTTAACAATGGAAGAAGTTATATCATTATTTAGCCAATCTTTTATTGATATTTAGGTAGACTCCAATATATTCTGTAATATGCCATTGTGAATATCCTTCTAAGAATATCTGTGCATATTTTCAGATTATTTCTTAAGGACATATTCCCACAAGTGGTATTGCAAGTTTAGGGAGTATGCATGTATGAAATTTTGATACCCATGTTATTTATGGGTTGAATTGTACCCCACAGATACATGCGTTGAAGTTCTAACCCTGTGTCTCCGACTGTGACTTTATTTGGAGACTTTGTTATGACAGCACATGCAAACTAGCAAAACCCATCAGCAGACTTCTCTCCCAGAAGGTTCTATGACTTTATCCTCCTAGTGTCCAGCTCCTCATACTCCCCAACTGCAGGCATTATCAACCTTTCTAATCCTTTTGAAACTAAGCAGTTATTTTAATTTGTATATCTTTCAAAATTAGTAAGATTTGCATATCTTTGAAAATTAGTAAGATTGACTCTCTTGTAAATAGCACTCATGATAGTCTTTTGCCCATTTTCCTAATGGTGCAGATAAACTTTTAAAAATAATTTTTAAAGCAAGGCATAAATATGGCAAAACACACACACACACACACACACACACACACACACAAACTGAAAAAGATGCACAATGAAAATTAAGTCTCCTTCCTCAGACCCTTAGTCCTTCAGTCCCTTGCTCTAGAAGTAAAATAACCATTGCTACCAGATTCTCGTGCCTTTGAGCAAGTTACTTAATCTCTCTGTGCTTCAGTTTCTTCATTTGTAAAATGGGAATAATATCACCTACCTTAATAAAGTTGTTAGGACAATTAAATGTGTTAATTATGAAAAACTCTTAGAACAGTGTCTGACAATGTTTAATGCTATCAAAATCCTTCCAGTGATATTATCTGCATGTATAACTATATGTATAAATTTGCCTTTTTTTACACATATAGTAGCATACTATACATACTACAGTTGTCTCTCAGTATCAGCAAGGGATTGGTTCCAGGATCCCCCAAGGATACCAAAATCTCAAGTCCCTTGCATAAAATGCTGTAGTATTTGCGTATAACCTATGCACATTCTCCAGTATACTTCAGATCATCCCAATACAACGTAAATGATATGTAAATAGCTGCCAGTAAGCAGAAAATTCAATTTTTGCTTTTTGGAACTTTCTGGAATTTTCCTTCCCAGTGGTTTCAATCTGAGGTTGATTGAATCCACGGATGTAGAACTGTCCGATGTGGAAGGCTGACCATATACTGTAACTTGTCTAGTACTATAACTTGCTTTAAGATACATATCTCGGAGACTGTTCCATATCAGTAGATCATTCTTTTAAAGAGCTGCATAATATTCCATTGTATATGTGTACCATAGTTTTAAAGTACTGCTCTACTGATGGCATTTAGGTTATTTCCAATATTTTGCCTATATAAACAATGCAGCAATGACTAGATATTTGCCTATATGGATTGTACGAATTGGGTATAAATTCCCAGAAGCAGAAGAACTGGTGAAAGGGTGGGTATATCTTTAATGCTGATAGATATTGCCAAATCACCCTACAACGAGGAAGTATTGTTTTATACCACCACCACCAATGTATGAGAGTTTCTATTTCCCCATGCCCTCAGTAACACAGTGTGTTTAGATAACTTTTGGAATCCTTGACATTATTGCACCCTTGAACAAACCATGAAAGTAAAGATGAGTGAAAGGTGTCATTGAGTCCATGTCTTGCTAAAAATGACATGATTCATTTAGAAAAATTGCTTCCAACTCAGTAGTTTCTTGGATTCAGCAATCATCACCTGTGTCCTGTCCCATCTAGTTATTTAGATCCGATACCATATCAATGTGAATTGTACCACAACCAGCCAATTATTCAAAACAGTATCTCTATCCCTGGCTGAATAGACCAGTTTCAATCAGAACTAAACATAATCCAAAGAAACAAACTGACTCACACTGTTTCACCTGAAAATCCTGTTTTGCTCTTAGGATAAAAATTAACACAAAACATTCTTTGGTTAACTAACCAGTAACTCTTTTTTTATGTACACAATTATAACTAGTGGCTGTAACTAAAACCTGATATAATACTTAAACCCAATAATACAAGAGTCTTACAAGCCTGTAGGACAAAATTAGCCAGGCTTGTTTTTGTACAGCCCTTCCAGATAAGAATGTTTTTTTTTTTTACATTGTTAACAGGTTGTAAAGAAACAAAACCAAAAAAGGGAAGAACATGTGACAGAACCCTTATATTGCCCACAAAGCCTATTTGTAAAGGGCCAAATATTTGCTATTGGACCCTTTACAGAAAAAGTTTGCTGACTCCTGCAATAGAAGAAAGTACTACACATTGTGTGAGAGAGAAGGGAAACATGATGGGCATTGAGTAATTTGCCTTTTTTTTTTTTTTTTTAAAGTACTAACATTTAGAAAGGGGAAAGTCTCAGAAAGCTTTTAGGCTAGAAATTATAAAACGAAATAGAAACTGCTCTGGATATCTTCCTAAGGCCTAGAAAAAAATCAAGAGCATTTTTTAGAGCACCTATGAAATGATTCCTCAGAGAACTTATTAACATCAATAATTAGGGCTATATACAAATATTAAATATCTCCATGGCATTTTGCAATTTACAGGGCACCTACAAGCACATGACCTCAGTCTGAGGCTCACAACATTCCTGTGAAGCAGCTGTAGGTCAGAAATGTCTATTAGTTTTTACAGGAAGAAAGTGAAGCTTAGAGCTGTAAAGTGAGCAATCCAAGATCAACAGCAATAAGTGCCAGGATCAGATCTTGAACCCAGATCTTGAGACTTGACATGATTTAATTTTCATATGTCCATATTTCCATAATAATTTGCATCCTGGTTTTACCTTCAATTTGTGTATATTGAATTTATCAACAAATAAAAAGAAAAATGTATTAAATCACAGTTATAAACTGTGATTTGATCTGATATGGGTTCACATATCAGATCAAAAGAGAGTTCTCAAATCAGATTTTTTTCATGACATTTATCATGATTGCAATCATCCTAGAAAACGTAATTTTTCCTTAAATGAATTCAAAGAAATGAAAACTTATAACTCTAGATTCTAAATATAAACTCAAAAGTTTAAACTATCTCCTTAAAATACGAGGTTCCTATCAAGACCATACAAATCTGGCATAAGGATACACATACAGGTCAATAAAATAGAACTCAGAATCTAGAAATAAACCAATATATTTATGGTCACTTGCTTTTGAACAGGGATAACAAGACAGTTCAATGGTGAAAGAATAGACTTTCAAGAAACAGTACTGAGAAAACTGGATATCTGCATGCAAAAGAATAAATTTGAAATTCCCTGCCTAATATCGATACAAAAATTAACTCAAAATTAATCAAGGAGTAAAATATAAGAGCTAAAACTCTTAGAAGAAAATATAAGTGTAAATCCTCATGACTGTGGACTAGGAGATGGTTTCTTAGATATGACACCTAAATCACAAGCAACCAAAGAAAAAATATATAAAAACTTTGGTGCTTCAAAGGACACTATCAAGAAAGTGAAAACACAGCCTACAGAACAGAAGAAAATTTTTGCAAATCGTATATGCTATAACAGTCTAGTATCCAGAATATTTTTAAAAAACAACACTTATAAAACAACAATAAAAAGACAAATAACCCAATTCAAAAATGGACAAAGGATTTGTATAGACATTCTCCAAATGGTCAATAATAAGCACACGAGAAGATGTTCAACATCCTTAGTCGTCAGGGAAATGCAAGTCAAATCCACAGCGAGATATCATTTCACACCCACTACAATATCTATAATAAAAAAGACAAACAATAACAAGTGTAGCACAGGATGTGGAGAAATTGGAACTCTCATACATTGCTGGTAGGAATATAAAATGATGCAGGCTCTTTGGGCAAAAGTTTGACGTTCCTTCAAAATGTTAAACACAGAGTTACCATATGAACCAACAATTCCACTCCTAGGTGTATACTTGAGAGAACTGAAAACATGATCACGCAAAAATTGTACACAAATGTTCATGGCAACATTATTCAGAAGAGCCAAAAAGTGGAAACAACAGAAATATCCATCAACTGGTGAATGGAAGTAAAATGTGGTATATCCATACAATGGAATATTATTTGGCCATAAAAAGGAATGAAGTACTGACACACATACTGCAACATTCGTGAACCTTGAAAACATCATGCTAAGTGAAAGGAGCCAGACACAAAGGCCTCATATTGTATGATTCCATTTATGTGAAATGTTCAGAACAGGTAAATGCATAGAGACAGAAAGATTAGTGATTGCCAGGGGCTGGAAGGAGGAAGAATGGGGAGTGACTGCTAACGGGTATGGGGTTTCTTTTCAAGGTGATAAAAACATTTTGGAATTATATACTTGTGATGTTGCACAACCTTGTGAATATATTGTACTAAAAACCAATGTGTTATACTCTTTAAAAGGGTGAATTTTGGGTTTCCCTGGTGGTGCAGTGGTTGAGAGTCCGCCTGCCGATGCAGGGGACACGGGTTCATGCCCCAGTCCGGGAAGATCCCACATGCCACGGAGCGGCTAGGCCCGTGAGCCATGGCTGCTGAGCCTGCGCGTCCGGAGCCTGTGCTCCGCGACGGGAGAGGCCACAACAGTGAGAGGCCCACGTACTGCAAAAAAAAAAAAAAAAAGGGGGAATTTCATGCTAAGTGAATTATATCATAATAAATTTTTAAGCAGAGCTCTTTAAATTACCCTACCAATACTGTTGTAATGTAAAGCCCTAACAGGGTCTTGGTAGGAGCCAATAAATATAAACCAGAGGATATTTCAAGGGAAAGTTAACATACTTAAAATGGCAAAATAATTGCATAAATCCATGAGTAGACCGGAAAAGTAGAAATAAAAAATGAATCTGAAAAAAATCCATGATTAAAGAAAAAGTCTTGTAGCTCCAGAACAAGTTTAGGTGAGAGCAAAAATAAACTAATTCCTTATTTAATAATTTTTGCCTTATTTGACTATAACCCTGAATCACAACACCTCAGAGGCATTTCTAGGACACATGAAGGTTTTAAGAATAGCATTATTATGATCCCATTTTATTTGCAGCTCAAGGAGATGAAACAAGATGCCCAGTATTACACATTATTATTTGATGAAGCCAAGAAATTTCACTGGAGGTTCTCTCCTAATACTTTACCTGCTAGCTATTGTCATGTTGAAAATGTCAACTAGATCAACTTTAAAGTGACATAATAAAGCCATCTTTGCATCCCTCAGTCTAAACTCATCAAGAATTACTGTTAAGTGCAAAAGCCAGTGCTTATTCCAGCTTGCATTCTTACACTGACTAAAAACCTTCTGATTGGTTGAGAATATTCCATTTTCTGGCTACCTACCCAAGAATTAAAATTTAAATGAAATTTAAAAGTTTCCTTAACTGAAGTTAAATAATAATAATTCCTACCTTGGGCTTCCCTGGTGGTGCAGTGGTTGAGAATCCACCTGCCAAAGCAGGGGACACGGGTTAGAGACCTAGTCCGGGAGGATCCCACATGCCACGGAGTGGCTAGGCCAGTGAGCCACAACTACTGGGCCTGCACTCTAGAGCCCACGAGCCACAACTACTGAAGCCCATGCGCCTAGAGCCCGTGCTTGACAACAAGAGAAGCCACAGCAGTGAGAAGCCTGCGCACTGCAACAAAGAGTTGCCCGCGCTCACCGCAACTAGAGAAAGCCCGTGCACAGCAATGAAGACCCAACGCAGCCAAAAGTAAATAAATAAAATAAATAAATTTATTAAAAAAAGAACAATTCCTACCTCATATCCCAGCCACAAAGAATGAATGAGCCATTTACCACAGAATTGTGAAGGACAATTCTCTCACATTAAACACAAGATGCAGACAATGATATCATCTCGTTAGAGATTTCTGGAAAGGACATTTTGCAAGAGCGCTTTATGCAAATACCAAGACTTGTTGCTTTATAAGCAATGATCAGCATCCTCATTAGCTCCACCTTTGTGGGGCCAGTGATCATAAGGGATATTTACATAACTCTTTCATATATTCATTTTACTTAATCAGCACAACAACCCTATGAGAGTAGAGACCAGGAATTATTACATTATTAACCATTTTACATTTTTAGGAAGCAGGGATTCAGAATAGGGAAGTGACTTGCCCAAAGTAACCAGGCTGGTCAGCAGCAGACTCAAAGCTGGATCTTCTAATGTCAGATCCCATCTTTCCACCGCATGCCCTACTTCTCCAAGTGAGCTATGTCAAAGGCAGGCTTAGGCATTCTACAAGACGAGAGAATTAGAGGAAAGGAAGGAAAGCGGTGAGGAAATAGAAAGGGACAATGAGAGAGGAAGGAGGTGTTTTATTAGGAAGTGAGTCTAACCACTTTCAATTGCCCCAAATGCCCCTTAAGTGGCAACAGTGCCACAAGTTACCCTTCTCCAAATTAATTCTATGCCCCAGGGTCTACAGCTATTGTTGTTTTATTAGTTGAGAATCATGTTGGAGACTTAAATGTCTAAAACGAAGCTAAAGATTTTTCTCCTCTGAGGTTCTGACAGCCGAACTTAGCCCCTCCCACAAAGGTCCGTGGCCCCTAGATCTCGGTCACATTAAACGCCGTGGGGACCGAAGAAACCGTGAGATGTGGGGAAATGAAGGGAAGAGGGTTTGGGTTGGGGAAAGGGGAAGAGGTTGGGCTAAGGAGAGGGGGAGCCTGCGGTGGAGCTGTGGTTGGGGGATGTGGGCTTTTGTGGCTGAACTCGAAGGTGGGGTAGGAAACCAGGATCAGAGCTGACAGTCAGGGTAGAGTTTAAAGGTTCAGGAGAGCATAGGGGAGCTGAGGAGTTGACAGGACCAGAAAAAGACCTAGGAGGGTGCGAGGCTCGGTGGTCTCCTTGGCGCGTGAACCGAGGCGAGGCCCCTCTCGAATGTTTGTGATTGGATGTTCCCTTAAGTCCTGCCTCCCCGGACCCCTCTCCCCTTAAGCCCCGCCCGTGCCTCCGGGCGCGCGCCTGGGGAGCGGGGAGGGGGACGAAGCTTGCGAAGGGGGGAGGGGGGATAGGAGAGACTCGTGCACGCGCCCCTCTCGCTGCGGGTGCGCGAGTAGCGCGCTCCCGCCGCCCGCGTCGCCATCTTTTCCCCCTCCGTCTGTCTGTCTGCCGTTGGCTTTGTCCGTCTGCAGCGCCGCCCCTCGGCTCCCCGCCGCCAGCTCGGCCCGGAGCTGCCCTCTGCCAGCCAGGGCCCAGTCCAGGAGAGCCCCGGCCCGGCCGGCCCGAGCTGCGGCCCAGGGCCCATTGTCCGGGGGTCCGTCTGTCCGGAGGCGGGGCCCAGGGACCCGGAGCGCCGCGGAGCGCCGAGGCGCCGGGTAAAAAGACCCCCCGACTCTTT
>NW_006789896.1:3132132-3136294 GCF_000442215.2 Lipotes vexillifer | reverse complement strand
GATGCAGGGGCTCCTCGCCCCCTCCCTTGGTCGCCGGCTGTCGGTCCTTTTGTCAGTCTGTGTCTGGGGAGGGGAACAGGGGCTCGTTTTGGCCTGGGGGGGCGGGGGCCGCCTTGGCTCTGACCCTCCCCCTGCCCCGGGTTCCCGCGACGAGGCCGGACCGGGCTGGCTCCCCACAGCGGCTGTTCCACTTTCCGTCCCTCTGGAGGTCTCTGGCGCGGGAGGGGCGTCCGCGTCGCCGCTCTCCCCGCGTGGGCCCAGGTCGGGCTCAGCCGGGCAGCGCCGGGACGGCCCGGGCGTCTGACAGGCTGGGCTGGAGCTGGGGGAGGGGGAGGATGGGCGTGGGGGCGCCGACCCGGGTGTCAGTCCCGAGTCGCCTTCTCGCAGAAGGTCTTCTAAATTTAGATTTCTGAGAAGACTGTATTGTCTCAGGGTTTGTCTGAGCCGCCTCGGAAGACCTCTGGCTCTTGTCTGATAATTCCCGGGAATCTACCTGTGCTCATGCTTCAGGAAGCCAGAGGGACCGTCTCGGCTGGTTATATACACGCTCCAGACCGAGCAGAAGCGGGAACAGGGTGAACTGTGAGGCGGCTACGTGACCAGCTTTCTTGTCCTCTCCTTTTTGGCAGATACAGATACCGGGGATTCAGGCGAGTTTACTTTGCTCCGTGGGAACTGCACCAGAGCTGGAGGTGGGAGTGCACCCTCTTTTCTTAAAGCTTGGATTTCACCCGTGTTTTCTTGCTAAAGTCTGTGGTGTGTCCTGGAAGCTGCAACCTAACACCTGTGGGAGAGCAGGGACAATGTTAAGAGGAGGCGTTGGCCCCCCTCCCAAGTATTCTTAACCTCATTCTAAAGATGGACGAAACTGGGCTTCCCTGGTGGCGCAGTGGTTGAGAGTCCGCCTGCCGAGGCAGGGGATACGGGTTCGTGCCCCGGTCCGGGAAAATCCCACATGCTGCGGAGCGGCTGGGCCCCTGAGACATGGCCGCTGAGCTTGCGCGTCTGGACCCTGTGCTCCACAACGGGAGAGGCTACAACGTTGAGAGGCCCACGTACCGAAAAAAGATGGATAAAACTGCCTCCCTTTTAAAATAGAATCCCTTGTAGACCTGAATCTCACCGGTTACCTTTCTTCCCATCCTGTTTTTCTTCCAGATGGTGATGTTCAGGCTATCCATTTACATTTTTGTATCGGTTTCAGATTCAGGCTTGGGAACTGAGGCAGTGTTGAAAGTAAAGCTGAGTTAGTGAACTTTACGGCAGTGTGTCTATGGATTTTATTAGCTTTTACTGCTATAAAACAATTGTTTAACCTCTGAGATCTTGTTGTGCAGTCAAGAATGTTATCTGCTAGTGCTAGTTTTTTATTGTTAATTAATTACATAATTAATTAACTTACTTATTTTCAAGGGTCCACGACCCCACAGGCTTTCTTTTTTTGAGGGAGGAAGAGTATTTGCTTATGTTTTGCCCTTAATCCCTCAGGTGTGAAGTCCCATTGGGTACCATCTGGTTGGTTCCCCATTTGGCCACTAGGAGGATTGTGAGATGCAGTGGACACTGGTGATTTAAATATGCCAGATGTTGATTTCTGTTTCTGACTTGTAGCTTTAGTATTGAGCTGTTGCCTCACCAAGATGATCTGAACAGAGCCTGTGTCATATTATTTGGCCTTCATTCAGAAGGATCTTTATTACCTTTATCTCACAGTTTCAATTTCTGATCTTAATAGGAAGAAAATTTAAAGATTAGTTAAGGTTTCATTTTCTTCCTTACACAATAGAGAGCTATAGCTCTGCAAATTTTAGAAAAAAAAATGATAGGCAACCTGCATTTCATTCAGCTTTCCACTTTGTGATTCCACAGACTTATAGGAAAAGATCCAAAGTGTAATATTCATTCACTGCTTCAATTTGTAAAATAACTACTTGATTAGAAAGAAATGATCTACACAAACAAAAGTTAGAGAACATGTTTCATTAGCATTAGCACTCAACATACTACCTTAAAATTGATTTTTACTGTATACATTTGGAGTTTGTTGTTTTTTTTTTCTAATTAAAGGTCTGAAAAAGAACTGTGTTTGATATGCAGATATGATAGAAGACTGCCTGAAAGCTGCTTCCTTTGCCACTTCCTGTGGAGGCCTGTCTTTGCCATTTGCGGTTTCTTTCTTCTTTTGGTAAGGGGAGGCAGGATCTGATTACAGGTCTGAGGTCCTTTCTAGCTACATAGAGGAATTAGTTGGCATAACAGTAGGTGAGTCTTCACTAACTGGAGTGCAAAGTGTAGATGGTAATAAGTAGCCTCTCATAATGCCTCTTAAGGCAATAAACTACAATTTTATATTTGCTTATTAGTGTGAGTACAATTTGAGAAGGCAGGAACTGAAAGAAAAGTTAGAGGGTGACCAGATCCATGTTCTCATCTTTGGTAGGAAAGAGAATATCTCCTTTTAATCTATGTCTTTTTATTCACTCTGTCTTTCAAAGAAAATTCACAGCTTCCACTACTAATCCATTTCGGACTCTCTAACAACACTTAATGCTGGGAAAGCCTTTCTTATAACTAACCAAGAACCTCTAGGCTTAAGTATCTGTTCTCTCCTGTTTCAGGGAAGCAGGTGCATGTCTGCAGCACTTCTCATTTGGGGACCTTTTCTCTTTGTTCTTCCCACTCTTTGCTACAAGAGGCTGGATTGAGAAGAGGCACTAAAGTTATTAACTTTGACCACCACTCGGGAGCATGTGAGCAGGGTCAGGTTGATGTTCCACACTGAGGTATTGAATTAGTACCCAACAATGTGTATGGCACCTGGCTCTTCTGGTAAAAGCCCATCTTCAACATGAAGTCTGATTTGCTTTAGTGCCCTGTCATCCACAGTGCCTAGCACTGTGCCTGCATCCCTAGGTAGAGGCTCTGTTTCCCATGTTTCATTTACAGATGCCCAGAATTTTTGAGATATTTCCTGTCTCACAGGGATGTGGTGCCTTCGTCACCTCTAGGCGAGATAACTTCTTGAAAAAAACATCTGGAGGCTCTCATTGGTGCAGATTGCAGGGCTTGACTTCCAGAGGGCATGTGACATATGAGCTGCCACCCTGTTTAACTTCCTTTGCTTCCTTTTACAATTCATGAGGGTTATCCCTTTGAGCCCATGGTGCTTCTAACGCTGGTTGCCTGAGTTTTTTGGCTTCCTTTTCTACCCTCTGAGCTTGATCATGATCACTTAACAGTATTATGGATTCCAGAGTTGGATTTAGAGTGGAATTCTCTAAATCCTTTGGAATTCTCTCTGAAACTTCTTGGGACCTTAAAGTGTGCTAGAGATTTATTCATTTCTTTCTTTCTTTAAGAAGTTCAATGATTTATAACTGGTGAGTTTTATATATGCTGAAAAACTATTTTAAAAAGTCTCTCATCTTTTAATTGTGTATAATTTATGAGCAAAATGACATGTGCTAACATTATCCTTTTTTTTTGTAGGTCAGCACCTTGCAAGGAGGTAGTAACATCCAGTCGTGAAACTGGGAAGAGCCAGAGTTCTTGGATCAGGGAAACATGTCCCGTCGGAAACAGACAAATCCAAATAAAGTTCACTGTGAGTACTGCGCTTTTTATTCTGGAACCTGAGAACGCTGAGGGTTGGAAAGGAAGAGTAATCTGAATTTAGGTGATCGACTCACACTAATTTGTGAAGAAAAAAGAGTTAAAGGTGTCGAACATGATGGATTTAAAGTGTTTCTGTGCTGGAGGAGGTCTTAGAAACCTGTCTTAGGAATAGGTGCTCTTGATTCATCCTTAGTATTCACATTAACAAGGATTTATAGGATTCCTACTCTGTGCAAAGCCTTGTGCTAGATGCCAAGGCCATAAAACAATATAAAGATATATAAGACTATAACGTAGCCACAGATATATAGATAGATAGATAGATAGATGAGCGTATAGCAAGATAATATATGCTAAGTGCCAAATAGGGATGCTGCAGACCGTGTGTATTACAGAAATTAAGAGGAGGGAGAGGGACTTCCCTTGCGGTCCAGTGGGTAAGACTGTACTTCCACTGCAGGGGCCACGGATTCGAGCCATGGGTTTGATCCATAGTCGGGGAACTAAAATCCCACATGCCCTGAGGCCAAAAAAAAAAAAAAAAAAA
>NW_006789896.1:3122430-3131976 GCF_000442215.2 Lipotes vexillifer | reverse complement strand
CAAAAAAAAAAAAAAAAAAAAGAGGAGGGAGAGAGCTCCATGGACTGAGATAGCCAGGGAATGCTTGATGGAAGAGGCCTTAGACTATGAACTTGAACTGGACCTTGGAAGGTAGAAAGTGGATTCTTTAAAAAAAGAGGAAAGGAGAGGTAAAATCAGGTAGGGGAAAGCAAAGAAACAAAGAGGGAATGCACGTGGTATGCTCAGGGGACAAGGAGACTTTGTATGAAGCAGAAGTTGCATTTGTCCAGAAGCCATAGAACATGACGTTGGAGACGTTTAACTCTGCATTGTAGAGGCCCGAAGGCCAGGCCAAGTTCACGCTTCATCCTGACTGTAAGGAGCTACTGAAGGTTTTTAAGCGGGGAGAATGGAGTGACATTCAGAATACAGTGTTTTGGGACTACAAAATAGTGTGTGGGATGGATCACATGAAGAAGAGACTGGTAACAAGAACCAGCTATGCACTATTGCCTTGCATTATTTCTCAGCAGGTTCATATATATGTTTTATTTTAGTAATTGGATTGTAAACTTCTGGAGGGCAGACACTATGTCCCATATATAATTCCTGCTATCCCTCTCTCCTTCTAGCACTGCTCATAGTGGGTTTTCAAAAGTGCCTTATTAAATTAACACTAAAATATCTATGTAGATTTGAGACAATTAACCAGTTTCCTATGATCTGGGGAGATAAGCATCCTCATTCAAATGTAAAAGAGACAAATAGCTCTGTGTTCTTATGGAGGACTGACTAAAGTACAGCAACATTTGAAGGGAATTCAGTGGTATAACATATGAAAGTTTTTTGTTTTTTTTTAAGGGAAAAAAACCTACATTTGAGAGGATAGATCAGTCATGGTGTTAATATAAGAGGACTAAAATTTATTAAAAACATACCGTATGCCAGACAGTATGTACCTTATTTTATTTTATTGGGTAATTTCAAGAGTAGCAGAGAAAACAGTAGGTTCAGAGGAATTAAGAGGACTTCAGCATTTTATAGATTAAATGAGATTAGGGTAGCAAACATTCATATACAATTAATTCTTCAAGTCCTAGAAAAGTTTTATAAGACAGCGCAAGTTGGATACTTCTAGGAGTGTATTCTGGAGTAGGTGGATATGAAGGCTGCCTAATATAAAGGTGAGTGGTTCAGGAAGGATTTAGAAACTGCTGCTAAAACAGTGAAATTTAGTGGGCCTGAATGTGAGGATTTTCAAGAGAGATAAAATGAAGTATCTCTACCATAGGTAATACAACACAGAGGTTCAGAAGGATTGCCTTCTCCTCTCTGGTTGAAGGTGGATATCGAGAAAAGACACAGATGTGACCCCAAGAAGGCAGGGCAGGAAAGGAACTCTTAGTAGAGTGATGGGTTCACAAATAAGGCAATCACTGGAGTTGGGCATTTACCTCTAAAAGCCACCTGTCCAAAGAGACTGAGGAAAGTAGCCGGTGGGGATGATAGTATGATCAAGTACAGGGAAGCCAGTAAATGCTTGTGTGGCCAGTGCCTGCGCCCACATAGCATAAGTCGATAGCTGCATCTCCTCCCACCATAATCAGTCAAAGCCAAGATGAGCTGGTACTGGAGTTGGAAAACAGATGGACAAACAGACCACAGAGAAGGAGGGAATATCATATCCGCAGCTGCAGAAATGCAGTTTCTAGAGTTGAGCTAGTGAAGCTTGTAGTATTGTGGTGGAGTGGGTGGGACTTTGCAGTGGTGACCATTAAGAGGACCGTGAACGGAAATGTTCGGTGCAACTAAAAAGCAGACCCGCAGGGAGGGGCTGTTTGCAGTGATGCATTTGGGCAGGCAATTGTGAAGGCATCTCACATGATGGACTAAGAAAGAAGAAAGACACTGTGATTTGCTGGTCTCTGAGGACCTTCTACTTATTTACTATTTGGGGACTAAAGCTGGTCCTACATTTTTTGAAAGGTCATCTTCTCATTGCCCACAATAATGCCAAGTAGAAATAGGTAATTTCAGTCTTCTGACCACGTGCATCTCCTAACCCCTTGCAGTGAAATAGAACCAATCAAATGTATTGAATTTAATGCTGCTCATCTATTTAAAGTAAACAGAGTGAACTCAAGGTCTGGGAGGTAGGAAGGTCTGCAGAAGCTTTGCTTAAATGTCAAAGCCAATGGCATTTGAGCAGAGTAATGGCTGAGCTCCATTAGATCTGCCTTCTGGGAACAAGAGGATTGTGTAGCAGGCAGCTCCTAAAAGAATATATTAAGAATCCCATTGCTGTAGCCTGGCAGCATCTGTCAGATCCACTTTAGAAGTCAATGGGCAGGCTGCTCTGGCATATACTTGGCTTTCCTCAGGATTGTCTCTGTATCTAAATTACCGTCATGATCTCTCCTTTACCCAGAAACGTCCAGGCAGATTCTTCTGTTTTGCACAGTTCCTTAATAGACTTGATGCAGAGCTTTTGGAATAAAAGTCCAGAATTGTTGTTAGTCACAGAGGAACTGCATATGGGTTGAAATCTCTGTAGACCTCTTCCCTCCCTTCTTCCTCATCTCACCCCCTTCTGAATAAAAATTTCTGTAACTGTTTCTAGAGAGGTTGAAAATACAATCCTTTGCACACTTTCATTTGGTGCTTTTGTACCAAGCAAACCACTAAGTAAAGGAAAACTTCCGTTTCTTAAGAGACTTTTGTTTTCAGATTATATATGAGACTAAAAACTTTCAACTTCAATTAAAGTTTTCAGCTTTTACAGAGAAGTAGGAAAAAGAAGCCTTTAAAGTCCCTTCTCTTCTAAAAAGTGCAATTTGTTTTGTCTTCATTCATTGTTAGCATCCTTGTGAGGTAAATGGTTCTGTTCCCAATATGTGATAGCACCTCAGATTACGGAGACTGTCAGCTAGAAAAGGAATCCTAAGTGCCTCACTCCCAGTACTAGCTCATTTTATTCTGAATTTGGCATCTGCTCTATTAGAATATGTCTCAGCTGCTTTACTTAATTTAAGTCAGCCAGACATTGCATTTATTTAACTGCACCAAAGACTCAAGAAAGAGAATTGTAAAATCTTTGTCTTCCAGTAACTTTCATCTCAGGCTTCTCATCTGTTCTAAAGGCTTGTTTCCATGGCTTTGTTCTTAGCTGGTCTAAAAAACCTTAGCCAAATCAGACCAACAGTATCTTGATTTCATACCACAAAAAGGAGAGGTAGTACCTTGCTTTTTACTGTTGAACTTAGATGACTTTTTCTCAACTATTAATAGACAAATACCCATGTTAAAGAAGATGGTTGCCCTACATTAATATCTAGAAGCCAGAGGATTTTTTTTTAACCTACTCCAACAGTCTCAAGATAGAAGGAAATAATAATGCTACATTGTAAAAGCAGGCAACTGTATAACACTTCTTAATCACTAGTATCTCTATGGATCACATTATACTTGAGTTAATATGACATACTTTTAGCAATTATCACTACCTTCTTATGAAAGGATAATTCTGGACAGTAAGATTTAGGGATTAGGTAAATAATGACTACTGGGAGTTCATCACATATCTTTTTCTGTGAGGTCTGCCAGAATCCTTCTTTATGGTTTTTATATATTTTGCTTTATGTTGGTATTTAAATAAGAATAGCCCTAAGGAGTAAAGTTTACCTTAGCCTTTTTCCCAAGTCAGGAATGGAATAAAATAGAAGAGCATAGCTTTTCTTCCCAAACTGCCAAAAAAGGAATAGCCCAACTATCCTAGGTGAGAATGCTCCCAAAAGTCCTAGATAGGGCAGCTGTATTGAACAGACTCTTCTCTGTTCTGTGAAGGCTGAAATATTTAGACAGCTTCAATAGGAATAAATTTTTAGCTCAAGTTTGATGGAGACTAGACTGAATTACTAGCTGATCTTGAAAATTACATATCTTTATAGAAGTCCTTCTAATACAGTGGTGATTACCCATTAAGAAAGGGCGGGGGGACTTCCCTGGTGGCACAGTGGTTAAGAATCCACCTGCCAGTGCAGGGGACACGGGTTTGATCCCTGGTCCAGGAAGATCCCACCTGCCGCAGAGCAAACTAAGCCCGTGCACCACAACTACTGAAACCCGAGTGCCACAACTACTGAGCCTGCGCTGTAGAACCCGCGAGCCACAACTACTGAAGCCTGTGCACCTAGAGCCCATGCTCCACAACAAGAGAAGCCACCACAATGAGAAGCACGTGCACCGCTACGAAGAGTAGCCCCCCCCTCGCCACAACTAGAGAAAGCCCGCGCACAGCAACGAAGACCCAACACAGCCAAAAATAAAATAAATAAATTAAAAAAAAAAAAAAGAAAGGGGGGGAAGTGTAGATTCCTAGTATGTTATAAACCTAGCTGGTTTCTGGATAGGTTTCTTTAGAGATGTCATTGATGAGAATGGTCTGCCCTTGATTATATGCTGGTACATAACTTGCTCCTTAGTGTCATATCTGCCCACAGCCACCAGGTCCAAAAACATGCATTTACCCAGAAGAATTCGGTAACTCTTCCAGTTAGCCATGGTCTTGTGGTTACAGAGGAACCAACGTGGAGAAATTAAATATTTTACTCCTGCAAAGAGGGAAGAGGAGGCGCTATAACACAGAATTCATTTCTTGCTCTCCCTAGCGGTAATTTATATCCAGTGTGTCATCCTGAATATTATGAAAGTGGACTTAAAGCAGGTTATTTTTCGTTTACTTGAGGGCTGTGTGGCTAGAAGTACACTTGGACTTCTATGAGCACCTCTATTCCCACTCATAGTGTCAGAATAGCCATAATATTACTCTAACCCAGGCATGGTAACTCATCACATGGAATCAGAACCATAAAAATGATGGTTCCTTCCGTCAGTCTTGGCCTTGAGAACATTATTTTGGTATTTGAGTTGTATATATTAGTTTCTGATGGTAGGAAGGTAACACACTAGGATCAGAGCTATTCTTGTCACACAGAGACAACCGTTTGTTTTCAGTAAAATTGCTCTAATGAACCGCTTAAAATTCTGTTTACAGCTCTGCTAGAAAGCAACTGAAAAATATGGTAATTAAGGGTTGGACAGACTGGGGTCTGAATACTTAGTTCCACCATAGACCTTAGTTTTCTCCTAAGTAAAATATGGATAGTAATACCTACCACATAGAGTTTTGCAGAGAATTAAGGTGAGGTAGCAACTATAATGCACTTAACGTAGAGCCTGGAACTAGGAAGTGCCAAATAATCACTATTATTAGCATTTGGCACTTAGCATATAGTAGATGTTCAATGAATATTTGCTGAACAAATACCTAAATTAATCATATAAAGCCTACTTCACATCAGTTCTTTCATTGCCCAAGGACTAGTTGTACAGGTCAACTGACCAGTTCATTCCTACGTCGTTGTATCAGCCTCAGAACCTGAGCCTGTTTAATTTCCTCTCTCTCTTCATTAAGAAAGCGCCTGGTCTATTGTCAGACATTTCACTAGGGCTTTTTATTATTCTCTCTTGGTGGCTGGAGAATGGGGACTGTAGTTTCCACTCTGACTGAGATAATGGAAACCTCAAGAAACCCAATTCTCTTTTCTCCTTATGCCTGGCCTCTTGGAAATAAAAGAGCACTTAAATGTTAACTCTTCAGTAACCACACAGATCCCAGGCAGAGTTCCTCACAGTAAATGCGTAATCAAGGATGGGTCCGGGGCTTTTGGATACTGCATACAAAGAAAAAAAAAAAAAGACCACACTAAACCAAGGAGACTAGATGAAATATTACCTGTTGCAAATTGGTTGGCATGTTTCAGGAAGTTTGTTCCTCAGCAGAAATGAGTTCATATATTATCTGTTTTCCTTTTAATCCATTATTTTTTATTTGCTCGTGGCTAATTCTAATAGATGTGAGAGAGTAAAGGAAGAACTTCTAGAGTATGTCTTGTAAGGAGAATGGATGAAAGATGGGGTCATAGATACTGTTTCAGATGGATTATTTGAAGCACTTGTTTATAGTCAGAGGCAGACAGAATCAGGACCATATTGCTAATACATTGAGATTCAGAGATTGTGCCCAGATATTTTGCCCAATCTTCATTCCATCACTTTGCCACTTGCCTCTCTCTCCCCAGTCCTGATGGAAGGTTATAAATAGAATTGAGATTTTGATGTTAAATTGGTAAAGTAGCAATTGATCACCTTTAAAAGGAGTCAATATTAGGAGGATTTAAGAGAAGCAAATGATGCTTTCTAGAGCATCTGGCTTGTTGCCCAAGAAGAGTAGCTGTGCCCGGAAACCACTGGAGGCAACAAGCTGACTTGGAGATGAATGACCCCACCACAGGGTACCCGCCTGTCTCCTACCTTTGAATGGTCTGACTTTCCAACCAGCTTGCCTGGGGATGTACTGCCCAGCTGGTGGCCTGACTATTTTTCCTTGTGACCACCAGGGGATCAAGTATTTGCTGGGCTAGAAGAGCAAGCCCGCCAGGCGATGATGAAAACTGATTTTCCTGGAGACCTTGGCAGTCAGCGACAAGCAATCCAACAACTAAGAGATCAGGACTCCAGTAGCAGTGAGTTCTGCACCTTCTGGTAATGACTCAGGGCAATGGGAGAAGAATTATCAGAGTGTGTGTGCTCTGGGGATTATGCATGGGGGTTGGGAGGAAGACATGAAGAAGGAGATTTGTGGATCCTCAGTGTTCCCAAAGGTGTTCTAAGGTGTATGGGCATATGTTTGTCCAGAGAGAGAATAGGTTTTTTTAACTCAAGGACTGCAGTA
This sequence comes from Lipotes vexillifer, assembly GCF_000442215.2. Taxonomy (NCBI): domain Eukaryota; kingdom Metazoa; phylum Chordata; class Mammalia; order Artiodactyla; family Lipotidae; genus Lipotes; species Lipotes vexillifer. The sequence goes on along the minus strand of NW_006789896.1, from coordinate 3,125,222 downwards.
CTTGGCATAGTGCCATACACAGATAGATTTGTGATGACTGTGATAGACAGGGGCATAGGAATAATGAGTGCTCAAGCAGCCCCTGGGCTAGGTCAAATGAAAAGAAAAAAATCTCTGTCTCCTAGGATCTGTTTATTCATAATTAATAAAATGTAAGAGTGGTATTAATGAAAGTTTTGCTTGAGGACGCAGTTTTAATGTTTTATAAGAGGACTTGCTTACCAGTGAGATTATGCAGCATGTAAAATGCTAATGTCGAGGTCTTCCCACACCAAGTCCTGAGTAGATCCCTTTGGTTAAGAGATTGAAAAGACAGTGTCTGGTAACTGGTTGAGCCTCATGGATTGTCTGTTCTGTGACTTGCTTGAACAAATACACTTTGAGATGTGTTATTTCCTAGGATGATTTCCACATCTGACCCATCTGATATTGGTTATTATTAGTGTCAATTCATATTGACATTTCTGATTTTTCTCCATGTTCGGGGTTGTAAAAGAAAGAAGAGGCAGAGAGTTCTGTACCTTCCAGGAACTACATTTTCTATTTAAACTAATACTCTAGCAATAAAAATAATTAGCAAGTAATTGCTCAGGTACAGAAAAGTGAACCAAATATTTCTAGAAAATCTGTGGGAGCCACCAGTTTGAGTAATAGGTAGGAATGGCAATATCTATAGAAGTCTGATAGGTTTCCATTCTGGAAAAGTTGCATCATCCCTCTGCATGGCATACTTATTCTTTTTTTAATCTTTCTAGTAGAGATATTTGGATTTTTGATGAATTACAAAAAGTGTTTGATACAGTGTTGTCTCAGACTACAAGTATTCCAAATAAGCTGGTGAGAAAATATAGTATGATTTAATCTGTGCCAACCCTTATTGCTGAGATGGATTCACACTAAAGCTTTGGACCAAGGAATAAGGCATACTGTAGATCTTTCCAGGGCCCAAATCCAGTCCACCAACCAAGTGAAGTATCTAACAGAGACACATGTATCTACTAGCAGATGATTTGGTTAGATTTTCTTTTGAAGAAAGGGAATGTAACCAGTTTTGCCCAGTTCTTGGTAGATTTAGAAATTATGTAAGAGATAGTAGAGAGAAGATAAGAAGCACACTGTTAGCTAGGAAAGCTGAGTCTCACTGCTGATGCTGAGAGCCTGGTGAAACTCTATCCTGTATTTCTCTTGCTGACTGTCAGGCCCAGGAGTCCAGGATCTAGGTGGTGTTAGGATGGGACTGGAGTCTGACAGCTTCCCTAGGTTTGGCTTCCTCTTGTGATCTTCAAAGTACTAGCACTTTTTTTCTTTTCAGAAAGAACTCCCTATGTTATTGTGTTTTTTAAAAATCACTTCTTTTCCAATTTTATAAGTAATAGAGGAAAGAAATCAGTACACACAAACCTTGCAGATCCCCTAGCCACAGGCAGACCTCTGCACGGCCACATCTTGCACCCTGAACTAAAACAAATCAATTCTTACTTTAGCCACGAGGAATTATATTTCATCCTAAAGTAAAGAATGTCCTGTTCCCTCCACTTGATGCATTCAATAATCCATTAGATAATCCAAAGAACCAACAGAAACAATGGACTTATTTAACGTAGAATGCTGAGTTACTAGCAGGGTAAGAACACTGTGAGTCAAATACCACGACAGAATGCCCGAGGCTGGTTGCTGTGCTAACTTTTCCACTGTACTGAGCTTTTTCCCTATAAAGTGACATTTTTACCAAATTTCCTACTGCCTCCTTTATTGATAAGAGGAAAGAAAAACTTGTTGGTGTTTCTGTAATCATGCCTTGGGGTTTGTTGGGAGAGAACAGATTAGTGGGTCTCAGAATAGAATAGTGTATGTGACACCATGGAGAAATTGTGCAGGGAGGTTATGGAGAAAAGTAAGTAATAAAATCAGTGATAAGCATTGGTAAGTCAGAAGTGGTGTGTTGGAATGAGCATGGTGTGAGGTGCATAGGAGGTGTGATTTGAAAGTGTGAGATATTTGGGAACCCTGTGTAAGAAGTTATCATTTTTATGATAATATACAGGACCTAATAACCATTTTCCAATACAGTTTTGCCTCCGATTTTCTCTTTAGTGTGTATATGGCAATATAAACAATTATAGCTGGCTTCCACTTAATGTGATTTGTACCCAAATAAGCACTGATACAAACTGTATTATGGAAGATCTGAGAATTTTTTCCATTTTAGCTGCAAACTTTAGGGTGGAAAGCAACATAAGATGTATTCATGCAAAAATCAGAACAAGTGACCAGTTTGTGTGTTCCAGGTGACAGTGAGGGTGATGAAGAGGAGACCACACAAGATGAAGTCTCTTCCCATACATCAGAGGAAGACGGAGGGGTGGTCAAAGTGGAAAAAGAGTTAGAAAATGCAGAACAGCCTGTTGGTGGGAACAGTGTGGTAGAGCATGAGGCAAGTGACAAATGGCTCCTGAGTCCGGGAACCTCCTTACCCTTCTACTCTGCCCAAGATGCCTCTCTTCCACATGTAAGACTCTTGCCTCTGAGAGTCTCCTGGGCTTCATATGAAGCCTTCCTTCCCAACATGAGTTACCCAAACCTCAGACACACAGTTCTCTTCACGCCCAGCTTTCCTTTTCCACCCACATATCACTTCACTCCCACACAGCTCTTCTTCCTAAAGCTCCCCACTTCTTCCCAGCAGAACATCCATCTTTGCAAAACTATTAGTTGACTTCCTCAGGTGTACTCTTGAATATGCTTGCAAATTTCAGTCAAAGTGTTAACTGAGGTGCCATCTTTTCACTAAA
>NW_006789896.1:3032210-3122420 GCF_000442215.2 Lipotes vexillifer | reverse complement strand
GGGAAAGCTGATCTTCTCTCTACAGAGTTTACCATAGGGGCAAAAAAAATAGATAAGCTCTCTCTGGCATAATACTATGTCTTCATGGCAGGAAGCCTTGGAGAAAATGAAGATGGGAGCAAATTTAATTCCCTTTCCCCTATCACTTTTTCCTTTGACCCACAGTGGGAACCTAATAATAACATATGATAAGAGGTTGTGTTCCTTTTAACAGGACACCCTTTTAAAAGAAGTAGGGGCAGGGAAGAGACTGGTAAACTGTTCAAAGGGGCAGGGAAGAGACTGGTAAACTGTGTTCATGAATTGCTTACTTGTTAAATTGCAGGTCACGGAGAATTTGAATTCTGACCCCTTACTTGGACTCTGCCAGTGTCCCCTCTGCCAGCTGGACTGTGGGAGTCGGGGGCAGCTGATTGCACATGTGTACCAGGTATGGCGTGCGGAGCCGCATGCTCCAGAACATGGGCACCAACAACTTGTGTAGCCTTTGCCTCCAACCCCGGAAAGAACTCTGGGTTGTTGCTTCCACCAAGACTCCACTCCAATCCTCGGAAAATTGTAGAGAATAAGTGGGATATGTTGAGTGAATATGTTCTGTGTTCCCAGGCAGACACACTGTGAAAATTAAGTATCATTTTTTTTCGAAATTACTTAAGGCATATTTTAAATAGTGAAATAGAAACTGGGCTTTGTTTTAAAGAAGAAAAAATGAGTTAACATAGGTGTTTCTGAAGTATTGGAGAAAGATAGTGTAAACCAGGGGATCAGAACTAGACAAACTTTTGTTTCCTTTTCTTTCCTGATCCAGTCGCAGAACATGTGCCTTATGCTCTGTATTGAACAGGCATCAGCACACACGGCAGCCTGAGTTTTACCATAAAAATAATTGGTTCATGAGGAGAAGCATTTCTTCAGAAGAATGATTTTAAAAGACTGAAGAAAAGGCAGTGCATTTAAATACCTTTTGGATATCAGTCTTTCCATCCAGCTTCTAGACTTGACCTTCAGTGCTCCTTTAAAATCCACTTGTGGGCTTCCCTGGTGGTGCAGTGGTTGAGAGTCTGCCTGCCGATGCAGGGGATGCGGGTTCGTGCCCCGGTCTGGGAAGATCCCACATGCCGCAGAGCGGCTGGGCCCGTGAGCCATGGCCGCTGAGCCTGCGTGTCCAGAGCCTGGGCTCCGCAACGGGAGAGGCCACAACAGTGAGAGGCCCGCGGACCGCAAAAAAAAAAAAAAAAAAAATGCACTTGTACCTACACAGCATATGGCAAGCAGGCCGTGAGAAATTATCCTGAGCAAGAATTCTTCTCAGGCTCTGGAGTCCCACTGTCCCCCAAGCCAGCCACATGTCCCAGTACGTAGTCAGAACTCAAACTAATGAAATCTGAGGGATGGTCTGGATGGCCTTGCCCTTCTGAAGGCCCTTTAACACAAGAGACTCCTACTTTTCCAGGTGCTAGATAGGGAGAATAGTTGCAAGTCCTTGTTCTAAGACTAAGGAAAGGGGACATTTCCCAGAAAGTAGTTCCTAAGTGGGTACAGATTGTCCTGGAGCTGGTGTGAGTTGACAGATTAAGGCTCTCTTTTACAGCACACTGCAGCAGTGGTGAGCGCCAAGAGCTACATGTGTCCTGTCTGTGGCCGGGCCCTTAGCTCCCCCGGGTCATTGGGTCGCCACCTCTTAATCCACTCGGAGGACCAGCGGTCTAACTGTGCTGTGTGTGGAGCCCGTTTTACTAGCCATGCCACGTTTAACAGGTTAGCCGGGCAACTGACCCTCTGTGCTGGGAACAAATTACTGGGTGTGGGTTCTGCTTTCCCAAGTCGAAGTGAAGGTTAGAGATGGGCAATGCAAAGGAAACTGACTCTTGACTCTTTGGAAATACGAGTTATGAGGCTAGTAAATATGTCCATTCCATTAGACATCCTCAAAGGGAAATGAATTCTCATTTATTTCCTCGATCAGAATATCTTCAACTAGAAAGAGATGTGGGGAAGACCAAGACCATTCATGAGAAAGAAGTTACAGGGTGCTGAGAGGACCCTAATGTGAGGACAGAGTCTCCACTGTGTCCCAGGAAGACTGGAACTGTGTAAATTGTGTCTGAGTCCCATTTGCTAGTGTACAACGCAGGGTCAGCTGGGGGGAGGTGGAGCCAGTGGTCTGGACCTACCCTGAAGGCAGCCTCCGCCTCAAGGAAGACTGCCCTGCACAGTTCCTACAAACACCATCAGTCCGGCTTGAATGGAACTGCACATTGTAAGGGCTCGTCTGATTTCTGGTGGCTTGCTGTGGTGGTTGGCTCAGCCCCTAACTCCAGGTGGGCTTTAAGACTTGGTAGACAACCTAGCCCAAAGAAGGGCAAGGGTAGAAAGGTAGAGGAGGTCTCCCAAGCTCTCATACTGACCCCTGGTGGTGAACTTGGAGCAACTGGGCTGGATACCTGAGCCTTGTTAGACCGTGGCATTAACCATCTAAACTTTTTGCTTTCCAGTGAGAAACTTCCTGAAGTCCTTAATATGGAATCCCTACCGCCAGCCCACAGTGAGGGCCCCTCCAGTGCTGAGGGGAAGGACATTGCCTTTAGTCCTCCAGTGTACCCTGCTGGAATTCTGCTTGTGTGCAACAACTGTGCTGCCTACCGGAAACTGCTAGAAGCCCAGACCCCCAGTGTACGCAAGTGGGCCCTGCGTCGACAGAACGAGCCTTTGGAAGTCCGGCTGCAGCGGCTGGAACGAGAGCGCACAGCCAAGAAGAGCCGGCGGGACAATGAGACCCCCGAGGAGCGGGAGGTAAGGCGCATGAGGGACCGAGAAGCCAAGCGCCTGCAGCGCATGCAGGAGACAGACGAGCAGCGGGCACGCCGGCTGCAGCGAGATCGGGAGGCCATGAGGCTGAAGCGGGCCAATGAAACCCCGGAGAAGCGGCAGGCCCGGCTCATCCGGGAGCGGGAGGCCAAGCGGCTCAAGAGGAGGCTGGAGAAAATGGACATGATGTTGCGAGCTCAGTTTGGCCAGGACCCTTCTGCCATGGCAGCCTTAGCAGCCGAAATGAACTTCTTCCAGCTACCTGTGAGTGGGGTGGAGTTGGACAGCCAGCTCCTGGGCAAGATGGCCTTTGAAGAGCAGAACAGCAGCTCTCTGCACTGAACCACACCCTCCTGCCTGCCTTCCCACTCAGCCGTCCCCAGGGTCCTGTCCTTGCTGCTGGAGGCAGGCCCAAGTTTGTTGCAGGTGGACCTGTGTACCCCTTGCATATGGGAGCAGGATGATGGGGTCAGGAGGGACCCAGCTCAAGGCAGCTCTGGATGAGGGAGCAGGCACTCCAGACACCTCGACTCCCCAGCCCACTGCTGCAGGGCATGCGCATAGGACGCTGGGGCCCTAGTGTGGCCCACACCCACCCCACGGAGTTGTGAGGGCTAATAAATTAATTTTATCTTTACTGGCCCTTTCCTGCTTTTCTCTCGATTTCATTCTAGCAAATCTAGAAGAGATGTGGATGGAAGTTTTCAGGCAGGGACGTCTAGCCATTGTCTTTTTCCAAGGGAGGGTGCTCCTCAACAAAGGCTCTCCCAGCAGAGATCCCTTATCTGGCCCTTCACAAGTTAATGACATTAAGGAAGAACCGATGCTGACTTTGTGAGGGTGCATGCCCACAACACTAATGAAGATCACCTGTGGTCCCAAGAGCTATTTCAACCCAGCTTCCTTTTCCAAACTCAGAAGCCTTTCCTCATAACTGGCATTTGCTAAAGAGGATGACGTATTTAGACCAGGTACCAGCTACTTTTCCCAGCAGAATTCAGTCTGCCAAACTTTTAAAAATTCTACCCTAGACAGCACTCAGTTGCATTCAGGAATACATTCATAGAAATAGCTGCAATATTAAGGTTCATAGTGCCGAGGAACTCATGTTTGAGAGAAGAGGTAAAAACCCATCTTTTTATTTATTCCTCAGAGCCAAGGTAGGATAATAAAACCCATTGAGGAAAATCCAGAATTAAGGTGCCATGAGAGCTCAAGTCAGTAGCGGTCAAGGCCAGAGCAAAATGACTACTCTGGCAGTTTGTATGGCTGCCAAACCATGAAGGAGACAAGAGCTGAGGTCATTTCTAAAAAGCTTCTGTGATGGTACACAACAAGCACAGAACTTTCCTTAGCCTGCACCAAAGGTTGTATACAGTTTCGATAATTACAGATCTTGAAGTCCAGAAGGAAGTGCCCTAGTTAAGTTGTAGCCAGAAAAATAACTATGCCAGGAATGTGGACCTCTTCCAGTATAGTAACAAGTAAACTTGGACTCCTCTCTGACCTCCACAGGTTCAAGGCTATTTAAGAGTGTTAACTGACCCCCCACCAAACCAGGGTTAATTCCCACCAGGCAGGCCGAAATGTTTGTCTTAAAAACACAAAAATATTAATAAGCTTATTACAAAATACTGGACATTTAAAAGAAAATATTTAATTGAGCCAAATGGCTTTTTCTCACAGAGCCCCACATGGAAGTCCTACTTGGGATGTTTCAAAATGGTTGAGCACTCATTACGTGTCAAAGATTGTTCTGAGCACTTTCGTGGATTATCTCATTTAATTTTTACAATGAACTGTGAGTTAACGCAAACTCAGGAATTAGGTGCCTGGATTTAACATTCTGTACTGCTAATTAATAGCTGTGTAACTTTGGGTAAGTTACTTAAACCTCTTGGTTTCCCCACCCACAAAATGAAAATAATAGTATTAGCAACAAGTGGTTATTAATATATAATGCACCTAGGCTATTTTGTGGCATGTAGCAAGTGCTCAATAAATGTACGAGTAACTATCATGTATCTGAGTGCTTCACCTCTTACTAGTGGCAAGCTAAGTTCTGGAGCTGACTTATTCCAGAAATTTCTGGCAGTATTCCTGAGAAAAGAATTGGAGAAAAGGTCAGCAGTGAGGTCATCTACAGGTCCTTGTGACTGATTGTGCTAGAACAGTATCTGAGTCTACAGGTAGATTTCTGGGTCCCTGAAACACAACAGAACACAGAGACCATGCTTCAGGACTAGCTCGTGCAATCTGCCCCCAGCCCACCACATGAAGATGGGCACCACTTGCTCTCTATTTCAAGCTCTGCCGCATAGGCCTTCTATCCCCCACCCCATGGCCACCATCTAAGGCTGGGATATGAAGAAGGCGCAAACACCAAAAGGAAAAGCTAGTAGTTTATATAGATAGATATATAGATATATAGATATTGATATATATTGTGTTTACATAGTCCACAAGTTAAATGCAGGTATCCATAAGAAGAGCATTAACAATAAAAATACAATCTGTGTGTAGCCAAGTACAGAGACTTAAAATGGTAAAACAGCAAAAAGGATCTCACAAAAGTACAAATATACAGTACAAATTGATTTATTTAAAACAGTTACAAAAAAGCACAACAAAATAGAGATTATCCTTAGAATTATTAATGCTTTGTTAAAGATCAGGTAGGATTAGAGGGTAAGAAATGGTATTGGGTGGGGGGAGCACCTGACTAGTTCTAAGGCTTTAGATACAATGCAGTTGATTACATATTAATTTAGCCATTACATACTGGGGATAGTAGTTGGGGGATCAGTAATTTATCTACAGGGAACTCCTACACAAATCAGATCCATCCATCAGACCTCCCCAGTGCTGTCCTTCTCTACTACTGAGGACCCTAAAGCCACCTGGATGACAACATTTCCATCCTTTCTCCACCCCATTCCCTATCCATATATTCTTCCCTCCCCTAAGGTGCTGTGCAAGCTGAGAGCAGTCTGCTCTCTGCAGCTGGAACATATACTGTTTTGGCTACAGGGATCCTGTGTGTGACTAGGAAGGTTGTAGGGGACAGCCTTATTTTTAATACTTCAAGTTTGCCACGAGTCTTCCCCGACACAAGCTTCTGAATGCGAGTGTCACGCAAATGAGGGATGAACCCTGCCTTCAGCAACATCAGCAATGCACTGACCACTCACAGCTCACAACTATGTGCACACTCCCTGTCTGGGGAGTGGGTGTAAAACCACTGTGTCATCAGCTTGCTCACACTCGCGCGCGCTCTCTCTCTCTCTCTGAAGAACCTCAGTCCCCATGACAGTCATAAAGACAGAAATAAATGCTTGAAAGTTTGACAATAGGTAAAGGCACATGGGCTGCCGCCACACACACTGTAGACAGGAACCCAGTTTGAGGCCATCTTCACTGCTGGGCATTTGCAGCAGAATGGCTTGGGGGATCACACAGACTTTGAATTTGCAGTCTACCAGGGGAGAATCTAGGCTTAACAGGAGAACGAATAAAGAAACCTTAGTGTGAAAAGTGCATTTATTACTACTGTCCCTGCTGGGGAGGCTCAGCAGGGTAAACCGCACCACCTCTCCTCCTTCCGCCCCAGGCACTGTGCATAGTCTGCAGGTAAGGAGAGAGTGCAGTCAACTCTAGCATCTCAAGGGCCAGTGTCATCCTAGGCCCAGACCAGGATTCTGGCCCAAAGATGGATCCTAGAGTTGAAAGAGCAACTGACAGCTGCAAGGACCCAGATGCTTATTTTATTATTGCATAATGTGGGAGGCCTTCCCTCTCCCAGGGATGCTGGAGGGTGAAGGCTTCCCGGCAAAGGGCTAACAGGTTCCTGGTCAACATCCAACCTAACATGGTTCAGCTCTTCAACTGTAGTGTACACTTTTTCCCATCTGGAAAGTATTGTAGCTTCAGTGTGGTTTAGTAAACGTAGCCCTAGGAGGCCAAGAAGTCTCCCTAAAACTTGGCCTCTGCCCTATTTGCTTTGCTTTTAAGACTGTGATTTAATCTCCCATGGCCAATTCAACCAATCTGGTTATCTTTACTCCAATGGACCCAAGCCCTTGCCCAGTGAACCCAAGTCCACCCTTTATCTCCAGTGTGATCACTCAACTCTTCAACATGCCTGCTTGTTGCAGGTTTAAATCATACCACCACCCTGTGCATCTTCTATGGCGCCCAGTGGTAAAAATAAAACTAAACCCCACCTGAGGGTCTATTTCAAACTTCAAACGCTCCAACCCCAGAATCCATTTAACTGGAGCCAGATGAACCTCCCTGGGATGCTGACACAGGCCCTAATCTGGTTCCCCATCATTTAATTTTTAAAACAGGACACAAGATAGCATAAAGGAAAGAAGTTAATACAAAGAAAACACCCACTTATAGGACCTGCTTGTCTCTCCCTCAAGAGAGTCAGATATTTGGAGCCAAAGGGCTCCCAACAAGCACTGAAGCCATATCCCTTTGGATTCACCAGCCCACCAGCAGCATTTCATACTATCCCTACTCAAGATGACTTTGTTATAAAGTAACCCTTGCACATGTAAGGATGGACAGGATGCCTGGATTTCACCTATATGGCCAAAGACACAGAAAGACAGAGAGCTATAAAGGGCAGCAAGCAGGACAGTGAAGAGACAGCAGCAGTGGCAAAGCAGCACAGACCAAAGCCCTTGGTGATATGACCAACTGGGACCAAGAGTGTAGAAGGGTCAGTCCAGATCTACTGGGGTCCCTCCCCCTTGGGTACAAGTGCTCAGCTCTGACCTCCCAGTCTCCCCTTCCCCCATGCCACTCCCCCTCCTCTGTGTACACTAATCTTGATAGGAATGATGATCCAAGACTTGGATGTATTACCGTCCTTCACCTGGTTCCCCTACTCCCAAACTGGTATAGGCATTTCTGTTTAATGCCACAGTTAGCCATCTTCCTTTCTACCCCTAAGCTCTGGGACTGTCCTACTAATGACATTGGCCTTCTTTAACTGCCCATTCCCCCAAAAGCTGACAGCTTCCCACCAAAATGCTGTCTCAAAACTGCTCTTAGGTCTCTTATAATAACACTTATGAAATCTTTAAAAGGAAGAATGGACACACCATAGGTTACTCTCATTCCTCATGCCTGGAAGAAAAGACTGAAACAGAGGGAAAAGGTAAGGGGAATGCCTCAGCTCTGACCAAGATTTAGAGCAGAGCTTCTTCCCCTGGGAGACTATACTTTACAAAAGACACCTCTGCAGCTCAACAAAGTATTAATATATTACATATGCATGGCACAGTATTATAGGAAGTGCCGGTGCTGCTTCACCAGCAAGAGACAGAAGAGGAACAGCAGCAGAAAGTTCAGGGCCCAGCTCGCCAAGGTGCACAAGATTTTCTCTTTCCAGGATTAAGGGGAAGTTACCAGGCTGGGCAGTGAGGGTTTCTTGTATTTAAACTACTTGGCCTGTACCTGGTTAGATATAGGTTTGTTCCTGTAAGGAGGAAGCTCGGTTGGTACCCTTGGTGGGTATTTCTTTAGTGTCCACTGTGTGCCTGTCGCTATATTCAGTTGATGAGCCTTCCTAATGAGGAAGGATGTTTCTGAGAAACCCGTGCATGAGAAACTAGGAATGAGTTGCTCATGGAACAGCCAGAAACAAGGCCTTCTCCGAGGGCCGTCCTCTGAGAGGATTCCTCGAGACTCAGCCCCACAGGCCCCCAACTGTGGGAAACAAGCCAGAGAAAGCAGCATTCAGAGAGATAAGGGGACAGAGAAGGGAAAAGACATGATCCTAAATGTGTACAAGGTTGAGTGTTCACCAGACACGGTTGGTATTTGGTTCTGAGGTGAACTGGAGACTTACATACTTGTGGTCAGGTCAGCAGCTTCCTCTGGACGGGCCTCCAAAAGCTGACTGACCAGGTAACCGCTCTCAAGGAATGAAACAGTGGAGTGTAGGGCTTGCAGCGAACAAGCTAGTCTCAGTCACTTTGTTCCCCCAGGAGAACAACCTTTAGCACCTGAACACTAAGAAGGACTCCATTCTCAGAACTTCCCCTCCCCCTAGGAGGTAGGTAAGATTATTTATCCCCATTTGGCAGCTGGGGAGGAAGTGAAAGAGCCAGAGGTCACAAGACTTGCCTAAAGTCTCTGACAGAGCAGAGTTCAGACCTCAGAGGTTTGGGACTCCTGACAACAGGCTAGGCCTTGGCCAGTATATCTTGAAAGGAAATGCCAGGGTCATACCCCAGGAGAAGCCTCATAAGAGAGCTGAGTGGACAATACCCTGAGTTGTTCAAGAGTCTAAAGACCCCCCAAAAAACAAACAAAAAACCCACCCACCCACCTGAAAGCTGATGGGGGAAGCCTAATTCTCAACACCCACTGGAATCCCACAGTCCGAGGTGATGGTGAAAGTCGTGAAAAGTGGGCTTAAGACACAGGGGGCAAATGCAACTAAGATTGAAAATACTCTTTGCAGAGGAATACTCCACCATGAAATGGAATCTAGGAGACTTTTCAGGTATTGAAACATTATCAAGACTATTCCAGGGAATTCCCTGGCGGTCCAGTGCTTAGGACTCTGCGCTTTCACTGCTAAGGGCCCAGGTTCAGTCCCTGGTCGGGGAACTAAGATCCCACATGCCACATGGTGTGGCCAAAATTTTAAAAAAAAGAGTATCCCAAAACCTTAGAGCTGTCTATGGGAGGAGACAGCCTGGAGAAGCCTGAATGCTGGGAGAAGAAGTGGAGTAAGATGGGAGAGACTCTGTAAAAACGCAAGGATGGGCACTGCCCAGCCAGCTGTACTGGTCCCAACCCGGGGCATAGTTCCATTCGTTTCTCCACCAACCGGTTCAGCTGCAGAAGAGGAGAGGACATGATTCTGAGTTTTTAAAAATAGAGAATAGAACTGAAAGGGAAACCAGAGAGACCCCTACACACCAAAAACTAGAGGTCTTGGTCAGAGTGGACAAAACCAGTTTTGCAGAAGGGGAAAGGCAGTGCAGCTACAAATAGGCCCAGGTCAAGACACCATGCAGACAGGTTAGGTCAGCGGAAGGGTGGGGGCAGTGCAGGCACTTAGGCACAACATAGACAGACAGAGGACTAGGTGTAGGGGCCTAGGGAAAAGGGTCCACTGGTTCTTTCAAAAGTCACCATTACCAACTAGAGATTCAGTACAATTTCAAAGTGGGTCTGGCATGCTGAGCAGGAGGAGCCTTGTTAGGTCAGCTACCTTTCCAGAAGCCCTGCCTACAGCCCGGTCAGTCTGGCCATCGGGTCTTTCTCCCAAAGTCCCGTGACTGGGTCCCCGCCAAGGCAGTACTTCACTCTGAACCCTGGAGCGGCTTCTCTCTCCTAATGCTAGAAGCCTTGTGGGAGGAATGATGGGGAGAGATGGGAAAGGGCTGAAGCAGAGGATCAAGCAGAGTCCCCTGCACACCCAGCCTTAGACATCTGTAACAAAACTACCCTTTAAAGTGCACAGCTCTCAAAAGAAGAGTTCTGGGTGGGAACCCTCTTATTTCCAAGCATGGGGCCTCCTGCCCTCTCATCACAAAAAAGAAAGGAAAAAAAAAAAAACTTCAGATAGCTGAACTGCTACTATAAGCTGTGGATCATCATTTTTGGCTCTTTCTTTGCTCCCTCCCTTTGCACCTGCTCCCAAAGCCTGACTCTCTCCTTGCAGGAGCTAGGGATGAGGAGGAAAGAACAGGGAGGCCCTGATATTTGGAATGTTTCTTATCCTGCGTGCACCCCCTTCCTTCCTTGGCCCGGGCCTGCTGCTCCCCATCACAGCACCCTCTGGGGCTGTTCTGAAAAGACGCCATGGGGTAATGGGCAACAGACCATGCCTTGGGAGGCTGCCTTCACGCCTTCTCTTCCCCACTAACCTCACTGCCAAGAGAGCCATCCCCTGCTCGGCATGTGCAAATCCTCTGCTTGCTCACGGTGAGGCCCAGCTCTGGGGTAGCATCCCAGTCCGGGTCTGGGAGAGGTTCATTTTCCTGCATTGGAACGCCCTTCAATGGACAGCTTTACCTCCTGTGGAATGAAAGAGGGACGGAGCAGCGCAGCCCGTGCCTCCTCCCCTTGCATGCTGTATCTTTGGAAGCTCGGGGCTGGCCAGCAGGCCTGAGCACCAGGCTCTGGCTGCAAGGGCTCTACCATTCGGGAGCCCTCGCCTAACGGCTGGCTTTTCCCATCACTGTCACATTGCTCTCGGGGTCCCAAGACTGTCCTCTCAGGCCTTTCTCGGGGAGGAGCCAGCTGGCCTGGGGGAGCACAGCTGGACTGAGAAACTGAGTGACTGTTCAAGCTCTGTAAACTGATAGAGATGCAGACATCTCCCACCTGTAGCCGATGGCAGGGCAGAGAGAAGAGCTGTGCAGTCCGCCCAGGGCTGCAGGAGGACCAACCCTGGCCATATACAAAGAAGGGGTGCTCGGGGGGCACCTCGATGCTCACTTTGCTCTGCTGCTCCCCCACCACGAAATGCAGCATGACAAATCCAGGCCACTGGCTCTCCTGAATGTCCACGACTGTGCTAGAGTCAATCTTCAGCCCCCCGCTCACTTCGGCACTGCGCACAAAATCCTGGGTCTGGAGGTCCTCCACCCGCTTCAGCTCCCCTGTAGCCAGCTGGATGATGGCGCCTTTCATGAAATGGGAGGGCAAGTGGGAAGAGGTAAAGGGGGGTGGCGTTGACTCCTTGTCTGGGAAGGCGGCTCTGGCCTGCATGTCCAAACTTGACGCCACCAGGATCTCCGAGCCCATGGGTAGCAGGCCTGGGTCAGTTCCAGTGGGCACCAGGTTGCCATTGGCTACAACCATTGCTTTGGGTAAAGGTCTATGTTTCAGGGGCTCCTGATGGGATTGAGGGTAGAACCCTCGGGCCTGATTTTTCTCGGCCATCTCTGCTGCGTTCCTGGCTGACCCTCGCCCCTCACCCTGATGGTCGGGGTTATGATGGGACAGGTTGAGGGGGCTGGGCTCACCCTTCCTCTGAGCTGCCACCACACGATAGTCCTGAGAAGCTAAAGCACCAACCACCCGCTGGACCTCGAGGTCGGTGTCTGGGGTCCCTCGGTGTGCTGGCACTGCCACCTCTACCCGCGCAGTCTGAGAACCTGAAAACAACTGTCCATCCACCACACATTCTACCACTGGCACCAGTCCCTGGCCCTCACCCTTGCTGTTGGGGGAGTCGAGGGCTTCGCTTTCCCGTCTCACTAAATTTCGCTCTCGTTGTCTCTGTCCATTGGCAGCGGCTGCTTCCAGAGCAGACTGGCCCTCCTGAGGGGTAAGAACTGGGCTGGCACCTGCTGGAGGGGTGTCATGCATGGTGTACCCAGCAGGTAGCCTGGACATCTGATAATAAATGGGCATCCGGCCTGGAGCGAGGTCCAGTGGCTGAGTACTCGAGTGATGTGGCAACTGCCCAGGTGGGGAGGTGGCAGAGGGGGCTTTGTTGAATGAACGGGCCGGGGATGAAGCCTGGGGGGGAGGAGTGGCTCCTTCTGTCAGGAGTGAGGCATATGGCACAAAGTGTGGAAGGTGAGAGGTGGTGAGGTTGGCAGAAGGAGAAAGGAGGGGACTCGGTAGGAAATTAGGTGGCACAGCATAGGGAAGGCTATAAGGAGACCCGATAAACTGCAGAGAGGTGGACGGGAGCTGAGCATAGTGGATTGGGGGATAGTGGATTCCTGGATGTTGAATCAGTGAAGACGCTACATTAAATGTGGGGGGCAAGGGGCTCATGTTCACCACAGACGGGAGGCCAGTTGGGGAGAAGGTGGCAGGTGGCACAGCCACCTTATACAGCATGCCATACTGGTCCACTGTCAGACCAGTGATGGCCTCAGCTCCATCACCCCCCAGGCTGACTCTGGCTCCTGCCTGGCTCTGCCCGGCCACCACCACTCCTCGGGACCATTCAGAGGCATCACTGGAGGGTGTGTGGTTAGTTGAGCAGCTGGTAGTTCTCCCCATATCCTCGCTGGTCACGGGGAGGTCTCGTTTCTTTGGTGGAAGGCCTTCCTGACTCCTCTCATGAACAGGTTTCATATTGCTTTGTGGTGTTCCTGGAGCCTGGAAGGGGTCGGCTTGCTCCTTGGGGCATCAGAAGGGGCTTCTTTGTGGCTCCCCTGCACCCCTCTCTGCTGCTGGCTGGGGCGCCCACATCTGCTAGGGAACAAATCAGAGGCAAAGAAAAGTAACCTAGGGGTAAACCAAGTCAAAGGAAAGAGCAGGAACTGTGTCCACGGAGGAAGATGTACAAAGGGGACTGCTGGAAAAAAAGAGGAATGAGAAAGGAGCAGACAAAGATGCTACCCTTCTCACTCATCCAGCCTAGGACACGAAAGAAACAATCACGGAAACCACAAAGAGCTACAAGGACAAGCATTCAACAATGCATAAATAACCTGTGGGCTCCACAACCCCAGGGAAACCAACAGCTTCATGATTACCTGTTCCTCTGATGGGGAACTTGACTATTCTAAGCCTTTTCCCTTAAGGGGGATTTGAACACGTGGTCTTTGCTGCTGGCTCCTTTTCCTAACTTTCTCCTTTTGCCACCAAACACTACCGTGCTATCTTCTTTCCTGAACATATGATCTCATCCTTGCTTCCTTTCCCCAGCCTAATTTGGGTTATTATCTCACCTATCCCCATCCCCCCCACCCCAGGCCTGCCTAAACTCTCATCCTCCTTTGCCTCATATCACCACTACCCCAAGGACCCAGGGGTCAGTCAATACGTCCTGAGGTCTGCACGTCTTGTTTTTTTTTTAAAACGTGGTTCCCTAAACATGTTATGAAAGTATCTTCTTCACCCCATGAAATACTACATTCAAACTTGGGCCCTACGGGGAGGGTGATTGTACTGGTGTTTTCTACAGTTTATTTATTTCTCCTCTCCAAAGGGCAACAAAACTCTTCTGACCTCACACAGACTTTGTGTTCCCTAGTTTGGCAAGACTTCTTTTCTTCCCATTGACCACCTTCAATTTGCCTTCTTCATGCATTCCCTTTCTTTTATCTTTTGCCAATGGCTCCTTTTCCATTGTAGGTCTGCTCTAGGCACCACTTCTTAAAATTCTGGTTCTATTCCTCCAAACATGCCTGTTTATTGCTATCTCAGGTCTATATGATTCATAAAAAAGTTCTCTCTCCCCTTTCTCTATCATCTTTCACACATGCTTTTGTCCATTTTCATAAAGTATCTTTCTGGTCTGAACATTTCAACACATATGAAATTTTTCACCTATTTCTTCCTATCAGGCTTCAGTTCTTCGGATCTGAAATGAGATTTCTATGATATTACACTCTGTTCTGTTTTTCCACTGCTGAATTCCAGATGTTTTTCCACAACAAGGTATCCAAAGCGCCTGTATTACCTGAGCTTCCAGTGGTGCTTCTGAGCAGCTGTAATAAGAAGCAGTGTCCTCCCCACTGGCTTGGGAGCCTAGGAGACAGAAATAGGAATAGAGTAAGCAGGAACCTAGCCTCTGATCCTCCCCAGGATCATCAAGAAAGGTAATTCCAAAACCACAAAGACATTAAAGTCCAGGAGTCCCTGCCTCCTACTCTTCTCCAGAGGTAACAACACATTAAATTCTAATTTGTAGGACAACATCTCTGGAAAAAAATTTCCATGTGTCAAACTTCATTGTTTTCCTTAACATCATATTCTTCGTTCTCTACCTGTACCTATTCCCCAAAGGTTAAATTTACTTCCAATCCCAATTTCACGTAAATGTACAAATAAAAGTGGAAGACTCAACATTGTCCCCATGTGAACAAAGGGAAGCAGGAAAAATCAGCCTCACGGATTTCACTTTTATTCAGGGCTGATGAAAACACAGATGTGGAGGTTATTTAAATGAGATAAGAGGCACTAGAGGAAAAAGAACAATTATTTATGTTTCTGGGGCAGAAAAAGAGGTCAAGGGGGAGTCACTCAAAGGGAAGCCTTATTAGCAGATTTCCAGGGTAAAAAAACAGGATCCTCTGTGTGTGTGTGTGTGTGTGTGTGTGTGTGTGTAAAATTTTCTAAGTGACAACTTTGTACCACGTGCTGAATCAGGTGTGACAGTAACTGAAAACATTCCCTTTGTCCTCATGTAGCCTACCAGTGGGAAACAAAACTCATGCTAAACTGTCAATATCTGAATCTACACATGCCAGAAACGTTAAGCACTGAAGAACAGAGCCTTAATCTCTAAAAACAGAGAAAGTACTACTGACCAGTACTCAGAGAAACTACTACCCACTGTGCTGTCCAAGTCCTAAAGAACACTGCACTCCTCAAACCAAACTGAAGACACTTCCCTCTTAAGATCAGCAAGGTGCAGATGTACAAAAAGAAAAAAGTGACAAGATAGGAAAACAAAGTGGAAAGACAAATTCTTGGTTCCATAAACACAAATTTACACAGTGGGCACAAGTCTTGCATCCCTTCTTTGCCAGCAGTTCCAGTGACTGAAAAGCAGTTAGATTTCTCTCTCATTCCCAACAGAAAATGGGGTCACAACTTCAATTTCAGAATGACACTTGCTTATCACAACTAAAGCATTAAAGAAAACCTGCCTCTAGGTCACAGAGGGGTTAGCCAAACACAGGCTAATAAAAGGACTGAAACAGGCAAAAGGTCTGCAGGAATAACAAAGAGCCAAGCCTGTGCACTAAGTTCCCACAACGCAAAACACATTTCGGAATCTGAAACTTCGGCCTCTGAAGAGGCTCAATGAGGATTTCTCCAGGGGAAGACGCAGCTTGTGACCCCAACCGAGCTAACGGGAAAGGAGGACCATTCCGGAGAGCTGCCAGCGCTGGCAGCACAGCCCGGAATCAAGAGGGTGAACCCAGCCTCGGACTCGAATTCGCTGAGGGCGAGAGGTGCGCCCGCCAGAAAGACAGGAGCTTAGAAGAGACAGAGGTTATGGCTTCCCTTGATCCCGCAATCCCTGCCCCAAAAGGGGTAGGGACCGAAATTGGAAACTCTGCATTTAGAGAGTGGGGGGCCGACCTTTCAAGCAGAGGGGTAAGGGCGAGGCCCCGCAGGCGCTGCTTCCTTGTTTGGGGGCTCCTTCCCGCCCCGAGGACTCGGACACCCCGGCCCGCCAGGACACAGTCGCGGGAGAGCAGGAACCTGAGGCCTCTCTCTGGGCCGGGCCGGTGAGAAGCGATCGGGGGTCTAGGCGCGGCCTCTTTCGCTCCCTCGGTCCGCGGGGCAACGGGCTCTGGGGGCCACTTCCTCCAGAGCTCCAAGCCCAGGCCTGCTTGGCCCCAGTGAGGCCGACTCGGCGTCCTCCACTCCCGGCGACACTCACCGGCCCATCTCACGGCGCTCCCCGGGCTCCTCCCGCTGGTCCCGGAGCCGCCGCAACGGCGGCCGCCGCCATCCCCGGCCCCGGAGCCGCCCCACACCCAACGCCCTCCCAGACGGGCGCCCGGAGATGGCGTCAAGCGCGTACCGCCCCCGGCGCGGGTAGATTGCGTCACGGCCCCGGGCAGGAGAGCGACGCCGAGGAGTACCCGGGAGAGGACTGTGCAGGCTGTCCGACCGTCGCCCCCAGCGCCCCCCTCTGGTGGGAAAACCAACTCCTCTCCCTGGGGCCGGGTCACGTAAATAGGACTGGGCCCGGCCCCCTCACCCTGACCCCGCAAGGACCCTGATATCTGTCTACTCCAGTAAATTCTGGGGGTTCCCAAACACAGCCCTGAGGCGTGGCCATCATTTCCTGGACTTCGGGACCTGACTTTGTGAAGACTTCTTTTGGGAACCTCGGAGAGCTCTGAGGCGACCCCGGCCCAGGAGGGTAATGAGATCCCCCTAGAGACCAAGGATGGAGATGGAGCTCTTTAAGAGTTGAGAAATGGCTCTGAGGGGGATGAGAATGGGCCGGAACCAGGATCTAGGGGAAAGTGAAGCTAGTGTCTTGAAAGTCTGTGAGGAATGAGAGGATGGGGATTCGTACAGTGGGAAGCAGCTTAGTTTAGAGGGAAGAGGGCTTGACTACTTGATGAACTATGAGGTCACCATTCATTGCCAATAAAGTAGCTGACTTTATAGTAATATGAACATCTGATTAACTTAAGTGAAAAAAGGGAATTCCCTGGTGGTCCAGTGGTTAGGATCCGGCGCTTTCACTGCTGGTCCCAGGTTCAATCCCTGATCAGGGAACTAAAATTCCACATCCCTGCAAGCCCCACAGCTCAGCCAAAATAGAAGAAAAAAAAGAAAGAAAAAAAAAACTAAGTGAAAAAAAATGAACACCAATTGAATTTATGCTTTGATTACAATTATGTAAAAAAGTTCTGCATACAGACAAAAACTGAACTGAGAAAAAAGTAACTTTAACTATTGGAGAGATTGGATTCTGAGCAGATTTTTCCCTTTTCAGTTTCTGCAAACTTTGTTCAATAAATAATCATTGATTTTTGTTTGATTTTGAAAGTACTACTGGCTGGGCTCTAGCTATCCAGCCTTTGGAAAATCGTTTTACTACTTTATACTTGGGTTTCCACTTCTGTGAAATGAGGAACTTGAACTGAATGAAGGGGTGGGGGTGAAATGGAGATAGGACAGCTCTCAAAACATTTTAAGCGAAAAAATAAGCACATATATACAGTGTGAGATCACATATTTGTTGTTAAAAGACATGTAATATTACAGTTGCATATATTTATGTATTTGTACAGAAAAGGAGTGGAAGGATATGTAACAACTAGCTAACATTTGTTATCTCGGGAGAGGAAAGTGGAATTGGGTGGTGGCCAAGAGGAACAAAAGGGACTTATGTTACTGTTTGGATTTTTTAAGGAGACTATTACCTTAGAAATACTAAAATGAGTAAGTTAAAATACAAATAAAGTATATGATCTCTAAGATTCTTTCTAGAGAATGCTTAGACCTCAACTTTGATATTTTCTCACTTGGGTGGGAACAGAGAATTATCAAAATTATTGAACACTACACAGACACACACACCTTGCACCAGTGGGTAAAATATAGTGACACTACTGATTTGTAGCCATCTAAATCAACAGAGAACTTTGCTTTGTGAATATTAATATTATTCATAACAGTTGTCTTCTCAGTTTGGCCAAGAAGGAAGTCCTGTGGTTGCTCAGTGGCCCCATTTTAGTACTAACTGGCAGAATGGTTTCTAGTTCATTGCTTAGCTCACTAAACTGGCATTAAAACTGCCAAGATAGAGACCATCCAGGTGTACTCAAGGATAACCAATTTCTCCCAGATCAAGATACACCCTCAGAGAGCTGGTTTTCAGGCAAAGTTGAAAGAGCAGACACTGGTAGATGCAAACAAAAAGTTTTTTGGCTACCAGACATTACCATAATCACTTGGTGCAAAAGTGTGTCTAATTTTTTTAAAAAAGGTTGTTCTGATTGGTGATGCACTGGTGATTTCTTGGTTTGGTGTTGCAGTCCCAAAAGGGTGGGTCATATCTTCTGTATCCTCTTCTAGAACTCTTTACTCCAAGCCATCTGCATTTCTTTGGTTGTACATATTGATGGTAGGAAGCCCCATAGTGACAGTTTGACAGGAATGTTAGTGACAAGTAAACTAATACAGTTTTAAATTTAAGATACTTAAATAACCCAAAGTTACCTCACTTCTCTAGAAATCTGTATTATTCTCTGGAATGTGGACAATTCCCTATTAAAGTTTTTTAAGTCAACCTAGGGTTTAAAAAACGGTAATTGGCTCAATAAATAGTCGTTGAATGAAATTTCACAAAGATATCCCCAAATGGGAGACTTCCCTTGCTAATTCTTTTGCTCTCATTTCCTCATTTCTATTCTCATCTATTTTGCCTATTGGCTGTTTTCAGTCTCATCTGAAAATCCTTCATTTTCTTTCACAGCTTTTTTTTCTTAAATTTCCACAGAATTTTAAGAACTGATGAAGTGAAAACAGATTTTTTAAAGGTATTTGGGACATTTGGGGACTGAAAAATTAAACTTTAGTCTGCTTTGTCCACCTCTTCCATTTCCCTGGATTCCTATTAAATTTCTTTGATGTGTGTAGGTTGAATTTGTATGATGGGAGAGCTTGAGCTACTCTGCTGGACAGAAAATAACAAGGACAAAACCCTGCCATGCTAGTTACTCTGCCTAAAAGCAAGCAGGAATTTTAAACCAGCTCTATGTTTGCTTAGTTCCTAGTTGGTGATTTTTCTAGACGTGTAGTACAGGCAGGGTAAGCTCAGACAACTATCCCAACTTTTTCTGACATTAAGGGATCAAACCAGAGAGAAGTGCTGTTAACTTGGGAAACCATGTGTGTCATAAGAGGAGTAGGTGGCTTTTTTCATACTGTCATGTCTTCCTGCTTGTATGCTTTAGCATGCCAAGGTGTCGTTTTAGGAAAGGAACTTTTGTTTTTATATTATTATTTTTTTTAATTGTATTATTATTTATTTATTTTTGTCTGCGTTGGGTCTTTGCTGCTGTGTGTGGGCTTTCTCTAGCTGCAGTGAGCGGGGGCTACTCTTCATTGCGGTGCGCGGGCTTCTCATTGTGGTGGCTTCTCTTGTTGCAGAGCACGGGCTCTAGGCGCCAGGGCTTCAGGAGTTGTGGCGCATGGGCTTAGTTGCTCCGCAGCATGTGGGATCTTCCTGGACCAGGGCTCGAACCCGTGTCCCCTGCACTGGCAGGTGGATTCTTAACCACTGTGCCACCAGGGAAGCCCCTGGAACTTTTATCTTTAGATCCAATGGCAGAAACAACAACTAATCTCAAGCATACATTGAAATTATAGAAATCCTTAGCAGATTTAGCTTTCCCTAGAAACTTGTTGGTTCCTGGTATTAAACTATTTTTCAAAAGTTTTCTAGATGGCCAAATGTAGGAATGTGCAATTTTCAAGCTTCTGTTTTATCTACTTCTCTGTTCTCATTTGCACATGCTTTTAACGTTATGCAACCTCTCCAGATTCCAATGGGGATTTCCCTTTCAAATTCATAAATATTTTATTTAGAAGGAGGTTTTATAATTTCTCCGTAAGTGACTATTATGTTCGTTGGGGAGGGGAATCTCCCTCTGTTGTCTACTTCCTCAGACACTTGCCAAAGACTTTCATTTTTGTCAGAAACTTCCTGCAGAACTATCAAAAGTTGCAGTAAAAAAACTGACAATTGGAATAAACGGAAAGAGATCTAACCCTTATTTGAATCACAAGAGTTGTATCTGGGGAACTGGTCCACAGAGAAACAAGTGCATTAAGGCCAGTACTAAGCAGCCAGGAATTCCTTACACGGGATTTGTTGAATAAATAACGTGGATGTGGAAAAATTAGAGCCTCTGGTAACTCTCTTTGGCTGGGGAACTTCTTAGCAAGGTGATTTGCGAGCTGCTGTGCCTTGTGGTGAAATCATTTCGGCTCTTCTTTCAAAGCTGATCCCCTTTGCGTCAACTTGCAACTGGTTGTCAATTGCTTAAAATTCCTGGGAAAAAAAGATAAATGAGAAAGTTCTCCAGGCAGCACAGCAAGCTGCCTCTCAGATTCCTGTGCAATCCTCTGTGCCACCACCTCCCAGCCCCATGACATATCTCCTAAGACCTTACTTAGCAACTCTGGAATTTAAAGGAGTGTTTCTGAATTGTGGGAATGACTATTACAGTGATCAAATCATTTAAAAGTTTCCAAACACAGTTCTGTATCTTGACATTCTGTATCTTGACAGTTCTGTGTCAATACCAATATCTTGGTTTTGCAAGATATTACCACGAGGGAAAACTGGGTTAAGAGTACCCTGGGTTGTTCTGTATTACTTTCTACAAACTGCATGTGAATCTACAATTATCTCAAAATAAAAGGTTTAATTTAAAAAGAGGTTTCTAGGGAATTCCCTGGCGGTCCAATGGTTAGGACTCCATGCTTCCACAGCAGGGGGCACAGGTTCTATCCCTGCTCAGGGAACTAAGATCCCGAGTGCTGCCTGGTGTGGACAAAAAAAAAAAAAAAAGAAAGAAAAGAAAAAGAAAAAGTTTTCAAAGGTTTAAAATGTATCATTATGTCCAAATTACTGGACTTCTCTCCACCAAAGCATAGAACTTTATCTAGCCAAGCCTTTTTAGATGTGCAGTAGCTATTAAGTTTGAGCTCCCGGGCAAATATTTCTGAAAGAGCTTCCTTAGCTTTTTTCAAACACACAAAAAATGCTATTTCTTCTATCACATGACAGCTCAAGTAGTGTTATACCCATGAGCAGGAGTAGTAGCTGATGCCTGTTGTCTTCTTGCTGTAAGTCCAACTTATTTTATGTTGCCTTTTTCTCATTCCTTATTCCAATGGATCACATGTGGGATGGATCCCTCAATAAACTGAGAAACATGATCTCTGATTATGAGGAGGGTTCAGGTGAAATAAGTATTGCATGTAAACACAGTTTTCCTAGTGCTCCGTAAATAGCACCATTTATTATTGAATTACTATAGCCTATTAGATTATAGTAGTAGAGAGGCAGATGTTACCCAAACTTCCAAACTGATTTTTGGGCATTCTTTAGCCAAATCTTGCAGAGGGTGTTTGTGCATTACTTAGATAATAGGAGTCTAAGGAAAGTACCCAAAACAAATAAAATTTAGGGAAAACCAGTGGTACCCATTATGCTTACCATGAACAAAGAGGATGACATTGATGGTGTACATAGAACTTGTGAATTTTAAACTGCATGCCCATGTGTTCTTTTATTCGATTTTGACTATCAGTGATACATATTATTCAGATACATTTTATCCCCTTCTTACAAATAGAGAAATTTAAACATGGAATTCCTGAGTGATTTGAGATAAATAAAGCTAATGCGTGCTCTCTTACCTAATTATATTCTTTTTTAAAGAGAGATGATAATCTTGACCTTCTATCACTCCAGGGTTATTACAAATAATACAGACTATAACCTGGGAACCCAATAAATGTTTGCCAATATTAGCACTTGTGTAACAACAGTTCAGCATTTATCTGAAACAGTGCAGTTTTACTGTGATTTCTCTTCTCTGTGATGTCCAGGGCAAAGGCCATTTTCGTACTTTGAACTTAGCTAAGCAACCTTCCAAGTACTTAGCTTTGCATTTATTTCAGATTCAAGTACAGTCTCATGTCAAGATTTTTTGCAATGAAAGGGTAACTCTTTCTATTCATGATTAGAAGGTGAGCATCCCTTTTAGGGTATGGCAGACAGGCAGAGTGTATTATTTGCAGGCTCAGGTTTCCCCGACTCATGAAAAGCCTATTTCCCCAGGCTCAGTCATCAGTTGATAGCTCAAGGTAGTAAGACTTCCCTTATCGCAGTGGATTAATCTGGGACAGGTTATATTTGTTACATCTCCAACATGACTTGACTTGTTCATTCTATGGCATAATGTGGTGGAAAAGCATAGGAATTTGCAGCCTGAAGATTTAGTTTTGAGTTCCAATTTGACCAGTTACTCCTAGTCATGTGAACATGGGCAAGCCATTTAATCTCTCAGAATCCCAATTTTTGTCAGCTGTAAAATGCAGATAACATGCAAACCTCACACAGGTGTTACTCAGATCAAATGGAACTGTATATAAGAAAACATTTTTTAAAATGCAAACCATGACATGCACTCTCATTTTGAAAATAACTACTCTTTTTATTACAAAAATAATAAATGTTCAATATGGAACATTTTAGAACATAAAAGTAACCTGGGGCTTCCCTGGTGGCGCAGTGGTTGAGAGTCCGCCTGCCGATGCAGGGGACACGGGTTCGTGCCCTGGTCTGGGAAGATCCCACATGCCGCGGAGCGGCTGGGCCCGTGAGCCGTGGCCGCTGAGCCTGTGCTCCGCAACGGGAGAGGCCACAGCGGTGAGAGGCCCGCGTACCAAAAACAAAAAAGAATTTTAATATATCCCTTTCAGTCTATATGTCTGTATGTATCTATGTGTGTGTATATATACATATAGGTTTGTATTCTAATTTAAGTTTTAAAAAAATTTTTATTTAACATTATATTTTGAGTATTGTCCGTGGGGAAAGAGGGAAACATAAAGCCCTAAGATTTTTATGTTTCCTTTAAGGAACTGGATTCTGGTCTGTCTGAATCTGTATCTACACTAATCTGGGTAGCTTTTCACCTCCAGTCAGAGGTGCCTGAGTTGAAAATAGTTGTTTGACTTTTTAACTGCCTGTGTCACGATGTAGGTGAGGGTATCACTAGTGTTACTTGCTTGGTGTTTTAGGATTAATTGGAGGATCCTTTTTTTTCCTAAGGGTTACCCAAAGAAGTATTTTCTTCTGTTGGTCTTTAAGTGAAAAATACTTTAAAAAAAAAAAAAAGGCAATGGCAACAAATAAAACAAAACTTGAAAGGGGGGGGGGGGGGCTTCCCTGGTGGTGCACTGGAAGAATCCGCCTGCCAATGCAGGGGACACAGGTTCAAGTCCTGGTCTGGAAAGATCCCACATGCACAGAGCAACTAAGCTCGTGCACCACAACTACTGAGCCCACGTGCCACAACTACTGAAGCCCATGCACCTAGAGCTGGTGCTCCGCAACAAGAGAAGCCACCGCAATAAGAAGTCCGCGCACCGCAACGAAGAGTAGCCCCCGCTCACCACAACTAGAGGAAGCCTGCACCCAGCAACAAAGACCCAACGCAGCCAAAAATAGGTAAATAAATAAATTTATAAAAAAACAAAAACTTGAAACTGGGTTTCTTTTGTGAGGGTTAGGGTGTTATAATTTATCAGGTGTTTAGAAATAGAGGTTTTAAGTTTCACATTTATCAGATACTTAAAAGCAAAGCACTTGTTTTATTGTTATTGTTGTTCTGAAGCTAATGGAACATAATTCCAAAGAGGTAACATGAAATTAGTTTTGCTATTTTGGTCGTTCTTCATCTAAAGCAAATTTGCCATAATTTGATGAATTTTGCCTTTATTTCTTTCTTGGTGATGGTTTTTTGCATGTATCTAATCAGCTGTGTAAAAAGTACAGCTGAGAATTATGGTCAGCTGTGTCAAAGCAGTGAGATTGGAACTGTCAGCTCTTGGGTAGTACCATTTCCAGAGACACACATTATTTTTTAAACCAAGAAGTCTGGGAGAAGCAAATATGAGTAAACTCAGAACATATAATTTTGTACAGACTGAAAGATGTTTAGAAATAAGTTTTGCATTAGAGGCAGCACAACTTTGAATAAAGCTTTTGGACTAGAAAACTCAGATCTTTATCAAAAAGCTAGAGTCAAGAAAACTGAGCTGATTTCTTTATTAAGAAAGCATACATTTTCCTAAATGTAACTGGCCTAGTAATATGAAGGAAGTTAATCCAAATTAGAAGTTTCAACTTCTGAACATCTTAATCATGACCACATACATAATTCAGACAGACATTCAGCTGGGACATGTGGATGTGGCCACAGTAGTTGTTTCAGGCTGGTGGACACTCTCATCATTCAGGGTGTCCATTCTGATTGGATAGTGCCTTGTTGAATATGTTGACTATTACCTCTGACATAATTCAAAATGTTTATCATGAAATCAGAATTCTTACCTCAAAATATTTTTTCTTGTGTTTGTATTCTTCCTCTTATTCTACTTGGTTCCTTTGCCCTAGGATAGGCTGTCTTATGAAACAAGCAGGGCCCCTCTTTGTTGTTGCTAAATTATACATCTTTTAAAAATTATACATCTTGGGACTTCCCTGGTGGTTAAGAATCCGCCTTCCAACGCAGGGGACATGGGTTTGATCCCCGGTCAGGGAACTAAGATCCCACATACCATGGGGCAACTAAGCCTGCGCGCCACAACTACTGAGCCCACGTGCTCTGGAGCCTGGCCACAACTAGAGAGAAGCCCAGGTGCCACAACAAAAGACCCCGCATGCCACAACTAAGACCCGACACAGCCAAATAAATAATAAATAAAAAATAAAATAAAATAAAAACAAATTATACATCTTACATAACAGAGACTACAAAAATGAAGTATTATGATTCAAAAGTGAAAGACCACTTAAGCTCTTCTTGTTTCTTATGCTCTTTATTTTGCAGCTAATGTGTAAATTGAACGTGAACACTCTACCCCAGGTTCCAGTGGAATAGTACCTAACAGAAATGGCTAAGAACTATAATGGCCCATATAAATCCAAAGCAACCTTTATGGTCAGTACTTTCAAGACGAGAGAATTGACTTAAAGCAGAGATTCTTACTGTGCACAAGATTTTTTTTTAACTTAGGTATGTGGCTTCCACAGTAGCTCTGGCAGGATTGTAAACAGGTGACATCTGCACCTTTTCTCCACCTACATACTTTTTGTAGCAGAGCTGGACTTCTGTGGTCAGATGACCCTTTTAAGTTGTTAGCAATAGAGTGGAAAACAAAGATGAAGTTACCTAGTGTTATACCTAGAAGCGTATAAAATGTTTTTAGTTCTTAAGATCTCAGCTTTATCCGAGGGTTATTTTGCATTTTAATAAAGAGCTCTTGGAATAAAGGCTACAAGATCCAAAGGCACAAGGCACCATCATTTAGCCTTGTTTCACAGTTTGAGTTCAGTAGTGAAACAACCCATATTCAGATCCTAGCTCTGCCATTTATTAACTGTGAGACTTCAGGCAAGTGACTTACCCTCTCAAAGACTCAGTTCTCTGGACTGTAAGAAGGGGGATAATAACAGTTAAGAGTTATTTTAAAATCTCATAAATTTGCTGAGATGATTAAATGAGCTAATACATATAAGGAATTTATATGCAGTACCTGGCACATAGCAAATATAATCAAGTTTTGCTTTTCATCCTCATCGTTATCACAGAGTATGGATGAAGCTTCCAAAAGTGGTCATGAATTGTTTTAGGGCAAGAGAAATTTCTCCCTGATGCCCTCAAATTGGCAAGCATGTACCATGTTGGATTGTGATTAAAGGGCACACCTGTCTTTTCTGATGCTTTACTCTTGATGGTTTCCTAAAAGGGACTCTTTTTTTCTTTTCCAAAGAGTATGTGGTTTGTTGAAAAATGACATGTTGTAAAAAAAATTTAGACAATACAGAAAGGGACTAAGAAGAAGTAAGAGCCACATGAAATGCCACCAGAGTTGTGGCCAAGAGCTCAGTCTCTGGACCACTTCTTCTTCCCTATTCTCTAGGTGATTTCATCCAACACTGTAGTTTTTAATCCCATCTTTGTGGTGAGGATTTCCACATGTTTATCACTAGCTAAGGCCTCTAGGCTGATATGAACTCCAGGCTGATGCATTCACCTGCCTTCTTTTTTTCTTCTTCTTTTTGGCCGTGCAGCATGGCCCGCGGGATCTTAGTTCCCCGACCAGGGCTGGAACCCGCGCCCCCTGCATTGGAAGTGCGGGAGTCTTAACCACTGGAGCACCAAGGAAGTCCCTCGCCTGCCTTCTTGAGATCTTCACTAGGATGTTTCAGATGCATCTCAAACTTACTATGTCCAAAAGTGCCCTCACCCTTTCCAAGAACGTACTCATTCTATAGTTAGTGGTAATTCTATGCTAGGGGAAAATCTTGATATCTTCCCTTTCTCTCAACCCCTAGCCCAACCAATCTTCAACAAATCCTGGTTACTCTACCTTCCAGAATTCTGTCACTTCTCACCATCTCCACTGACAGTGCCACGATCTAACCTGCAATAGTCTCTGGTCTGAATGATTGCAGTACCCTCTTAACTGGTTTTTCTGCTTCTACCCCTTTTCCCCATTAGCTGATGTTCAATGCAGCAGTTAGAGATCTGGTTAGTACCTAGGTCAGATCATGTAACTCCTCTGCTTTTAAAACCCTCCAATGGCTTTTTATTTCACTTAGGCTAATAGGCAACGGCTTTCCTATGACTGAGGAGGCCACCCACACCTACTGTCACCTCTTCTCTCTCACCTCACTCCCTCTACTCTCCACGTGTTTACTCTGCCTCAGCCACACTGGCCTCCTCGTGCTTCTTCAAACACACACCTGCTCCCTCTTCAGGACCTTTGTACTTCGGGACTCTGTGTTCTCTAGCTCTCTGCCTGGTCCCTCCCTCACTTTCTTCAGGTCTGTATTTGAGTGTTCTCTTCTCTGCAAAGCCCTTCACAGCTACCTTCTCTTCCCTCTTCACTGTTTTATATTTTTTCTCTATCAATCTTATCTCTATCTAACACACTGTTATTGTTTACTTAGTGATCTTGTTTCTTATCTGTCTCTCCCCCTGCAATATCAGATCCACGGGGACAGGGACTTTTGTCTGGTTTGTTCACTGTGGCATTCCCAGCACTATGCCTAGTTTATATTACAAGGTCAATAGATTTTGTCAAATGAACGGATACATCCAGAGTTTACCACTGCTTAAAGTATGATAAACTTTCTTGTAGACATATCTATGCATATTGACATCTAGCTCTTTTTTTTTGACATCTAGCTCTTAATCACTGGTGTACCACAGTGTCTGACCTCATAAGCACTCAAAACACAGTCATTGAAACAGAGAGAAAGAAGAAGTATGTGGGCCAGAAAGCCTGAAGTTTGCTGTAACTGTCATTGACTTACCCTGGACTCTAAACTTCATGAGGGCAGAAACCACGTGTCCTTGCTCGCTGTTTCTTCCCCCGGATTTCCAAGAGTGCTTGGAGTGTAGTAGGTATGCAGTGAACAAATGTGTAGTAAATTGAGAAGCCAATGTGATTCTTGCCTCAGGCTGAAGCCCCAACAGGCCTGGTTAATACTGAATTCACCGAGGATGTCAAGAAAAGTGCTCTTTGCAGAGGAGGTGGAACTGTAGCAGGAACGGGTGATCCATTTGGGGCATCGCCAGTATTAGCAGCAGGGCCCTCACCTGTGTCATCTCCAGCCCCTTATTTCTCACCCCTTTCTCCTGAAAGACAGGTCAGTATGGTTAGAGAAACTGAATCTGGCATGGGACTCCAAGCAGCACTAGAATATATTTCTAAATGGGCTTTTGAATAGTAAAATGATCTTTGTGAAGTTTTTTTTTAAAGCCAGGGAGCATATTTGCAATCATTTAGCTGATATTTGATGTGTTTTTATGATGAATTCATGAGAAAATAGGGCTATAGTCTTATATCTACCTCTTGACAATACCACAGTCTTTAATGTGTAGTGATTTAGAGTAGATATATTTAATTACTATGTAGTGAAAACAATTTTCTCTTATGTTGAAAATAGTATAAAAATCTCATAACTTTGTGTACATAATTCTGGAGAAGTCAAAAAAAACCCCTAAAGAACCATATGCATTAATTATTTTTACTCTTTGTTCCTTCAGTATGAAGCAAAGAGAAATTGTTTTGGTCCTTTCGCCTTCCTACGCATTTCTGACCTCGTGAAGCTCTTTTTTAAAAGATTTTATATTTCAGACATAATTTTTTTTAAAATTTATTTTTGGCTGCATTGGATCTTCGTTGCTTTGCGCGGGCTTTCTCTAGTTCCGGCGAGCGGGGGCTACTCTTCGTTGTGGTGCGCAGGCTTCTCATTGCGGTGGCTTCTCTTGTTGCGGAGCATGGGCTCTAGGCGCGTGGGGTTCAGTGGTTGTGGCACGTGGGGTCAGTAGTTGCGGTTCGCGGGCTCTAGAGTGCAGGCTCAGTAGTTGTGGCGCACGGGCTTAGTTGCTCCGCTGCATGTGGGATCTTCCCGGATCAGGGCTCCAACCCATGTCCCCTGCATTGGCAGGCGGATTCTTAACCACTGTGCCACCAGGGAAGCCCTCAGACATAATTTGACTGATTTTCCATGCTGAAATTTTTGTCCGAACCACCTTGTGTATTGCTCAGCTTCTAGGAATTCAAGTCCTCTGCTTAAAAATAAAACAAAGAAAACTTTATTATGAAAAATTTAAACATATACAAAATTAGAGCGAATAATATAATGAACTTTCATGTACCCTTCCCTCAGTTTCAACAGTTATCAATATTGTGCTGCTTTTATTTCATCTACCTATCTCTTCCTATTTTTTTGATACAGAAGGAATTTAAAGTAAACCTCAAACATTATGCCTATAATTTCATGTGTAAATACTTCAGTATATATGTGTAACACATACCCTTTACTTTCATAATATAAAACAATGTCATTATGGTTCTGAGGAAGTCGATTTTGAAGCTCTTAACCGAGACTTGAAATGCTGATGAAACCACCTAATTCCTTAGTCCTGGATTGGCTCTTTGTTTGGGAATCAGGGCTCCTGGGCACAAATTTTAATATGGCCACCTGTGTGTGGGTCTGTAGTTTTCTTATTTACAATATCTTTCATCTCTTAAACTTTATGGTTCTCTGTCTGCCTCTCCTTGGGATAAGGCACCTCCCCTGGCACCTGGTCAAGTCCTAGATCATCCTCTGGCATGTGTGAATAGCTTGGCGGAGGAGTTTGGTGTTCTCTGAACTGGGTACCAGGAACTGGCTGCCCCAGTTACTGTGGATGTCCCAACACTTCTTGGACTTCCCAGGCTATTTTTTTTTTTTTTTTTTTTTTTTGCGGTCCGCGGACCTCTCACTGTTGTGGCCTCTCCCTTTGCGGAGCACAGGCTCCAGACGCGCAGGCTCAGCGGCCATGGCTCACGGGCCCAGCTGCTCCGCGGCATGTGGGATCTTCCCGGACCAGGGCACGAACCCGTGTCCCCTCCATCGGCAGGCGGACTCTCAACCACTGTGCCACCAGGGAAGCCCCCAGGCTAATTTTAAAGCAACTTGTACGACTGACTGAGTTTTAAAAGAACAAGGATGGGGCTATGCACTTAAAGGAAAAGTAAACCATTTTACCATGAATCCTCCCAGGGAAATGACAGTGCCCATACTTAGGAAATAAAGTAACTTGAGTAGGAAACAATGAGTCAGAAGCCCTGCTCTGTTTCTGGATGGTGCATCCTTCTCTGGTGGCCTCAGTTGTTCTTTATCTTCCAGGTTATTGAGATATAATTGACACACAGCACTGTATAAGAATAAGGTATACAGCATAATGATTTGACTTACATACATCATGAAGTGATTATCACAAGTTTAGTGAACACCCATCATCTCAAATAGGTACAAAGTTAAATTTTTTTTCTTGTGATGAGAACTCTTAGGATTTACTCTCTTAGCAACTTTCATTATCATGTTGTACATAACATCCCTAGTACTTATTTATCTTATAACTGGAAGTTTGTACCTTTCGACTGCCTTCATTCCCCCCTCCCCTAAGTCCCCCTCCTCAGTTTTGTCTTCCTAAACAGGAAACTGGCACCATTTCCTCAGGTTGGGGTTTGAGGTGGTTGCAGTCTCATATCTGGTAAGATTTTTCACTCCAAAGGTGCCAGCATAGTATAGAATCATTTACACACGAAGTACAGCTACTCTAGAAAAAACAAAATATTGTGACATAGGGACTTCCCTGGTGGCTCAGTGGTTAAGAATCTGCCTGCTGATGCAGGGGACACAGGTTTGAGCCCTGGTCTGGGAAGATCCTACATGCCGTGGAGCAACTAAGCCCGTGAGCCACAACTACTGAGCCTGCGTGCCACAACTACTGAAGCCCACGCACCTAGAGTCCATGCTCCGCAGCAAGAGAAGCCACCGCAATAGAGTATCCCCTGCTCGCCACAACTAGAGAAAGCCTGTGTGCAACAATGAAGACCCAACACAGCCAAAAATCTAATTAATTAATTAAAAAAATATTGTGACATAAAACATCTCAGGTGGCCTCTTTTTTTTTTTTTTTTAAACAGCAGGTGCTTATTAGTTATGGGTTTCCTCTTTTTAAAAAGTCTTTTAAAGCTAAGAGGAAGCTTGTCAGAGCCTCGTATCCTCTGGGCTTTGGTCTTTACTTTGAAGGAACATATAGCAGATTTCTAATGCTCTTGGTAGGAGGTCAAAGAGTGTATGGAGTTAGCTGTTGGAATATTAATTTTTACATCATTTCTGGTTTTTGTTATAACTGTAGGATTGATTCCTAAAACCTTTTCTCAGGCCAGGATAAATTGTGCTTAGGGGCCACCCTTAAAAGAATTGTAAAAATGCTTTTTGTGCAAACATTACTTAGAAAACAGAGGGACTAATTTTACTCTGTCTCTCAGGCTTATTTATAGATTCAGGTGACTCAAAGGATAGCAAAACAGGCCAGTGGAACTGCCTCTTTGACTCACATCAGTGTATTTCCTCCAGGGTTGCATCCCCTCTTTCCTTTTCTTTCTAGGCTGAGGGCTCTGGCACGTGGAGAAGCAGGAAGAGTTCCTTGTGAAAGACGCTGACCACGTTTCTGTAGTGAGAGCTTTCCCCATGCACTGCAAAGGTCATATGGCTTCAGCTGCTGATACCGAGTCACTTAAGAATCCTGCTGCATCTAGGCCCAAGAGAACAGGTCCCCTTCTAGTACCACAGATTCCAACTGACATGCCATGTCTTCCAAAACCCATCTTTCACTGCTCTGGTGCCCAGTGACCTCTCATATTTCTGATTTTGGGGAACTAGGACTTATCTGCTGAGTAATAATATCACTGATATTTTTCTGGATTAAAAAAAATCCAGTTTTCCTCAATGAGATTATAATTGTCTGCAGGGTAGGGACTGTCTCTTTTGCATTGTCTATTACATATTCTGTGCACCCAGGGCAGTGTGGTGTAGTGGAGAGACTCAGGCAGCACATTCATTGAATGATTACTGTATGGACTAAAAGATACATCCAAAGTTGGACAATCTAGATTTGAATCTGATCTCTGCTGTTTGAAGCTGTGACAAATCATTTAATTTCCCTGACCTTCTGTTTCCTTGTATCTAAAATAGGGATGATAATATTTATCCTAAAGAGAGCTAATATCTATTGAGCCCTTACTTAGTGCCACCTGCTGTTTCTAAATACGTTAAATGTATCAGCTCATTTAATGACCATATCAGCCTTAAGATGCTGATGATACTTTTTTTTCTGGCCACGCCACGTGGCATGTGGGACCTTAGTCCCCCAACCAGGGATCAACCCCATGCCCTCTGCAGTGAAAATGTGGAGTTGTAACCACTGGACCGTCAGGGAAGTCCCAAGATGCTGGTGCTACTATTAACTCCATTTTACAGACGGGTACACTGAGGTTCAGAAATGCTCAGAGATGTTAGGTAACTTGCTGAAGGCCACACAATGAAGAGAGGAAGAGCAAGTTTAAATCCAGGCAGTCTGGCACCAGAAAACAACACTTTTAACTACTATGCTATAGTGCCTGCATGGTTTACAAGCTCATGGTGGGTGAGGAGCAAATGAATCAATATATATGAAAATATTTTTGTAAATTGTAAGACAGAACACACTACTGCTCCAGTAGTAGGCAATCAGTAAATGCTTTGGTTGAATTGTGAGGTGGCACAAAAAGTGTTTATACTTATATTCTCATGATGCCTGATACTTTTCAAAGTGCTTTCACACTTTTGATCCCTCTGGATAATAAGCCACTTAGAATCCATTTTGGAATAAAGCAAGTCATAAATAAATATTGGACAGCCGAGGAAACAGGTTCAGAGATGTTAAACACTTTGCTCAGGGCACAAAGTCAGTTAAACCCAGCCAGGACTGACATCTGAGTGGTCTGACTCCTGGAGATGCCTCTTCAGTTTTGTTTTTGTTTTTTGTTGTTATTATTTGTTAAATTGAAGCATACTACTTATCAATAATAAACAAAACCATAAAAACAATGATCTTTCTTCCCCAGCCATTATCTATTGCTAGAAATTTGTTGAATCCTTTCTGGTTGTTGCTGTTTTCAAAACAAAACTCCGGGACTTTCCTGGTGACACAGTGGTTAAGAATGGCCTGCCATGGTCTTCCCTGGTGGCGCAGTGGTTGAGAATCCGCCTGCCGATGCAGGGGACATGGGTTCATGCCCCGGTCTGGGAGGATCCCACGTGCCGCGGAGCGGCTGGGCCCGTGAGCCATGGCCGCTGGGCCTGCACGTCCGGAGCCTTTGCTCCGCAACGGGAGAGGCCACAGCAGTGACAGGCCCGCGTACGGAAAAAAAAAAAAGAATCGCTTGCCAGTGCAGGGGACACGGGTTCAAGCCCTGGTCTGGGAAGATCCCACATGCTGCGGAGCAACTAAGCCCGTGCGCCACAACTACTGAGCCTGTTCTCTAGAGCCCATGAGCCACATCTACTGAGCCTGTGTCACACAACTACTGGGCCCGTGCCCCTGGAGCCCGTGCTCCGCAACAGGAGAAGCCGCCACGATGAGAGGCCCGGGAACTGCAACAAGGAGTGGCCCCCACTCTCCGCAGCTAGGGAAAGTCCACGCGCAGCAACAAAGACCCAACACAGCCAAAAATAAATAAAGTAAAATAAATTAAAACAAATAAAAACAAAAATCTCCTTTAGTATTTGGATCCATAAAACTACATTACCTTATAAGGACTTTTTCCCCCCCAAAATGTGAAAGTCTTTTTTTCCAAATAAAAATACAGTATACTTATTGCAAAAAACAAAACGTAATAAAGAAAATAAAAGTCCTCTATAATCCCACCATCCAAAGATAATCATTTTTACATTTTAGTTTTATCCTTCAACATTTTTTCTGTGTATATATACACTTTTTACAAGCTCATTTTATATTATTTTTTTTTTGCGGTACACGGGCCTCTCACTGTTGTGGTCTCTCCCGTTGCGGAGCACAGGCTCCGGATGCGCAGGCTCAGCGGCCATGGCTCACGGGCCCAGCCGCTCCGCAGCATGTGGGATCTTCCCGGACAGGGGCACGAACCTGTGTCCCCTCCATCGGCAGGCGGACTCTCAACCACTGCGCCACCAGGGAAGCCCTATAATACTGTTTTTTAAAAGTTTATTTTAGGGGGGACACGGGTTCGTGCCCACGTCTGGGAAGATCCCACATGCCGCGGAGCTGCTAGGCCCGTGAGTCACAATTACTGAGCCTGCGCGTCTGGAGCCTGTGCTCCACAACGAGAGGCCGCGATAGTGAGAGGTCCGCGCATCGCGATGAAGAGTGGCCCCCACTTGCTGCAACTAGAGAAAGCCCTTGCACAGAAACGAAGACCCAACACATCCATAAATAAATTAAAATTCAAAAAAAATATTTTATTTATTTCTGGCTGCGTTGGGTCTTTGTTGCTGCGCGCAGGCTTTGTCTAGTTGTGGCAAGTGGGACCGACTCCTCATTGCGGTGTGTGGGTTTCTCATTGTGGTGGCTTCTCTTGTTGTGGAGCACGGGCTTTAGGTGTGTGGGCTTCAGTAGTTGTGGCTCCCGGGCTCTAGAGCGCAGGCTCAGTAGTTGTGGTGCATGGGCTTAGTTGCTCAGCAGCATGTGGGATCTTCCCGGACCAGGGCTTGAACCCGTGTCCCCTGCATTGGCCGGCAGATTCTTAACCACTGTGCCACCAGGGAAGCCCTATAATACTATTTTGTAATATGTTTTAAAAAATCTGCCATGCCCTGCTAATAAAGATAGAGGTGTAGTTTCATTTTTATTGGCAGCATAGTATTCTACTTTATTGATGTGCTGTAATTTATTTGTCTGAAATTTGAGGTTATGTTTGAGTAGATGGGCAGTAAGTTTTCCCAAACTTTAATAGCCAGCCACGGAAACCAAAAATCCCAGGATAATGATGATTATGCTATATATTGGGTCAATTGCTTTTAATTTTCAGTTGCATTACGAGAGGAGCTTAGTAATTATAAATATAAGTAAAAAAATACATGAAGAAAATACATAAAATACATAAAATACATTTTATAATAAAATACATTTTATAATATGTCATTTTCTCTTTAATGTTCTGCCACTTGGCATAGTAGAATCCAAGCTCCTTCCTGTTTCTTAAGATAGTTTAACTTTTCTTTTGTGGTTTGCAATGGTAAACACTTAAATTCTACTTCTAAGCAATTTTTTGTGACTTGCAAACAGAATGTTGTAGGTAACTGCTTTGGAACCTGCAAACTCCTTACTTTTACGGGAGCCCCATACTGTACTTTAGCATGTATAGCTATACCTCAGTGTGTTCTAGTTTTACACTTTACTTGCCCTGTGATCAAGAGCTGCACTATACAGTAGCTCATGGAGGGGATATGAAGTGACTGAATTCCATAAGCATTCTGCTCCCCAAATCATTTGCTCCCGGTTGATACCACTCTGAGCGTGGGGGAGGGTGAGTGGGTACCTACAATTTTCTAACTCCTAAGGTAGTACCACATAGACGAACCCCAGTGGGGGAGGAGAGAGGGAGGGTCGTTTAGCAAGTTACAGCTTCTCTGAGCCTCAGTCTCCTTATTTGTAAAACTAAGTTACCTGTGCTTGTCTAGTCTGACTCAGGAGGTTGTCGTGAGGATCAAATTAGATTACATATACGAAGATGCTTTTATAAACAATGTGATATCAATATTTGATAATGAAAAATGATAATTACTATTATTACGCCCTTGGCCTCCTTTGGCCACTTGGCATGCCCCAGTAGTTCAAGAATGAAATTGTACAGGCGGGCCTACTAAATTCAATTTTTGTTAACTGTTTTGAAATCCCCTGCATGAAACCCGCAAAGTAAAAAAGTACAACCTCCTGCCGATGACAGGTCCTAAACTCAAGATTTGTGGTTAGTTCAGTTCTCTTTGTCATCTAGCTAGGTGCTCTGCTTTATTCACTTTCAGGGATACTTTATTGCCATTTCAGCTGAAGCTCTCTTTACATAAATATGGAAAATATTCGTGTCAGGTGTTAGTGATTATTTATCAAGCCAGGACCTGTATGGTTGGACTGTTTTTGGCTAGGTCATTAGTGCATGGAATCACAGTCAGAAAGCCCATTGTGGAATGGTTTTAGCTATCACTAGTCCAAATCCTCTCTTTTTACATTTGAGGAAATTGAAGCCCAGAGAGTTTAAATATCTTTTTCAATGCACAGGTTGAAAGGTGATCCTGGGCTTGAAATCTATTCTTCTGTGTCATCCTTTTTATTTTTATAAAATACATTGGAAAGATGCCATAAAAACCTCAGAATCCAAGACCACTTGGAGCATGTTCCTAAAGTTAACCTAAAGAGAAAGCTAAGGTCTCAAACGTGATGGGTGAGAATTTGGGGCTCTGGTGGATTAGGACCGGCACAACCTGGTTCAGTGTTCTCCGCCTCCACCTGCCTCGCCTCCCCACTTCCTTCGCTACCTTGCGAGCCCCACCCTCTTCAGGTGTCCCCGCCACTTCCTGGTAGCCCCCCCCCCCCGCACCAAAGCGGAACCAATGTCCGTGGGCTCTGGGGTCGACCGGATCTTTCTCGCTCAGACTCTTCGCAGCGGTGACTCGACAGCAGCGTCTCGCGTCATCAGTGACAGCCCCGAGCCTCGCTACGCTTTGCGTCGCTCTGCCAGGAGCAGTCACCTCCTCCTTGGCAAATAGTCCTCGGCGGGGTCCGAGTGCTTGGATAATAGGAGAGGGGAGGCACGAGAAGTTGCGGTCAGGGGACGCGGGATCGACAAGCAGAGGGAGCTAGGGACAGAAGTTTCTGCGATAGTGTGCAAAGTTAGTTAAAAACTCCTTCCGACCTACGGATCCCTCCGCCTGCAGTAGCGGTGGTGAGGCCGAGGGAGCCGCCATTTTGGATGTTAGGTTCCTGCTGCCCCTGCTGCCACTGCTGCCGCCGCCCCCGGAGCTG
Source organism: Lipotes vexillifer (assembly GCF_000442215.2). Classification (NCBI taxonomy): domain Eukaryota; kingdom Metazoa; phylum Chordata; class Mammalia; order Artiodactyla; family Lipotidae; genus Lipotes; species Lipotes vexillifer. The sequence continues at coordinate 3,085,995 of NW_006789896.1, read as the reverse complement.
CAGGTTTCGTTCGCGGTTTCGGGCCGGTGAGTGTCACTCGCGGCACTAAGAGCATATTGCCTTTTTTACCCCGCGCCTGCCGGGAGCGCTTGGCCAGAAGCTTCCTGTCAATCCCAGGTGTCCGGTCCCAGACCGTGGGGGGTGAAGAGAGGACAGAAGCTGGGCCAGGAGGGGCCCAGAGCTCAGGGGTTGTTACGACTTCTTGAGCGCCGACCCCGAAGCGTCGGACCGGGAGGGTCCGCGCGCGGCTGCGTTCCTTGCTGTGGCGTTGCCCGGCCGGTGCGGGCCTCCTTGGACCCATTGATTTTCTCAGCCTGCGCTCCTCCTTTTGGGGCTCATTCAGAGAGCCTGGGGTTTGTGGGGCGGGTCTCACCGCCGCGTGTATTCTCTATGCCACGTATGAGCGTTCTTGTATCTTGTACCTGGGTCAGGTCTTTCGTGGAACTCTCTTCAGCACTTCCAAATGCTCAGTTAAACGTCGTCTGCACCTGCATTGCCGTTCTTTTCAAACTGGACATTGGCCTCGCTTTTCTCTAGCCTTCCGACCAACTTCTTTCCCAATTTTCCGGGCTTTTTTTTTTTTTTTTCCTCCTCTATTTTCTTAAACTCACCTGCGAATACACTGCTTACCCTTCTCTCAAACTCCTGATCCTGCAGGCGTCGATAACTAATAATTCTCCCGATCTTCTTGACCGCTTGACAGAGTCGGGACGTTGGTTGTTTCCTTGTTAGGTGTAGGAGATTCGTCGAACCACTTGCTCAGAGTGTATTTCGACAGTAAATGTTTATAAAGTTCATTAAAGGGCTTTGGGGGGGAAGGTGGTAGGCAGAGGCTGTCAAATATTTTCTCATTTGTGGATTCCCTTTCTATGCCGAACACTTAGCTTTTGGGTACTTTTTGACACTTAGTATTTTTCTTGATGTATATCCCTGACCATGGAAATCTGCCTGTGAAAAAGAATTTTTTTTTTTTGAAAAAGAATCTTAATCTGACATTGGTAGAAAGGAAAGTAACTTTTTTGGCTACTGTAGGGATTAGTTAACAGAAGAGAGAGTGAATGAAAATTTCTTAATGATTTTAACTTTCTTAATGATTTCTTAATGATTTTAACTTTCAAGTGGTTTGTACAGTGGTTTGTTCTTCGTTGACTAACTCCAAAGAGATACTTGGATTGACTTCGAGTATCGGATTTTTCTGGAGATAGTTGGATTTTAAATACTCACTTTTACTGTTCTCCATAGTGCTTGTCAGACTGTATACCCCTTAACTTTTGTTTTAAAAATATAGACTCTCCAGGTACCCATAATTTCACCACTTTTATTCTACCCTTAACGTATGTTTTGCAGCATAGCATGCTTGAATAAAAAGCATTTCACTGCAATTCACTGATTATTTCTTACATTTCAAGTTAGGTGTGATTGAGTCACCTCTATTTCACCTCAGCCTGCGTTTTAACATCTGCAAACGATAAATAACTTATTTGAGATTGTAGCCTAGTGACTGCTGAAACTTAAATTTATAACTTGAACTGGATCAAATCTTTTAATACTTCTAATCCATGTATAAGTGTGTTGTTCTTATCAGGTTATTATAAGGTAGATAAATTCGTGTACTAGTCTTATGATGTCTTAGTAGAAGAGTGAATGTTTTCATTGTAAATAGTGTTCTTGTTATTTGTTTTAAGGAGACTTTTCAAAAATATATTTACTATTTGTGTATTTACTCTGAAGCTATGGAGTTTTCTCTTTTGGTTTAAAGAACTGTCAAACAGAACATATATGGACTCCTCACTCATTTTCTAAGTATCCCCTTGTAGTTGTTACTGAAATGTTCCATTTCTGAGATACACTTTTATATATATTTTTTATTTTATTTATTTATCTTTGGCTGCATTGAGTCTTCGTTGCTGCGCACGGGCTTTCTCTAGTTGCAGTGAGCAGGGGCTACTCTTGGTTGTGGTGTGCGGGCTTCTCATTGGGGTGGCTCGTCTTTGTTAAGGAGCACGGGCTCTAGGTGTGTGGGCTTCAGTAGTTGTGCACACAGCCCCAGTAGTTGTGGCTCGCAGGCTCTAGAGCGCAGGCTCAGTAGTTGTGGCGCATGGGCTTAGTTGCTCCACGGCATGTGGGGTCTTCCCAGACCAGGGCTTGAACCAGGGCCTTGGCAGGCGGATTCTTAACCACTGCGCCACCAGGGAAGTCTCTGAGATACACTTTTAAAACAAGGTATTGGAAGAGCTTTCAGATAGGTGTTATTTACTCAGTTCATTTCATGGTATTATGTACTGGTATTTAAATGTCATTCATTCTTAGGTAGTTTGCGTTCAATTGGAGAAAGCATCCTTTGCCTTGCAAATGATAAGTAAAGTGTTTATTTTAGTGCACATTTAAAAATTTTTATTATTATTTATTTTATTTATTTATTTTTGGCTGCGTTGAGTCCTTGTTGCTGTGTGTGGGCTTTTTCTAGTTGTGGTGAGCAGGGGCTACTCTTCGTTGCGGTGCATGGGCTTCTCATTGTGGTGGCTTCTCTTGTTGCAGAGCATGAGCTTCAAGCGCCCGGGCTTCAGGAGTTGTGGCCCGCGGGCTCTTGAGTGCAGGCTCAGTTGCTTAGTTGCTTACTGCAGGCTTAGTTGTTTTGCGGCATATGGGATCTTCTCGGACCAGGGCTCGAACCCGTGTACCCTGCATTGGCTGGCAGATTCTTAACCACTGCACTACCAGGGAAGCCCCTATTTTAGTGCACCTTTGATTGATCAGCACATACTTGAATGTCTACTTTGTCGCAGGGGTTGTTGGGATTATACTTGAAATAAACATTGTTTAGGAAACCTCAGTTTATTTTCTTTTGGAGCAGTTGCTTGTTCTTTGATCTGTTTCACTGACAGCAGTTCTAGATTTGAAGATGAATTTTAGAGTGAAACTATAAAGTACAAAAATTGTCAGCAATGCCTTGGTGATATTTCATTTCACTGTTTTTAAAGTAGTCTTGAAATCAGTCGTGTACAAAAACAAAAACTCAAGTTTTTATGTGGTTTGTAACAACTATGCAAATTGAAAACGTTGAATGAGTATTTTCCAAAAGATTATTTTTTAATTAAAAAAATTGAATTGGGAAAATACATACCAAAACAGATTTTCAAAATGCTTAATCCCCTTATTTGCATTTGCTGAGAATTTAAGAATTTTGTGTATACAGCAGGATTTGATATCAAAACTTTAAAACTCTTATTTAGATTTAGCTTCAGAAAATCTAAAACTATTACCTTTCTTCAAATTGCAGCAACCTGTTTATCTGTCTTAGGTGCTTATCATTCAGTCTTCCCTTATGAATCGTTTTCAGTTGATTTTGGCGTTCTTTCATCCCTTTGTTACTTACATTCAGTTTCTTTCATGCAGGATGGTATTAAAGTAGCAAGCAGTTTTAAAATTAAGGGAACATATAGATTTATCTAAGTTCTTATGTTTCTTGGCTTATAGGTTTCGAGAATCATCTTTGTTAAAAAGTATTAGGATTTTTCCATTTGCTTTTTAAAAAATTACTTAATTTATTTTTGGCTGCATTAGGTTTTCATTGCTGCGTGTGGGCTTTCTTTAGTTGCATCGAGCGGGGGCTACTCTTCGTTGTGGTGTGTGCGCTTCTCATTGTGGTGGCTTCTCTTGTTGCGGAGCATGGGCTCTAGGTGCGTGGGCTTCAGTAGTCGTGGCACGTGGGCTCAGTAGTTGTGGTTCGCGGGCTCTAGAGCGCAGGCTCTGTAGTTGTGGCACATGGGCTTAGTTGCTCCGTGGCATGTGGGATCTTCCTGGACCAGGGCTCGAACCCATGTTTCCTGCATTGGCAGGCGGATTCTTAACCACTGTGCCACCAGGGAAGCCCTCCATTTGCTTTTTGTATAGAAAATTTTGTATCAGTAAAGGCGTCATTTCTACCTTCAAAGTACATGTAAGGTTTTTCTTCACTGAAGGAGTAACATAAAACGCTTAATTTGCCGTGAGTTCTGCTTACTGGAACAATCTCTTGTCAAAGTTTGAAGAGTCCAAAAGTGGAAGAAAAAAACCCCCCACACTTGCCAAACTTGTTGAGTCAGTATTAACTAACACTTTTGTACAAAAAAGGGCAAGGGTTAGGATAATATGATTAAAACGAGAAATGCTTTTTTCACTAGGTACTTGGAAATTTTGCCTTTTTTGGGGGGGCCTTGTTTTGGCCTACTCAGACCATTGGAGAGAGAAAATTAATGAGTTATAAGTATTACCAGTGAAAAACAGTCTTAGAAGGAAAAAAATTGTTTTTTCTTTTTTTAAAGATGGAGAAAACATATGTGACCTTTGTACTTTATTAATAATTAAAGACATCTTAAAGGCAAGTAGTTTTTACTCTCCTTTCTTTGTTGTTACAGTGCAGCAGTCACAGTGTAACCTGATATGCAGTTGCTTTGCTCACTCCAGTTTGCATGTTGTAGCTGATTGTGTTGGGCTGAGCATCCTAGGCTTTGCAGCTTATCTGGCTTTGAGGTTAATGTTATGGATTCTTGGGAAGAGCAAATATGAGAAAGACATGAACTTAGATCTTTGGAACTGTAAAATATTTGCACTCCCCTCCTTATAAGCCTTTGGGTTAAAATTAAAACTGTCAGAGCATAGATGATGTACACTACTTGGTTATAAGATGTAACTTTTGTAAATGATCACACAGTTGAACAACTCAAATTAAAAGAAGTTCCATCAGTGTTTTTGCAGCTCAGTTTAGCAGCTACTTACTAAACCTCACTCTTCGGAAATTGTTCAGTTTCAAGCTGAAGAAAAGGAAGGGAAGTTAATTTTTTAAATTCCTTTTTAAAGTCTGCACAAAAGGTTCCCTTCCCACTTTTTGAAATTTTTCATAACATGATACTTTTAAAATATAGTGAAAATACTGGTTTGAAATGAATGGGGAAACTAACTGGAAAAATAGGTACACTGTGTAGAGTTAATTGAATCTTTGTAGATATTAGGGTTTTTTGGGTATGATTACTGAAGAAAAACTGTTGTAAGAAGAAGCAGTCTTGGGCTTTCTCTGGCGGTCCAGTGGTTAAGACTGCGTGCTTCCATTGCAGGAGGCGTGGGTTCGATCCCTGGTCAGGGAACTAAGATCCTGCATGCCACTCTGTGTGGCCAAAAATTTAAAAAACAGTCAACCAAACAAAAAAGAAAGAGTCTCTTTTTCTTTTTCAAAAATATTTACTTATTTATTTATTTGGCTGCATCGGGTCTTAGTTGCGGCACGAGGCTCTCTGTTGCAGCACGTGGGATCCATCTCCCTGACCAGGGGTCGAACCCTGGCCCCTTGAGTTGGGAGCATGGAGTCCCAGCCACCGGACCACCAGGGAAGTCCCTGAGCCTCTTTTTCTGATAGTACTCAATAAATATATTTGATTTTTTTTAATGTGTATATCTCTCTGTCAGTGAAGACATGACCTCTGTATTTTCTTTAGAAACTTTGCATGATGAAAGCTTAATAGATGGTGTTGATTATTTAAGAAAGTAGAATGAGGAAATTGCTTACAATTTAACTTTACTAGCACTTGGTTGTATTATTCTATTTACACACACTGAACTTTTTGCTGTTCCTTGAATACTCCATGTTCTTTCATTCATTGTACCTGTTCTGCTTATACCTGGAATGCTTTTCTTTCTCCCTTCCATCTGGTGAGCCTATTCTTCCTTCCTCTCTACACCAGGCAAAGGAGTATAGTACTCTTTTTTTTTTTAGTATTTGTTGAATTGTTTACTTTTCCTGAGCTTCAGAGGACAAGAACTATCTAATTGATGGCATCCCTAGTACATAGCACAGTGCCTGGCACTTAGTAGTAGCTACTCTGCAGAATAGATGATGTGAATGAAAATAATATGGAAACATGTTCAGGTCCTCAGATATATGGTAATTGGTCAAGCCAAAAGCAGTCAGGGTCCTAAGTGAGCTATGGAAGTTTACTACAGGTCATTTCCTTGTGACCGATAGAGTTGATGTCAGTGAAGTTTATTTTCAGGTTTAGAACATACACAAAACCTTATCTCTGTGTCTTTGAAAATATTATTTAGATGTTTATTTCTAAAATTGATATTATCCTTTCCTCTTTGCAATTTGCTCAGACTCTTTCTTATGCAAAAGCTTCAAGTGACAGCAAAGAAATCTACTCTTCCTGCCATCTTTTTCTTTCTTTTGAATACCTATTATGTAATTCATTATGCTGAAGAAACTAATAGTAAGTTGAGAACTTCAGTCTTTTCCCCCAAAATGGAAATATGTTGATAGTTCAGTGATTTGTTACTGACTCTCCCTTTGTGTTTTGTTTTGTTTTTTAACATCTTTATTGGAGTGTAATTGCTTTACAATATTGTGTTAGTTTCTGCTGTATAACAAAGTGAATTTTAAAATATTTATTCGGTTGCACTGGATCTTAGTTGTGGCATGCGGGCTCCTTAGTTGTGGCATGTGAGCTCTTAGTTGCGGCATGCACGTGGGATCTAGTTCCCTGATCAGGGCTTGAACCCAGGCTCCCTGCATTGGGAGCAAGGAGTCTTAACCACTGCACCACCAGGGAAGTCCCTCTCCCCTTGTGTTTGAATAATCTACTTTAATAGTGCTGAGGATTTTTAAAAGTCTTTAATTTATTTAATTTACAACATCATAGAGGTCCATTGTAATAAATGAAAAAAATCTAAAGACATACTTCTAAAAAAGCTGTTCATTTCCCTAATCCCTTTGTTATTACTGCCCAGCCATTTTACCAGGTTATGGGTATACTTCAACATTTCTCTCCATGCTTTGTTAAGTACTATATATACAACATAAATGTGCATATATAGGGATTCTTTGTTTTTACAAAAGGTAGAGCATACCTTTTTTTTCTTTTGATCATACTTTTTATGTTACTCTGTATCAAGCTTTTCTTAACACATCATAGTCAGTAAATATAATTCTATCTTGTTCTTTTAAATATCCCTATTATGTCTCATAGTATGGATGTACTCTACGTAATTTATTCAGTTATTTTCTTGTGGACATTTGGGCTGTTTCTAGATTTTGCCACTACAGACAGCGCTACAGTAAACATCCTTGTACATGTCACCTTATTTGCTGATGCTATTATTTCTTCAGGCTAGAATCTCCAAGGTGGGATTTCTAAGTTAAAGGAATTATATTTTATTTTATTTTATTTATTTAATTTTTTTAAGGAATTATATTTTAAATGTTATTATTGCCAGATTACTCTCTAAATAGGTTGTCATAATTTCCATCTCCACTAGCAGTGGGTTCTCCATAACATCACATCATTAGGCGTAATTAATTTAATTTTTGCTGCTCTGCTAATTGGTAAATGGTTTCTCAGTTTCGTCTTAATTTTATTTCCTTGACTATTGCTGGAGCTAGCCTCTTTTGATATGATTTTTGGCCTTTTGGATTTCCTTTACTGAGAATTGTCTATGTCCTTGGTTCATTTTTCTTTCAAGTTATTTTTCTCCTTATCTTGTAGGAACATCTTATGGTACATGAATTCTTTGTTGTATAACACATGCATTTATTAATCTGGAGTTAATTTTTATGTAGTTTGAAGGGGTCTTATGGTTTTCCTTTGTATAAAGAGCCAACTGTGTCTAGACTAAATAAACCATCCTTTTCTCAATGAATTAAATGCCACCTTATCATATGTAAAGTTCCCATATATGTTTGCTCTATTTCTGGATGTTCTGTTTTACTCTTCCTGTACCATTATTTTACTGTTTTGAATATCATAACTTTATAGAAACTTACACTCTGTTAAGAATAGCTCCTGTCACTGTACTTTTCCATTTTTTTGACTGTTCTTAAACTTTATTCTTATATCTGTATGGGTTGAAAATAATTCTGTTGAGTTCAGAAAACCTCAGAAAAGCCCAGTGTTTTTTAATTTTTAATTAATTTTTAAAAATTTATTTTATTTTTGGCTGTGTTAGGTCTTCATTGCTGTGCGCGGGCTTTGTTTAGTTGCAGCGAGTGGTGGCTACTCTGCAGTGCGTGGGCTTCTCATTGTGGTGGCTTCTATTGTTGAGAGGCATGGGCTCTAGGTGCGCGGGCTTCAGTAGTTGTGGCACGTGGACTCAGTAGTTGTGGCACGTGGGCTCTAGAGCACAGGCTCAGTGGTTGTGGCAGACGGGCTTAATTGCTCTGCAGCATGTGGGATCTTTCCGGATCAGGGCTGGAACCCGCGTCCTCTGCATTGGCAGATAGATTCTTTTTTTTTTTTTTTTTTTTTTTTTTTTCTTGCGTTATGCGGGCCTCTCACTGTTGTGGCCTCTCCCATTTGCGGAGCACAGGCTCCGGACGCGCAGGCTCAGCAGCCATGGCTCACGGGCCCAGCCGCTCCGCGGCATGTGGGATCTTCCCGGACCGGGGCACGAACCCGCGTCTCCTGCATCGGCAGGCGGACCCTCAAGCACTGCGCCACCAGGGAAGCCCTTTTGTTTTGTTTTTTTTTGCAGTACGCAGGCCTCTCACTGTTGTGGCCTCTCCCATTTGCGGAGCACAGGCTCCGGACGCGCAGGCTCAGCAGCCATGGCTCACGGGCCCAGCCGCTCCGCGGCATGTGGGATCTTCCCGGACCGGGGCACGAACCCGTGCACCCTGCATCGGCAGGCGGACTCTCAACCACTGCGCCACCAGGGAAGCCCAAGCCCAGTGTTTGGAATTGCACTGTATTCATATATTAATTTTGGGAGGCCTGACATTTTTTTTTTCTGACATTTTTTAATGAGGATAACTTTTCCTTATTATGATGTTTCCATTTATTGAGGTCTTATTTTAGTTTTAGGTTCTTCAGTAAAGGTTTCATAGATTTAATACCTGTCTTCATCTAGTTCATGTACCTTTCTTGCTAAATTTATTCCTAGGTATTTTATAGTTTTTGGCACTGTTGTCAGTGGGACTTTACCCCCCCTCTATTTCTAACTAATGTCAAATATAGGTTAAAAATGAATCTTTCATTTCTTATAGACCAGAGCCCCTCATCCCCACCCCCTTCTTGCTATCCCAAATTAACAGAACTTGGATTCATGAAGAATGTGCTAGGGAGAATTTGTTATCTTAGTATTAAATCATTTTCTCATAACTTTCTAATGTCACCGTGTAGAAAATGCCCATAGATAACTGTGACTCTGGCCTTTTAGGATGAATACCATCTTATTATTTTGAAAGTTTGCAGTTTTGCTTTATTTATCCATTCTTGTAGTTTTTGTTAATTTGTTTGACTCTTCAAAGCAAGAATTCTCAAATTATGCATGTTCATTATATGAAAGATATCAAAATATACAGAAGTTAAAAATGCATCTATATTCACACTAGGCACAGATATTTCCCTTAAAATTTATCTTATCCTTTGGAGCGTATCTTTAAGAAAATTAAGATTTTATTTGGAGAATTTTGTGACAGTTTTTGATAATTGAGGACTCTAGGATATCTTTGCTAAAATCAGGGTTAGGAGAGTGAAAAATTGCTTTTTATTTGTGTCAAATTTGATGTTGATCATGTTCATCTATCATTGTTTATTGGGCCTTTTTAAAAAATGAATTTATTTATTTATTTATTTATTTATTTTTGGCTGCATTGGGTCTTTGTTGCTGCACCCGGGCTTTCCTCTAGTTGCGGTGAGCGGGGGCTACTCTTTGTAGTGCCCGGGCTTCTCATTGCGATGGCTTCTCGTTGCAGAGCATGGGCTCTAGACGCACGGGCTTCAGGAGTTGTGGCTCATGGGTTCTACAGCGTAGGCTCAGTAGTCGTGGCACACGGGCTTAGTTGATCCACGGCATGTGGGATCTTCCCAGACTAGGGTTCAAACCCATGTTTCCTGCATTGGCAGGCAGATTCTTAACCACTGTGCCACCAGGGAAGCCCTATTCGGCCTTTATTGCTTTTCATGTGAATTAATGTGATAGAATCGTTCAGTAGACATTTGCATTTACATACATCCATTTTTAAAATCTCAGTTTTGGTTATGGATAATTAAGCATAAAAGAAGATTCCTGTAACACTGTGGCATTTTAGGGAGAATTGAGCTTAAGATCTCTCAGAGGGATGCCGACTGGCTGCCTAGACAGGGTGTGGTGGTATCTTAATGTGGTCACTCATTTCACAGCCTTAGCCTTGAAGATCCAGAAATTCCATTTCAATATTTCACCTTGGAATGATTCATCTTGATTGAACTCACTGATGTGTAAGTTAAAATAACAGTGTTGTAATTCATAAGGGGTTATGCTTTTCTACTGAATTACCTGTGTCTACTTTCCAGGGCATTCTGTTCCTTGTATGGAGGTGTTTGGGAGGCAAGGTACTTAAGAAGGTGATTAATAATCAGAAAGCTGCATTGTGAGTCTGAAACCAGAGCATGTAAAGTTGGCTGGTCTTGAGTGTTTCATCATTCTAGGCCACTGTGAAACTTGATGAAAGAACTATCCCTGTCCCACAATGGTGTTTGCCTCTCCAGAGACCAAAATACTTATCCCCAGATTTAATCTCTTTTATTCAAACAATGATGTACTAACACTGGTCTCTCCTTTTTCTTCACTCTGTAGAACATTCCCTTCTATGAACACATTCTTCATACAGGAGAAATAGATGTGCACCGCCTCCCCCTCCCCGCCCACTTTCCCCAAAAGAAAGAAAACCATAAAAACACAGTGAGAAAGCTAAGTCATATTAATGACAGGTGGTGTCTATAAGATATATTGGAAAGTAAAAGTCTGATTGAATCATAATACTGTTGATCAATTTGGTTTAAGTTTCTTACTATTAAGCATTCTTACTATTTTGGTCATAGTATTTTGCAAGTTTTAAATGCACTAAAGCAATTCAAATATACATACAAGATAAAAACCTGAAATAGAGGTTCTGTGGGGAGCATAATTTGAAATTATAGGCCATATGGAGAGTATGAGAGAGAAAGCAGAGTAACTTCTTTTGGAGGGTTTTGCCCAGTGTTAACTTAGGTCCCTTGAGTATTTTCAGCCATACTTAGAAATCTGTGACTGGATTGTTACACAGTAATGAGTGGTAAAGTTAACTGAGATCTAATTTCTGATTGTTTAGCAAGAAAGACTTCAAGCATAGTGAGTGGATAGAAAAGGAGGTAATTTTAATATTGAAAATCACTTTGAATTTAGGATTTCTTTTTAGATTTAGAGCTCAAATCTAAGCTTTAAGTTTAGAGGGAGAAGGACCAAATAGCAAGCAGGAGCCCCAGCCTATTGATTATATGCTTTTAAAATAATAAATAAATAAATAAAATAAACAAGTACATTTATTTTTTTATGGCTGCGTTGGGTCTTCGTTGCTGCACACAGGCTTTCTCTAGTTGCGGCGAGTGGGGGCTACTCTTCATTGCAGTGCACGGGGTTCTCATTGCTGGGGCTCTCTTATTGTGGAGCACAGGCTCTAGGTGCCCAGGCTTGAGTAGTTGTGGTATGCGGGCTCAGTAGTTGTAGCGCACGGGCTTAGTTGCTCTGCTGCATGTAGGATCTTCCCGGACCAGGGCTCGAACCCATGTCCCCTGCATTGGCAGGCGGATTCTTAACCACTGTGCCACCAGGGAAGTCCTGGTTATATGTTTTTGACTGTTGGCTGTCAGCTCAGAGCTCACAGCCCGGGATTGAGGTCAGAAGTAGGAAGAAAGTTAACTGAGCAGGGTAGAATAGATGACTGGGTTGAGTCCTTTCCCATAGGTGTTAGCAGCCAGTGCACTTTATTTTGTATGCTTTGGAAAGGACAAGTGTATTTTCTTTAGATAAGACTTCTAGCCTTTAGAATTCAATAAATACAGTATTTAGTGAGTTCCTACTCTTTTAGGCAAGAGGAATACAAGGATGAATAAAACAAATAAGGATCAGGCTTCAGGGAACTTATATTTGAGTGGGAAAAATAGGTATTTCAAAGGAAAAAAAGAGGAGATTATGGCTTGGAGGTGGTATTGATGTATGAGGAAAATCTTTATCTCACAAAGGGATTTGCAGAGATTTTGGAAAATAACCATTTTCTCCATTTGGGGGATAAAATTTAAGAGAATTGGAACATATGCAGTCTTTTTTTTTTTTTCTGGTCTCTTATACTGTTTAAAATTTTTCTTTCCTATATGAAGCATTTATAATTTTGATTACTTTGGGTATGTAAAGTAATCTAATTTAGTTTAAGCTACAAAACCTAATTTTGTTTAACCCTTTTGGATAGAAATTTTTCCAAAATGAATTTCACACTTCCTTTTTTCTCTATATTTTTCATCATTATTTATCATAACCATTAATTAAATAGAATATATTTAACCACAGTCCTTGTACCTTAACAAGTCAGACTTTTAATTTTTCTGTGTTTCCTTTCTATCCTTGTCCTAGTGTTTTACTTTTTATTATTAGTTTTATAAAAGATGACAAAGAGGGACATTTTATTTTGAAAAATTGTACAAGCATGTACATATAAAATATATAGACATTTAATCATTGGCTGAAAACATTGAAATACTAAATGTAGATGGTTAGATGTAAAAGAAGTTGACAGGCACATAGTCATGGTAATAGACTTAAATATATCTTTCTCAGCCTTTGATGGGTCAGGTAGTTAATAAGAGCAGACAGTATCTGAACTACATAATTTTTAGAAATTGGTTATTCAGTGGATACTCTATTTTCATGTAATTGTTACCTTTATTTTTTAAACAGCTTTATTGAGGTATAATAGACAAAATTGCACATATTTAATATGTAATTTGATGAGTTAGGATATAGTTTTATATTCAGTTTTTTCTACCTTCTGCTTTAAATGTTGATCTTTGTGAACCATTCCTGATGAACCAGGGTCTTACTATAAAAATGGATTATGGTACTGTTTGTAATTTGTTAACACCCTTAGGACTATAGGGAGACTTGAAGACTTTTTGCTAGCACACTTAAGTATCATCAGACTACTATGCTCTGTGTGTGTGTGTGTGTGTGTGTGTGTGTGTGTGTGTAAGATAAATACTTTAAATGTGGATATTTTTTAAAAAGCTGTAAATTAAGGTAATTATTGTGGTAGTCAAAGGCAGAGATTTTTTTTTTTTTTTTTCGGTACGCAGGCCTCTCACTGATGTGGCCTCTCCCGTTGCGGAGCACAGGCTCCGGACGTGCAGGCCTAGCGGCCATGGCTCACGGGCCTATCCGCTCCGTGGCATGTGGGATCTTCCCGGATCGGGGCACGAACCCATGTCCCCTGCATCGGCGGGCGGACTCTCTACCACTGCGCCACCAGGGAAGCCCCAAAGGCAGAGATTTACCAGTGATTTGATCTTTTCCTTTTTGATTAATCATTTAACTTTTTTTAATAGTATAGAAATCAATCAAGTAAGGGCACAAACTTTATTTTTTAAATTGTGGTAAGAATACAATAAGAGCTATCCTCTTGACAAATTTTCAGTTGCACAATATAATATTGTATAGGCACAGTGTTGTTATAGGAGATCTCTAGAATTTATTAGTCTTGCTACTATGCTTTTTAATGCTTTTTTCTGTTATATGTAAGTTTTGTTTGTTTTGCTACCATTTTTGTTTTTTCCCTTGCTGTTAGGTGACACTTTAACTACCATCAATGTCCTTTCCCAAAACAGCTTCTTTCTCCTGGCCCCCACCCTCTTCAGTTTCTCTAGTTTTCTAATTTGTTCTATTCTGGAAAAGGCTGAATAAGAACCTGCAAATAGAGTAAAGTAGATATTCTGTGTAGATGTGTGTTGATGTGATGCTCTCTGTTGGCTGCCTGAGATTATGAAAATGTGTTTTGGATTCTCAGCTATGTTCCATATAGCTGAGTCATTACTATATACATTATATTCTTACCAAATTTTTAAAAAAAGCATAGAGTTTATTGTTTTTTATGATAGGTGTTTAAGCTGTTGTATTTTAAGGAATCTCGTGGTTTTTGAGTATTTTGAAAAGCAAGTAAAAACTTTCAAAAAATAAGGAAATCCTCAACACTGTAATAAAAGAATGTTACATAGTCTACAACATTCATTACATAGATTAGATGTATTTGAATCTAATTTTTAGAAATGTTTCAGGTGTAAAGCATATGGAAAATAATAAACCTTCACTTACCTACTACCTAGTCTAAGAAATAAAACATCACTAGTATAGCTGAAGTTTCCTGTGTATCACTGCCCCTGATCATATTCCCCTCCCTCCCAGATGTGCCACTGTGTTGGATCTGACCGTTATATTTGTTTTTTTGTTTTTTTGTTTTTTTTTTTGCGGTACGCGGGCCTCTCACTGTTGTGGCTTCTCCCGTTGCGGAGCACAGGCTCCGGACGCGCAGGCTCAGCGGCCATGGCTCACGGGCCCAGCCGCTCTGCGGCATGTGGGATCCTCCTGGACCGGGGCACGAACCCGTGTCCCCTGCATCGGCAGGCGGACTCTCAACCACTGCGCCACCAGGGAAGCCCCTGACCGTTATCTTTTACATTCATGTTCTTTCTTATTCTCTTACTGCATTTTAAAAATTGAAGTATAGTCGATTTACAGCGTTTCAGGTATACAGCAAAGTGATTCAGTTACACATATACTCTTAATGCATTTTTGTAGTATTGCTAAAGAATAGGTACTTTCTTGTGTTTTAAACCTTTATAAGTATTGATACTGTGTATCTTTCTTCAACTTATTTTTGCTCAATTATTTTATGCAAGAATAATTTGTTCATATAGGCAACATTATGGCCAACATTTGTTTAGTGATTACTGGGTGCCAGGCACTTTGCTAAGAATTTTACATGTATTCCAATTTAATCCTTGTAACAATCCATTGAGGTACTTCACACCCCCGCCCCCCATTTTGCAGATGAGGACACAACTCTGAGAGGTTAAGCCATTTACACAAAGACACACAGCTAATAAGTGGTGGAGCTGGGATTCAAACCTAGGTAATTTTACTCCAGGGTCATCATTTTAAACAATGATAGGATCATTGGATAAGGATAAGGATGTACAATCTCTTAACAGTTCTGAAATCCCCAAAATACTGAAAACCAGATGTTATTCATAATTCTTTTGGTGTTAAAGTCTGATCTGACCAGATATGAGGCTGTTTGTAATATTTATTTCTCTCATTTGGTGTGAATATTCTTATGTGTTACTGCAGAAATATTGTTTGATAATGGAACTATGTCTGCTGCTCCAGACATAGTGGGCAAATTATGACATACAGTGTAGTACTGTATTTACCTTTCTAAAATTCAGGAAATTCTCAGTTCTCCCTTAAAGGTTTTGGATGAGTAATTGTGTACTGGTACACAAATATCTTACTGTATGGGATTTTGGATTTGTTCGGCTGATTCAGAAATCACTAAATTTCACAAAAGAAAAAATTTCTAATTATATTGAGTTAGTTTGGCCATGACAAAATTTGGCTTATCATAAATACAATTTTCTGTTCTGTCATTGATTAGCAATTTCTGCTTTTTATTGTGTGGCTGGAATTTAAAAAATCTGTTTTCCTCAGTAGACTGAGATCTTAAGGACAGAGACTGTGTCCTTGCCAGTCCCCAGCACCTATTGCAATGCCTGGCATAGAGAATGCTCAGCAAATATTTGTTGAATGAGTGATTGGCACTTACTGGTATAACGTGTTTCCCTTACGTGTTACTTAGGTCATCTCTGGGGTAGTGTGACTAAGTGAATTGAACAAGGAGGAAAACGAAGAGGTGCATGAAGCTAACTTCTGATTCCAAAGTTTTTACATTCTCCCTTTCCATTTTGAAATGGATTTAAATGATGCTAATGTTGATGTCATTTATGATTGTATTCTCTGTTTTATAACTATAGTCTAATGGGCCCTGAACTGTTAAACTTTTTTTTTTTCATTTTCATTTTCTGATTAAAGACCTTGATTCTGCTGCTTTCTGAATTCAAGATTCTCAAACTTAATGGCTGTATTTCAGTTAAGTATAGTATATGATATTTTGCTCCTTATTGAAGTTTGGTTTAGTTTATTTTTTCCTTGTATAGAGATGCTTGTACAGATGCTTTGTACAAACAGTCAAATAAAGGGAGTACCTTTGATTTATAAATAATGATACTTCTAAAATTGACAAACTGAGAATAGGATGATATGTAATGTGATCATCAAATATTTGTTCTCATAGATTTTTTTTTTTGAAAGAGTTGTGAATTTTCTCCAACAGCTCTTTTTTTTTTTTTTTAATTTATTTCTGGCTGCATTGGGTCTTCATTGCTGCATACACGCTTTCTCTAGTTGTGGCAAATGGGGTTACTGTTCTTTGCAGTGTGTGGGCTTCTCATTGTGGTGGCTTCTCGTTGCAGAGCACGGGCTCTAGGCAGCTTCAGTAGTTGCAGCACGTGGGCTCAATAGTTGTGGCTTGTGAGCTCTAGAGCACAGGCTCAGTAGTTGTGGCACACGGGCTTAGTTGCTCTGCAGCATGTGGGATCTTCCCGGACCAGGGCTCTGACCCATGTCCCCTGCGTTGGCAGACAGATTCTTAACCACTGCACCGCCAGGGAAGTCCTCCACAGATTTTTAAAGCTGTTTCGATACCCTTATTTTTTAGTTGATGGAACAGAGACTTGGAGAAGTCAGGCGGTTTTGCCCTAGGTAGCTTGGCCGACAATGGTGGTTGATTATTAGGATCTTTCTTTTATTGTTTTGGTGCTAACATTTCTTTTAAATATGTTCTTTGTAGAAACTGTGTCTGAGGGATATTCAACATGTTAAGAGTATGTATTTGAAAGATTTAAGAACTTTGTCATTCAAAATCTTCATTCAGAATATAAAACCATAATCTCTAAGGTTTATTAATGTAAGAAGACTTGGGGAGGAGGCCAGAGGAGAGGCTACCTTACTAGGCCCAATTCTGTAGCCCAGTGATTTTTCCTTCCATTTGTTAATTCTTTGACTTTAATTGCTACTACTTCCAATGCATAGTTCCTGTGGTGTGCCTCCCTCCTTTCAGTGATTTGGCCAAAACATAGACACAAGCTTTTGTTTTTAATTTTATTTATTTATTTTTGGCTGTGTTGGGTCTTCGTTTCTGTGCGTGGGCTTTCTCTAGTTGCGGCAAGTGGGGGCCACTCTTCATCGTGGTGCACGGGCCTCTCACTGTCGTGGCCTCTCGTTGTGGAGCACAAGCTCCAGACGCGCAGGCTCAATAGTTGTGGTTCACGGGCCTAGTTGCTCCGCGGCATGTGGGATCCTCCCAGACCAGGGCTCGAACCCGTGTCCCCTGCATTGGCAGGCAGACTCAACCACTGCGCCACCAGGGAAGACCAGACGCAAGCTTTTTGATTCTCTTTTGCAGGATTTGAAATGGCTGGAATTTTAGAATAGACTTTCTTACATATCTAAGGTAGAAATATAGTTTTGTTTATTTGTGTTTGGCTGTGTTGTGTCTTTGTTGCTGCACGCTGGCTTTCTCTAGTTGCGGGGAGCGGGGGCTACTCTTCGTTGTGGTGTGCGGGCTTCTCATTATGATGGCTTCTCTTGTTGTGGAGCACGGGCTCTAGGCGTGCAGGCTTCAGTAGTTGTGGCATGCGGGCTCAGTAGTTGTGGCTCGTGAGCTCTAGAGCTCAGGCTCAGTAGTTGTGGCGCACGGGCTTAGTTGCTCCGCGGCATGTGGGATCTTCCTGGACCAGGGCTTGAACCCGTGTACCCTGAATTGGCAGGCAGATTCTTAACCACTGCGCCACCAGGGAAGCCCTAAGGTAGAAATAAAGAGAAATACAAGTTCTCAAAGATTTGTCATTGTCCCTCTCCACGTAATTAAAGCATTATCCTCTCTTTTAGTCTCAGTTCACCTGTTTTGAAGTCCAAAAGGGATATAGCTTAACAGGCTTAACAGACACCTTTTCTGACCTGCCTGTGTTTGGAAAGCACTACGTTTCAACATGCCACTCAGGAACTCCTTTCTAGAGAGCTTGACACCTTCATGGGGGTTAGCTCAGTAGAGCACCTTTTAGTTCCCTGTCACCCATCCCTACTTTACTGGCAAAGAACATGACTTCATCTTTCAGGTGAGACCTGCCTTCAGCCACCCCTTAAATAAGGGTTTGCTATTATCTTTTATAGGCTGAACAGTTTTGTTTTATTAGCGGTTAAATGTGTCTTAAAGCAGGCTGGAACAATTAGTAACTTTCTCACTAGCCTACTTAATATCCCAAGTGTATATTATTATACCTGGTCAAATAGGTCTAAATTGTTTAATTGAAGGCTTTTTTGTTTACTTTTTAAAAACTCTAATTTTTTAGTTAACATACAGTAAAATCGACCTTTTTTGGAGTGTACAGTCCTGTGAACTTTAACACATGTATAGATTTATGTAATCACCACCACAATTAGCATACAGTTCTGTCATCTCAGAAAAACTTCCACAGGCTGTCCCTTTTTAGTCTCCCCAACCTTAACCTCTGGCAACCATTGATGTGTTCTCCATCATTATAGTTTTGTCTTCTTGAGAATTTCATATAAATGGAATCATTCGATATGTAACCTTTTCTGAGACAGTTTTCTTTCATTAGGCATAATACCTTAGAGCTGTGTAATGCCATGTAGCAATAGTTTGTTCCCTTTTAAATTGCTACATAGTGTTCCATTTTTATGGATATACCACATTTTATTTCCAGTTTTTGGCAATTATGAACAGAGCTGCTATAAACATTCATGTATAGGTTTTTGTGTGAACAAAAGTTTTCATTTTTCTATGGTAAATTCCAAGTTGTGGGATTGCTGGGTCATATGGTGAGCGTATGTTTAAGTTCATAAGAAACTGTCAAACTGTTTTCCAGAATGGCAGTACCATTTTGCATCCCCTCCAGCGGTGTATGAGAGTTCCATTTGCTCTGCATCCTCCCCAGCACTTGGTGTTTTAGCCACTCTGATAGGTGTGTAGCAGTATCTTACTGTGGTTTTAATTTGTATTTCTCTAATGCCTAATGTAGTTGAGCATCTTTTAAATATGCTTATTTATTATCCTTATACCTTTTTGGTAAAGTATCCATTATAATCTTCTGCCTGTTTTAAAAAATTGGGTTGGTTTGTTTTAACTGTTGTGTTTTTAAGAGTTCTTTAGGGCTTCCCTGGTGGCGCAGTGGTTGACAGTCCGCCTGCCGATGCAGGGGACGCGGGTTCGTGCCCCGGTCCAGGAGGATCCCACATGCCACGGAGTGGCTGGGCCCATGAACCGTGGCCGCTGGGCCTGTGCGTCTGGAGCCTGTGCTCCACAACGGGAGAGGCCGTGACAGTGAGAGGCCCACGTACCACAAAGAGTTCTTTATATGTTCTGAATACATACATGTCCTTTGTTGATATGTGATTTGCAAATATCCCAGTCTCTGTAACTTGTCTTTTCATTTTCTTAGTAGTGTTTTTCATAGCACAGAAGTTGGTACTTTTTATGAAAAAAAAAAGTACAGTTTTATCATTTTTTTCTTTTGTGGGTTGTGCCTTTGGTATAATGTCTAAGAATTCTGCCTAACCCCAGGTCATGAAGGTTTTCTCCTATATTTTCTTCTAAAAGTTTTATAGTTGTATGTTTTACATTTAGATCTATGATCCATTTTGAGTTAATAGGTGTGAAATTTAGGTCAAGGTTCTTTTTTTTTTTTTTTGGCATATGGATGTCCAGGTGTGATGTGCATTGAGTTGTTCATACTATTACCTAATTATCCTTCTAATGTTTGTGGTGATATCCCCTCTTTCATTCCTAATAATTGGTAATTTGTATTGTTTCTGTTTTATCATCTGGTCAGAGGTTCATCAATTTTATTGGTCTTTTCAAAGAACCAGGTTTTGGTTTCATTGACTTGATATATTTTTTTGTTTTTAATTTAATTGATTTCTGGATTTTTAAAAATTATTATTATTTGCTTTTTTCTAGTTCTTTTGGGTTTATTTTGCTATTTTTCTAGTATTGTTTTTTGTTTTTTTGTTTTTTTTTTGCTGTACCACACAGCTCATGGGATCTTAGTTCCCCGACCAGGGTTGACCACGGATGACCTGGATTGAACCCATACCCTCAGCAGTGAAAGCTTGGAGTCCTAACCACTGGACTGCCAGGGAATTCTCTCTAGTTTCTTAAAGTAGAACCTTATATTGTCAGATTGTTGACATGTTTCTTCTGTTCTTATACAAGCATTTAATGCTGTATGTTTCCCACTAAGCACTGCTTTAGTGTATAACTCAGATTTTGATGTGTGTTTATGTTTTTGTTCACTGTTTTTATGAATTTCCCTTGATATTTCCTCTTCTACCCATGGATTATTTCGGAATGTATTGTTTAATTTCCAAGTACACAGAGAGTTTTACAGTTAGCTTTCTGTTACTGATTTCTAGTTTAATTCCCTTGTAGTCAGAGACCATATTTTGTATAATTTCCATTCGTTTAAATTTATTAACGTTTTTTTTTGGCTGCGTGGCTTGCGGAATCTCAGTTCCCCAACCAGGGATTGAACCCCGGCCACGGCAGTGAAAGCACCGACTCTTAACCACTGGACCGCCCGAGAATTCCCTTTTTTTTTTTTTAATGGCCCAAGACATGGTCTATCTTGGTGAATGTTCTGTAACTGAGAAGAATGTATATTCTGTTGTTGTTGGTTGGGGTGTTCTATAGATATTGGTTAGATCCAGTTAGTTGACAGTGGCATTCACGTCTTTTACACCTTTGCTGATACTCTGTCTATAGTTCTGTTCTTAGAAAGCATGTTGAAGTCTCTAACTATAATTGAATGGTGGTTTATTTTTCCTTTCATATTTGTCAATTTTTGCCTCATATATGTTTTAGCACTACTGTCGAATATGTTTGCAATTAGGATTGTTGTGTTTTCTTGGCGAATTCACCCTTTATCAAGCAGTGGGAGGATAGGGAGTGATTTACGCCATGCTCTTAGGATCACAGCTCCTCTGGTCAGAAGAGCAGAGTCTCCCTTTCCCTGTTTCTAGGTGCCTGCCTGGCTGTTACTGCCATTGCTTTTCTGCCACAGCCAGCACCATTGCAGTATTGCTTAGGGGCACGGGTGGAGTGAAGGACAAAACTAAACAGAAGAGAGCCTTTTCCTCCATTGTCCTTTATATTTCTTTCCCTGCTCCTTGGACCAGAAAGAGAGGGTTTTTCTTAGAGTTCCTTCTCTGTACCCAGCGAGCCCTTCTGGATTTTGGGCTGCCCTTGGGTACAGGCTGGGCAATACTGGAGGAAAATGATAGCTTCTTGCCAGTTTGAGGGAACTTAAAATTCTGCTCTCTTTCTCCAGTCTGCTTGCTGTCATTTATTTTTCAGAGTTCTCAGGTAGCTGTGGCATGCATTTTGTCGAGGATTTTACTTGCATTCAGAGGAGAGAGAAGTAGGAGTCTCCGTGGAGTGTTGTTTATACCCATCTTCACTGGAACTAGAACTTTTTGTTTAGTTTTGATCTTAGCATATATTCTGAAATGTACTAAATTCTGTACTATGTAAATAAACTTTTGTTTTTCATTCATGCCTATGTGGACACACACACAAAAAATGTTGCCTGCCATTTCAGTAAACAAAGAGCGTTGCCAGCCATCAAGCCATCAGCTACTGTTGCCCCTGCATCCCCCCAGTGGTGCACCCTGAAGGGAATTCAGGATGGAGAAAAACAGGATACCAGCCCTCAGTAGTTAAGATGCATATCTAAGGAATGATTTCAGTAAACCTAGACTCTTGCATTTTCCCATACATAGAAAAGCACTAAAATCATTAACTTAAGATGTCTGTTTTTTGTGATTAACATCTTTTTTTTTTTCTTTTTACGGTTTGCGGGCCTCTCACTGTTGTGGCCTCTCCGGTTGCGGAGCGCTCTGGACACAGACTCAGCGGCCATGGCTCACGGGCCTAGCCTCTCCGCGGCATGTGGGATCTTCCCAGACCAGGGCACGAACCCGTGTCCCCTGCATCGGCAGGCGGACTCTTAACCACTGCGCCACCAGGGAAGCCCTGTGATTAACATCTTTTGATGTTTAACTACATGTTTCTTTTTGTTTTGTTTTGTTTCCCACAAAAACTCATATGTGTCCTGGCTTCTCCATTACCTCTTTGGAGCAGTCCCTCAGAGCTGTCTGAGAGGCTCTATCCCTGGCTATAGTCTCCAGTAATGCCCCGAATAAAACATAATTCTCAACTTACATGTGCATTTTTTTAGTTGACACCTATTAAGATATTTTCCTGTGATATATAAAGAAGTCAAGTAGTAGTAAGTTGTCATAGCCCAAGGAAAAAAAATTACTGCTTTTCTCTAAGCTAGAGGCAGCCTGGTATTAGAGGAAGAGTGCTGAATGGGGGAATCATGAGACATGACTCGGGCTAGCAACTAATTCTGTGACCTTGTGCGAGGTACTTAACATCCTGCATCCTCAGTTTCTTCCATAAAAAGGTAGTGGCGGGGCTTCCCTGGTGGCGCAGTGGTTGAGAGTCCGCCTGCCGATGCAGGGGACACGGGTTCGTGCCCCGGTCTGGGAGGATCCCACATGCCGCGGAGCGGCTGGGCCCGTGAGCCATGGCCGCTGAGCCTGCGCGTCCGGAGTCTGTGCTCCGCAACGGGAGAGGCCACAGCAGTGAGAGGCCCGCATACAGCAAAAAAAAAAAAAAAAAAAAAGGTAGTGGCTTTGAGACTTTCCTGGTGGTCCAGTGGTTAAGACTCTGTGCTTCCAGTGCAAGGCCCGCAGGTTTGATCCCTGGTTGGGGAACTAAGATCCCACGTGCCGCATGGTGTGGCCAAAAAAAAAAAAAGCTAGTGGAATGAACTATATTTCTGTGATTCTGAGGCTGATAGCTGAGAAATTGCTCCAGGTAACTTGTTTTTCTCTCAGCTGGCTTAAACTTTTGTGATTTTTCCCATTGGACTACACGTTTTGGGACTAGATTTAGGCTTTTTCTGATAGTCTTTGTTTGCTCTGTAGAATCATTGAGGTCTTCCTAGAGAGAAGTTATTTCTTAGAGTATTACCATTAATCTCGATTGATTTTTAGATTTCTCTTGTTCCCCACACACCAAGTTAGGGTTGATAATAAATACTATTCTCTTTGAAAGTACAGGGAATCACTGGCAGTCCAGTGGTTAAGACTCCATGCTTCCAGTGCAGGGGGCACGGGTTTGATCCCTGGTCAGGGAATAAGCTCCCACATCTGCACAGAATGGCCAAAAGATAAAAAAAAGGGGAAGAAGGAAAGAAAGTACAGTGACTGGGCTTTAGACAGTTGAAAACTGATTTTATATTTAGTTCTTGATCTCTGAGAGCTGTAGTAGCTTTATGCTTTTCTTATATTTCACTGTGTTGAAAGAATATAGAGTATGTTGGTTTTGCTTACCCTTAAATTTTGTTTTATCCTGAAGTTCGTGGTATTTATGGTTATTGTGAAAAGTAGTTCTTTATTTAGATCTCTATTAATATTTTTTATTATTTATGAAAAATTTTAAGGATTGAAATGCCTTGTTTGTCGAGGCTTTTTTTTTTTTTTCGGTACGCGGGCCTCTCACTGTTGTCGCCTCTCCCCTTGCAGAGCACAGGCTCCGGACGCGCACGCTCAGTGGCCATGGCTCACGGGCCCAGCTGCTCCGCAGCATGTGGGATCTTCCCGGACCGGGGCACGAACCCGTGTCCCTTGCATCGGCAGGCGGACTCTCAAGCACTGTGCCACCAGGGAAGCCCCTGTTTAGGCTTTTTGACTTTTAAAAAGCTTTTGGTTATGAACAATTTCTAATGAAATTTCTCATGAAAATACATGAAAATAGAGAATAATATAATGCACCATCATGTATTTATCATATACCTTCATCAGTGATCAATATTTTGCCCATTTTGTTGCATATTTTTCTCTCCTATTTTACTTCCTCAATATTTTTTCCCCCGGGAGTATTTTCTTTTTTTAATATTTATTTATTTATTTATTGCTGCGTTGAGTCTTAGTTGCGGCACTTGGGATCTCCATCGGGGCATGCAGGATCCTTCTTTGCGTGCGGGCTCTTTGTTGCGGCACTTGGGCTTCTCTCTAGTTGTGGCACACGGGCTTAGATCCTCGACCAGGGATCAAACGTGCGTCCCCTGCATTGGAAAGCAGATTCTTAAACCCTGGAACACCAGGGAAGTTCCTCCCCCAGGAGTATTTTAAAACAAATCCTAGCAATCATATTATTTTATGTATATATAATGTTTATTTATTTATTAAAAAAAATTTTTTTTTTGGCCGCACCGCACGGTATGTGGGATCTTATGTCCCCCTGCATTGGAAGTGCTGAGTTTAACCACTGGACTACTGGGGAAGTCCAATATAATGTTTATTTTTGAAGTATTGGGAAGAACTCTTGGAGTTTTAATACCAGGTTCAGGTGCTAGCTCTGTCAGCTACCACCTTTGTGACGTTAAGCAAGTTGAATAGTTGCTCTAAGACCAAGTTTCCTCAAAGGCAAAGTGGGAATAATGATTTTCTGCCCTTACTTCAAAATGATCTAAGGAACAAATGAGATGATGAAGATAATAAATGTAAAAGTGCTTTGTAAACTACAAACGCTAGACCCTTGAATAGTTCTTTTAAAAAGTAACAAAACAGGAGCTTCCCTGGTGGCACAGTGGTTAAGAATCTACCTGCCAGTGTAAGTGACATGGGTTCGAGCCCTGGTCCGGGAAGATCCCACATGCTGCGGAGCAACTAAGCCCGTGCGCCACAACTACTGAGCTCTGCACTCTAGAACCCACGAGCCACAACTACTGTAGCCCACGTGTCTAGAGCCCGTGCTCTGCAACAAGAGAAGCCACCGCAATGAGAAGCCCGCACACCGCAACGAAGAGTGGCCGCTGCTCACCCCTACTAGAGAAAGCCCACAGGCAGCAACGAAGACCCAACACAGCCAAAAATAAATAAATAAAATATATTTATTAAAAAAAAAAAGTAACAAAACAGCCTTATACAGGTAGTTTTGCATAGTTTAGGACACACAATCTTAAGAGGGCCAATATACCAGAGCATATCAGTACCTAGGGAACTTTTCTAAATTCCTAATGTACTATCCCTACCTTGAGGATTGATACCATAGTGAACTGATTGGAGTGGGACATCCTCCTGGTATATTAGATTAGAACAACATTGAAAATCATTGGTTTAGGATTCCACAGCTAATATGTACTGAAGGTGATTGTAATGATTACCTAATTCTATCATTTTTCTTAACTTTGAGGTATAATATGTATAAAATAAAATGCAACTGTTTTAAGTATACAGTTTGGTGAATTTCAAGAAGTGCATATATCCATTTCTATCACCCCAGAAGGTTTCCTTGCATCCCAGTCCAGTCCCTATCTTTATCCTCTCAGGTAATCATTGATCTCTTTGCCATCACTGTAGGTGAGACTTGTCTTTCTTAGAGTTTCATATAAGTGAAATCATGCAACATGTACTCTCTTGTTCTTGTTTCTTTTACTCAGCAGAATGTTTTTGAGGCTCTTGTATGTTGTGTATTGGTTCTGTTTTATTCTGAGAAGTATTCTTTTATAGGGGTATACTGATTATGATTCACCTGTTTATGGACATTTGGGTTGTTTCCAGTTTGTGGCAATTATAAATGAAGCTTCTTTGAACATTTGTGTACATGTCTTGGTGAGAATATATATTTTCATTTCTCTTGGGTAAATACGGAGTGGATTTGCTGAATCATATGCCAAGTGTATATTTAACGTTATATGAAGTTGCCAAACTGTTTTCCAAAGTATTTGAACCATTTTACATTCCCATGAGCAGTCTGTGAAAGTTCATTTGTTCTATATTTTTGCCTACAGTTTTAGCCATTCTCATGGTGTGGAGTGATATCTCTTTATAGTTTAATTTGCATTTCCCTGCTGACTGATGACATTAGCATCTTTTCATGTGCTTACAGCCATTCATATACCTTCTTTTGAGAAGTGTCTATTCAAATCTTTTCCCCATTTTTAAGTAAGATTGTTTTATTTTTGAGTTGTAGAGCTATATATTCTAAATACAAGTCCTTTGTAGGATAGGAATTATATTATTTCTCTTTTTGTGGCTTGCCTTATTTTTATAATGACATCTTTTGAAGGGTAAAAGTTTAAAATTTTTATAAAATGCGATTTATTAATTATTTCTTTTGTATTTTTTGCTTGTGTATGAAATGATTGCTTAAACTTACATTTCCAAAGATTTCCTTCGTTGTCCCATTTTGAGTTAATTTTTGTATATTGTGTGAGGTTAGGGTCCAGGGTTAATTTTTTTCTTCTCATGTAGATACCAGTTGTGCCAGCACCATTTGTTGAAAGACTATCCTTCCTCCTATTGAATAACCTTGGCTCCTTTGTTGAAAATCAGTTGAACATATTTGTGTAGGTCTATTCCTAAACTTTCTGTTTTGCTCCATTATTCTCTGTCTGTCCTTAAATTAAGTTCCACAGGGTCTGGATTACTGTAGCTTTGTAGTATTTCTTGAAATTAGGTAGTGCAAATTCTCCACCTGTGGGTTTTTTTTGTTTTTCGTAATTGTTTTGTCTATTATAGGTCCTCTGTTATTATTATTACTTTTTAAAATATTCATGAGAATATGACACCAGTAGTCTTTTGGGCAAAAATTTGTCACCTGCCATTTCAGTAAACAAAGGATGTTGTAGCTGTGAAGCCATCAGCCACTGCAGCTGTCCTGCGTGGTGCACCTTGAGGGGAATTCGGGATGGAGAAAAACAGGATACGGGCCCTAGATAGTTAAGATGCATATCAAAGGAATGATTTCAGTCAGCCCAGACTCTTGCATCTTCCCATACATAGAAAAGCACTAAAATCATTACCTTGAGAAGTCTATTTTTGTGATTAGCAGTCATCTTTTGATGTTCAGCTACATGTTTTTTTTTCCACAGCAAAACCTCCGATATATCCTGGCTTCTCCCTTACTTCTTTGGAAGAGCTATCTGAGATGCTGTATCCTGGGCATCAGTAATGCCCTGAATAAAACATAGTTCTCAGCTCTTAGGTTGTGCGTTTTTTTCAGTTGACAGTTTTGTATGCTGAGATCAATTTATTATTTTTTTCCTCATCACATTTTCAAAGAGTACCTAGGATGCTGAGATGATTATGCTTCTTGGAAAGGTGTTTAAATCTGATATTTGGTCTTTTCTCCTAAACTTTCATTTTGTTGAATTGAGCTTTAATTATGATCATATTTAGTATTTCTCTGATACTTTGTTGAGCTTTGTTAAGTTTAACAACAGTTGAGCAGAAAATATCTGTCTTCTTAAAGGTTAGGCATAGGCCTTTCCTTAATTTAAGGATGGCCTAAAGATTTGGGTTGAGTTAGTTCCTAAGATAGTTTGATATTAGTGATAGGCTTTACATCATTGGTGTATTTTATGTCTTATTTTGCTTTAGTTAATACTTAACATTTTTATTTGTGTTCTTTCCAGAGGTTTAATGAATTGAGGGGTTTGTATGTAATAGCTTTGCTGGAACTTTGTATTACTGGACTCAGCAAGTCTTAAATTCTTAAAAATCAGGAAT
Source organism: Lipotes vexillifer (assembly GCF_000442215.2). NCBI lineage: Eukaryota > Metazoa > Chordata > Mammalia > Artiodactyla > Lipotidae > Lipotes > Lipotes vexillifer. The sequence continues at coordinate 3,058,464 of NW_006789896.1, read as the reverse complement.
GTGTGTGGGAAGTTGTGTGAATGGTTTTGGTAGTAAAAAATGTGAATGTCTTTATTTAATGTCTTTTCATATCCAGAGGATGCCAGCCCCCATCAGATTGCGGGAGCTGATCCGGACCATCCGGACAGCCCGAACCCAAGCCGAAGAACGAGAAATGATCCAGAAAGAATGTGCTGCAATTCGGTCATCTTTTAGAGAAGAAGACAATACATACCGGTGTCGGAATGTGGCAAAATTACTATATATGCACATGCTGGGCTACCCTGCTCACTTTGGACAGGTAGGCTGGGCTGAGACCACATCTAGCAAGGGTTCTCTTATTTTTTATTTATTTTATTTTATTTTTTTTATTTATTTATGGCTGTGTTGGGTCTTCGTTTCTGTGCGAGGGCTTTCTCTAGTTGTGGCAAGCGGGGGCCACTCTTCATCGCGTTGTGCGGGCCTCTCACTATCGCTGCCTCTCTTGTTCTCTGCGGAGCACAGGCTCCAGACGCGCAGGCTCAGTAATTGTGGCTCACGGGCCCAGTTGCTCCGTGGCATGTGGGATCTTCCCAGACCAGGGCACGAACCCGTGTCCCCTGCATCGGCAGGCGGACTCTCAACCACTGCGCCACCAGGGAAGCCCGGTACTCTTATTTTAATGTCAATAGGTCAGGGATTGTCAGTCTTTCCTGTTGGGGAGGACAGGCTATTTTTGATGTCCTTGTAGTCTGATTATTGTGGACTGAGGGTAGAATTGAGAGAGAAAGCTGCAGACCTGGGAAGGCATGATATTGCCATCAATTCCTTTCCATTGGGAATCTCTCATTATGTGGATTAGGGTATGTTTTGATGGTGGCAGTGAGTTTAAAGATTGACCGGGATTAACCAGTAGATTGTGATTGTTCTGACAGAGGGCCTGGACTATAATCAGTATACATTTAAGAAAAGTTTGCTAAATGTTTTCTTAATTATTTCCTCAGTGCAGTGATATTATGAGGAACACTCCGACAAATGTTTTTAAGTAAAAGAAATTAGGTGGTTGCCAAGTAATAGCATTTAAGGATTTTGTCCTAATTACCTCATTCCTTGATAGCTATAACCACTGTACAGGTCTGCCTCTTGATTTGCTCCCACATACAAACACATACAGCCAGTCTGGGCATGATATTCTTGGTGATAAGTGCTTTCTTCTTTCCACGTTTGTATGTGGTAAGGGAGATTGAGTCACAGAGAAGGGTATAGTGGGTTGTTTTTTAATTCTTATGAATGCCATTAAATTTTATTTCACTTAAGAATTTAATTATATGCTAAGTAGTCTTTTTATGGAAAAGACTACAGAATTAAAAGAAACAATGTGCAATATTAGCTACAAGTAGAAAAAAATACTACCCATATTTGTATTATTCAAAGATAATGTTGTTAATGTTTTGATATATTTATCAGGAAAGATGGTCATCAGTTTATCTTCTGTTCAGCTCATTAACTTCAGCGGAAGGAAATTCCCTCACCCTTAGGTTAAAACAAAAAAGTAATGGGATTGGGCTTCCCTGGTGGTGCAGTGGTTGAGAGTCCGCCTGCCGATGCAGGGGACACGGGTTCATGCCCCGGTCCGGGAGAATCCCACATGCCGCGGAGCGGCTGGGCCCGTGAGCCATGGCCGCTGAGCCTGTGCGTCTGGAGCAAAAGTAATGGGATTGAATCTTACCAGGCTGACCTGGGTTACTTTTATGCTCATTTTGGGGCAGGAAATGAGATCAGCCTCTCTAGAAATACATGGTTGAGAGTGGGAGAGCATTAATTCCCCAAAGGAAAATTGAGGTGTTAATATCAGAGGAAAGGACCAGATACTAGGCAGTCAAAAACAACAGCTTTCTTCTATAAATAAACATCATATGCTTTTACTATATCAGAAATGGATCTAGGTGTGGTTATGCATGTAGTATGTGACATAATTAGTATAAAGCAAATAGATCTTCATATATTCTTTTTGGTTGATTTTAAGTAGACTCATTAAGTTAAATAGTCAAGTGAAGGGAAGACTCCTAATCCTTCCACTCAGAATGTACTACTGTTAACATCATGGAAACAGTAGATTTATATACTCCAAAGGGTGTACTTTATTTATTTATTTATTTTTGCGGTACGCGGGCCTCTCACTGTTGTGGCCTCTCCCGTTGCAGAGCACAGGCTCCGGACGCGCAGGCTCAGCCGCCATGGCTCACGGGCCCAGCCGCTCCACGGCATGTGGTATCTTCCCAGACCGGGGCACAAACCTGTGTCCCCTGTGTCGGCAGGCAGACTCTTAACCACTGTGCCACCAGGGAAACCCCAAAGGGTGTACTTTAAAGACAAACTCTTGAATTTAAAATCATAGGATAGACTTTGGTGATATTTCATTTTGTAAAGAAGCTTTCTCTATATATCTCTAAGATTTATTTTTATAACATGTTTAAATAAAACTGCTTTTCAGGTCTGTCTAGGTGTTTTGGAACTTAATTAGATAAAACATTTAAGTCTTAGGCGGAGAGTGTTCACACTCAAGGAAAGTTTTGATACAAAAAAAAATAAAGATTTTTCTGAGTGGGAATAGGAATCATAATTTTAAGGCCCTCATTCTGTTTGAATAAGGGAATAAGGGAATTCAGACATTCCCTCTGAATAAGTCACGGCCCTATCCGCATCAGTAATTTGGTACCCTACCCATTGGAATTGCCTTTATAATGTGCCCATAAAAAGGTTCCTATCAAGATTCTCTCTCCTGCATGTGTGAATCACAGTGTCATTTTCATTTAATTATGTGTAAAAACAGCCAGCCTTTAACTGCATTTTATTTGTTAGATGTGCACTGTTCATTATGATAGCCACTAGCTGTGTAGCCACTGGTCTTTGGAAATGTGGCTAGTTCAACTGAGGTGAATATTAAAGGAAAATAAATTAGGAGTGGGTACTTGATGCAGTTATTGGAAAACTTTTAAATATGTTTTAAAACTTGGGTATGTGAATCTATTTATCAGTTGTAAGTTTTATGAAATCTAAATGCAGTTCACATATTTCTGATGGATATGTAGTGTACAAATTAAGATGTGCTGTAAGTGTAAAATACATACTGTATTTAGAAGCCTTAGTACAAAAGAAAGATGTAAAATAGCTAATAATTTATATGCTGATTATATGTTGAAATGATATTTTAGATATATTGGGCTGAATAAAATATATTATTAAAGCTAATTTCACCTGTTTCTTTTTCACTGCAGTATCTAACATGATACTGTACAACAGAAATTAAATATGAGTCAGATGTATAATTTAAAAATTTCTAATAACCATATTTTAAGAGTCTTATTTAAATTTTACAATAAAACCCATGAGATAGATAGTATCGTCATAGTACAGATGAGGAAACTGAAATTTAGAGTTTAAGTGACTTGTTTAAACTGAAATTTAGAGTTTAAGTGACTTAAGTGACTCAACCTTGTATAACTCTAAAACCTATTCATTCTTTGTGTTTAGTTTAAATCTATAAATAGCTATTTGCATTAAGTTAATTATTTTAGCCCTGCCTTGCAGTAAAAAGGATTTGAGATGGCATACGCTACCAGCATCTATTTAAAAGGGAAAAAGAATAGTAGAAGTTAAGAGTTAGGAGAAGGAAGAATTCAGAACACAAGGCCTGTGTAGTTGCTGTTAGGGAGGCAGCTCAGGCAAGAAAAAAAAGATTCAGTTATGTGGTTGTTATTACTAGAATTTAAGAGCACAGCTGCGGGAACCAGACTGCCTTGATGTGAATTGGCTTTGTTACCTTGCTGTCTGTGTGGTTTTGAGCAAGAACCTTATTAACCTTTCTTGTTTCCTCATATGTAAAATGGGGATATTCGTAATACTACTTTATAGGGTTATTCTAAAGGTTAATTAAGTTAATAAATGTTAAACATTTATGTTTTGTTCTTAAAAAACTGTCAGACATTACCAATTTTGCCATTTCCTAAGGGACAGCAAACAAAATTTAGGAAAAGCACTGAATTCTAAAAGGGATGTTCTTTCGTGGGTCTTTCATTTAGGGCTCTTTTGGTAGTGTAAGAGACAATATCCTCAACATTTTTACAACAAAAGCAATGATAGATTTCCTGTAGGGTGTTTAACCTTTCACGTGTCTGGCTTAAACACAACCCAGAAATAAAGTTGAATATCTGAAGAAGTGGGTAGATTGCAGAAGTTGAAAATGGTAGCCCAGGGCCCAAATTCTTCACAGATGTATTTTGTTTGTCCTGCACAGTACTTAAAATTGTTTTGAGTTTGCTTCCTATGTATAAAAATCAAAGAACTTCTCATGGAAATCTGGATTTCTAGTTTCTCTGAGAAAGTCAGAGGATTTGGCAACATTGGATCCACATTTTCACATGGTAGTAGTAGGCTGGGGACCTTCTCCAGGCTTGGCATGCGTTCTGTTTCTCCCCAGTTCCATCCTGGCCTGCTGTACCCAATTACCTGTCTGCAATAGTCTTCCTCTCCATCAATATAGTATAGTATAGCATTTCACTTCCTTAGGTTCTCTAAAGTTTTACAGTATTCTCCATAAGGTCTTACACATCTTTGGTGAAACTTATTGCTAGGTTCCTTGGAGCTCTTGTTCCTATTGGAAATAGCATTCTTTAAATTTTTTAATAATTATGTTGTAGGTATATAGAAATATAATTGATTTTTGTCTATTTATCTGCCTAGCAACATTACTTAGTTCTAAGAGTCCCTGTGGACTCTATTGTTTCCATATGGTCAACAATACTGTCTGCAAATGATGGCAGTTCCCTTCCTTTTCCATCCTTAAACATTTTCTTATTTCCTTACTATACTGTACCTGTAGAACAATATTGAAAAGAAGAGGTGATAGTAGGCATCCTTGCCTTGAGCACACTTAAGCTCAGATTGTGGTCTCCAAATACCCTTTTATTCTAAAAGGGTCAGGCCCATTAGAAAGATGGCTGATCCCAAATCTGGGGCAGGAAATGTACAAAATAAGCTTGGACTGTTGAACTGTACCAGAAGTCAAGAAAAACGACAGAGGTCATTTTCAAAGGATATGGTAGCCACAAGAGGAGGCTGTCATGCGCTTTTAATAAAAGTAATAATTGTAGTTGAAACATACCAAGTAAGTTTGTATCAGTGAGTTCATAATAATTAAAAATTTTTTTGAAAACTTCATTGGTCATCTTTGGAGGATACTAGGGAACTGACTCATTATTTTGAAAACTGATAAATGAAAGAAGCAAACATTTATCCTGCCTTTCCTTACCAGTAGTTCCTTGTAAATGAATTATTGCCAAGTTCCTTCTGAAGGAACTATTGGTGATCCAATGGTATATAGAGAGAAATTGCTCCTTAGAGGAACAATCCAGCTAATGAAGAAGGAATGGAAGAATTAGGATATTACCATTTTGCAATTCCTGATGATCATCGGTGCTGCTCATGTCACAGGAGAGACAACCACCAGAAATAATTATATGCCTCCTGATGAAAGTTCATACCACCGCCTGTGAATTATATTTGCTAAATCAAAACAAAAGAAAAACTGATAAACCTGAATCTGATCAAGCCTCCTTGTCTGTTTAAAAAGAGACGTTTTATAAGTGTTCATTGTAGTTTTGTTTCTGTTAGGAAAGCATTGGGAACAATCTGTATCTCCACAAAAAGAATAGGTAAGTTGGGCTTCCCTGGTGGCGCAGTAGTTAAGAATCTGCCTGCCAATGCAGGGGACATGGGTTTGAGCCCTGCTCCGGGAAGATCCCACATGCCACGGAGCAACTAAGCCTGTGTGCCACAACTACTGAGCCTGCACTCTAGAGCCTGTGAGCCACAACTACTGAGCCCGTGTGACACAACTACTGAAGCCCACGTGCCTAGAGTCTGTGCTCCGCAACAGGAGAAGCCATGGCAATGAGAAGCCCGCGCACCGCAACGAAGAGTAGCCCCAGCTCGCCACAACTAGAGAAAGCCCGCGTGCAGCAATGAAGACCCAACACAGCCAAAAATAAAATAAATAAAATAAATAAATTTATTTAAAACAATGAATAGGTAAGTTGTATATTCATACGTGGGATACTCTATAGCAATGAATATGACTGAATTAGAGCTTCTTGTCTGGATGTGAGTAATGCTCAAAAGATGTTGAGTGAAAAGAGCAGGAATACAGTATGATACTTTGTGTAAAGTTTAAAACATTCAGAAACAATTGTCTCTACATGTATAGCTAAGGACATGACATGACAATGATCAACAGCAGTTTTGAGTTTTGGTCAGTCCTGGGATAGAGAGAGGGAACAGATTGAGGCAGAATATTCAGAGGGATTCAGTTGAATTTGTAATATTAAATTTATTAAAATAAATAGGGTAAAATGTTAAGATTTGATAAAGCTCGTTGGTGGGTCAAATTTTTGAGTAAAATATTTCATGATAAATTTTCTCAAGAAAAAAGGAAATGGGATACAGTAGGAATGTTAATGCCAGAAGAATGAAAAAACAGGCTCTGGTCCATATAGATTTTATGTTGCCAAGCTACACAGTGGTAAAGCAGTTATAATCTTGTTCTTCAAAAATTGTGTGTGTGTGATTGTGTGTGTGTGTGTGTGTGTGTATGTGTATAAACTGGAAAGTTATTTCTGAGCATTAAAATGAAATACAAATAACTAAGACCTAACCAATCAGTTGCAGATCCGTTAATGTTTACAATATTTTAATTGCATCTTTTCATCAAGATGATTGTTCACATCATAAAGCTCAATGTTAAATTAAAAGCAAATGTATATGTGCATTTGACCTTTTGGGAAATTGTTCTAAAAGCTAACAAAATGAGTGCAGCTTTTTCTAAAGGGCAACCAGATTAAATGCTGATAAAAGGCAATATTTGCACTTGCTTCAGAAAAATGTAACAAGGCCAGAAACTTGGTAAATTTTTCCTATTAAAAATTGCTTTGAAATTCAAGGAAAATTGGAGCATTGAGTCATCTAGGAAAAGTATGTAAAAATTAAGTTGTTAGGCTTTCTCTCAAATCTACTCCATCAGAATATCCTGGGGGTGACCCATATATATATATATATATATATATATATATATATATATATATATATTTATATATTTATATATATAGAGAGAGAGCTTAGAACCCTCCCAGGTGATTTTGATTAGTGATTTTTAAGGCACTGTATTTGTTCTAAAGGAGGCTGATAACTTCAGTCCCTTAAGGCTTGTTGCTTATGGCTCTCTGGAATGCTTCTGCTGAGAAAATATTCTGAGAAAAATTCAAGGATCAGCTGGAGAGAATTAGAGACTATTTGCCTTGGAAGACATGGAGTGTAGCACAGCTGTTAGGGCGCTGTCTTCCATGATGTGGCTCAGTTACCTAAGTGATAAGGAAACTAGGCCCAGATTTTTGAAATAACTCGCTTAGGTCTCTTAGCTAGAACCAGGATAAGAGAGGCAAAGCTCCTAACTGGTTTCTTTCTGTTCCACTAAGTGTTATATAAAGAGATAGAAACCTTTCTCAGATGTTTTCTTAGTTTCTAACCTGAATTGGGTGGCCTTCCTACTTTGTTTTTACAGTAGCTTGTGCATGACTGTCACGGTATATATCTATCATATTTTATGATAAATATTCAAATGCTGGTTTTCTTTTATGTGTCCTTCTGTGTGTCAGTGAGAATGACTAGCACATTGGTTTGGACACAGCAGGAGCTTTCTAAATTAAAGGAAAACTACAGTGTCTCAGAACACTTGGAAAATAAATATAAAAAAATCAGTTAGTAGCAAAGAGTTACCACAGTCAACCCTTTGGGATGTAGGTCGGGGGAGAGGGAGAAGGTTGCTGTGGATAAGCAAGTATCAATATATTAAGACTGGTTGTTAAGGAAGAAATTGATAGCAGATGAAGAATACAAAATAACTGTAAGCAGAAAAGAGCACAGCCCTTGTGGGGAATAGAGATAAGAAGGGAGCATACTTCTTAACATGTTCCTACGGCATCACAGGTATGATAGAATAGCACAGTAATTGCTCATTATGAATTTAAGTTATCTTTAAAAGGTAGTTTCCATTTACTGAGTTATATTTTCGTATGCTTTTCTTAAATTTTTCAAAGGCTTTTTCATGAAATGATTCCAAGACTCAAATGCTTTTTTGCTATTTTTTGAAATATATGTTGTTTAACTTTGGAGGGGGAACAAATGATTTCAGTTTTTTTTTTCCTTTTTAATTATAATATTATTGTATTAACTTTTCTAACTACAAGTTAGATGTAAGTTCTCTTTATCCTGCAGTTTTTTCTCTCCCAGCCCAATATTATTTATCTTTGAAATAAATAATGACAGTTCATCAATGCAAAATTTAGAGGATACAAAAGGATATACGATGAAAACTCTGCTTTCTATCCTCTTCCAATCACTTAGTTTCCTTCCTTATAGGCAACTTGTGTTATTCGTTTCTTGACTGTACTTCAGAGACATTTTATACATCTCCAGGCAATGGACATGTATATTCTCGCCTCTTGCAAAAATATATTGTAACATACTGTATGCACTGTCCACTTATTAATCTGTCTTGAAGATTAACCCATACCAATATATAAGCTTCCTTGTACTTATTTTTTTCCAACTTTATTGACATGCTCATGGTAGTAAATACAGCATAATATTCTGTTATATGTGTGAATCTATTTAACTGATGTCTTATTAATGGACATTTGTTTCCAATCTTACTGTTTAAAGTAATACTACAATGGAATAGTATCCATTATTTTGCTCATGTGTGAATATAAATGCATTGTAAGTTCCTAAAAGTGGATTTGTTGAGTCAAAGGGTATGTGTGTTTGTAATTTAGGTAGACCAAATCTTTCTTACTGCATCTTGTGCCAGTTTATACTGCCATTACTAATGTCCTTGTACTGTTATGACAGTTTTTTATCTTTGCTAATATAATAGGTTAAAAAGTAGTATCTCAATATGGTTTTGATCTGCATTTCTTTTTCTTTCTTTCTTTCTTTTTTTTTTTTTGTGGTACGCGGGCCTCTCACTGTTGTGTCCACTCCCGTTGCGGCGCACAGGCTCTGGACGCGCAGGCTCAGCGGCCATGGCTCACGGGCCTAGCTGCTTTGCGGCATGTGGGATCTTCCCAGTCCGGGGCACGAACCCGTGTCCCCTGCATCAGCAGGCGGACTCTCAACCACTGCGCCACCAGGGAAGCCCTCTTTTTCTTTTTTAATAACTTCATTGAATCATATTTTGCATATCATATAACACACCCTTTTCAGGTGTACAGGTCAGTGATGTTTTAGTAAATTTTCCTAGATGGGTTTGCATTTGTTTTGAGGAGATTGAACTTCATTTTGTATGTTTGAATTATTTCTTAGTTTGAACTGTCCAAATTCTTTGACTTTTTATATCCGTTGTTGGTCTTTTTTTTTTTTTCGGCCATACGCGGGCCTTTCACTGTTGTGGCCTCTCCCGTTGCGGGGCACAGGCTCCGGACGCACAGGCTCAGCGGCCATGGCTCACGGGCCCAGCCGCTCTGCGGCATGTGGGATCTTCCCGGGCCGGGGCACGAACCCATGTCCCCTGCATCAGCAGGCGGACTCTCAACCACTGTGCCACCAGGGAAGCCCCGTTGTTGGTCTTTTTAAAAATAAGTTTGTAGAATCCTGTTGTATAGGATTTCGTGTCTGTGAAATGAGTTGCAAATATTTTTTCCAAGTTTGTCATTTGTCTTTTGCTCACAGAGTTTGGGGTAAAAGCAAAAGTTTTCTGTTACCTTGGTGGTGGACTGTTTATGGTGGATTTAAAGCCAGATTTGTGGGTTAGCAGTGTTTCAGGTGGCAGTTTCAAGTAGCTTTAAGTGAGGAGCAGTAGTACTGGATGGAAGTTGAGGTTGTTGTCTAAGGGGTGGATACATTTAATTGGTTTCTATTTTTTTTCTGTTCTGTAACTCATGTAAGTGTTGAGTTGTGTTTTTAGTAATTGCTGCTCAAAAGTGGATGCCCTCTCTTCACATTTACTGACATCCCATTGTATTCTCCTCCAATCATTTTCTTTTGCAACATTTGAAAACCTTGATAACACTTTTAATGATGACATGTAGTACAGTCTGAGCTCTGTTTGCTGGCCACTGTAAGTGTGAAGTGTGATCAGAGTTAATCCTTCACTGGAGTATGTATTTCAGAGGCCATTTCCAGTATATAATCTTGTATTTTCCCCTCAGATTTGTCACCTTCAAAAAAAAACAGCAGCTCATTCTTAGAGCAAAGTCACTGTACCAGCAGGAAATATTAGAAAAGAATTAATTTAGTATTTGTCCCTTTAATTTTAGTTTTTCTTTTGGCTATTTAGTTATTAGGTAAGTTTTAACAGCTGTCACAAAAAGCAACAAATTGTACTCACCAGTCATCAATGACTTTTAGTGTGACTATCTTAAAACTTGGCCTTTAAAAATATGAAGTAATATTAATGCCTGAGTGTCCTTCTCATTAATTCACCTTAAGAAAAAAATTTGGATAGTTTGTGTAATGCTTGCTGTTTGCCTGAAGCATGATTCAGTAAGGATGATAAACATTTCAGTGATACCTGATTCTTAGAACATTTTCTTCTATTGCTAAAATATTTATTTATAGAATGATTAAATGGGAAGATTTAAAAACCTTCAGTTTGAAAAAGAGATTTTTCTAATAACATTTTAACTTGTGATTTTCTCATTCACCTCAGCAATAATTTTTCTGCTGACATTGTAAGAATGACTATAAACATCTTCTATTTCAGAAGTTGTTTTTGAAATTTAAATTGAATGTGTAGACGGAAGGGAAGGGTTGTTAGATAATCTTTGTTGATCTCAGAGGCATTTCAGTTTTCCTTGGGATCCTGGTTATTCTCCCTTTGAGGCTTCTTTGACTTGCTCATGATGGTGTAGTCATCCCACAGCCTTTAGGTGTTTTCATTATAGGTACATTGAGAGAGCAGTTTTTAAATAGCTCGAAACAGGTTTATTTGTAAACTTCTTTTACATTTCTCAGTTTGACTTTCATACTTACAGGCAGATTCGTATGGGAAGTAGTCTCATGTGATCTTACATTTCTGTGTACACCAATCTGCATCTGAGCCCCTTTCCTTGGAATACAGTGATTCTAAATGGGAGCATAGTTTGAAAAACCCCTCTTGAAGAGTCTAACTTGTGTATGCCCTTTGTAAACCACTGCCCGAGAGGGAATGTTTGGCCTCTTCCATGTTAGTCAAGATGGAATGATAAAGTATATCAGAGTGACTGTGATGTTCAAGAAAGGCTAAGTAGAGAGACACACTGTTTAAATACAAGGACTCTTTTTTTTTTAATTGAAGTATTGTTGATTTACAATATTGTCTCAGGTGTATAGCAAAGTGATTGAGTTTTTTATATATATATATTTTTTCAGATTATTTTCCATTATAAGTTATTATAAGATATTGAATATAGTTTCCTGTGCTATACAGTAAATCCTTGTTCCTTATCTATTTTATGTGTAGTAGTTTGTATCTGTTAATTACTCCTAATTTATCCCTCTCCCTCTCTCTTTCCTTTAGTTCTTTCCCTTTTGGTAACCATAAGTTTTTTATTTCCTGAGTCTGTTTCTGTTTTGTAAGTAGATTCATTTGTATTATTTTTTAGATTCCACATATAAGTGATATCATATAACGTTCGTCTTTCTCTGACTTACTTCACTTAATATGATAATCTCTAGGTCCATCCATGTTGCTGCAAATGGTACTATTTCATTCTTTTTTATGACTAATTTTCCATTATATGTATATATGCATATATATTTTTAAAAACATACACACACACACCACATGTTAAACCAGTCATCTGTTGATGGGCACTTGGCTTGTTTCCATGTCTTGGCTATTGTAAATAACTACACGGATTCTTAAGCTCTGAGGATTGTGTAAAGAAGAATTATGTAAAGAAGAAATCATATAAAACATTTTAGGTTAATTCCATTACAGGGTTTTCCTCTGGCTTGTGTGTGTTTGTTTACTTCTGTATTTGATTCCTAAAACCTCACCTCTCCATAGTACTTGGTTCGAGCCCTAAATGTAGCACTTTCCACATTATGTTAAAGTTAGTTATTGTCTATCTCTTCTTCAGTTGTACATTCCTGGTGTTCAGGACACTGTTTGACACTTTGGTATGTTTCCAGTTACTGAGTTTTTGATATTCACAGTAGGAACCAGACATTAAATACACACATGAGTTTGGTGCTCATTTAATATAACCTGGGAATTAAATTAGGAATTAGGTTTATTAAAACTTTATGACAACACTTTAGTAGTTTTTATGAATATGTAGATCTAAGGTAAACTTCACAGATTATTTGGATGGCAGATACCATAGGACCTTGACAAGATTCCAGAACTTGATTATTATTATCAAGATATTGAACAATCTTAAACCTTTGCCTTTTATTTAGGTGGTTTGATAATACAGGTTATAACTGTGTACTTTAGTTAACCATTGACTCTGGGTTAAAAACATTGCTTTCCTGATTATGGTAGCAATTTCTTAATTTTTTTCTTTTTTTTTTCTTTCTTTTTAAAATTTATTTTTATTTATTTATTTATTTATTTATTATTTGTAGTTGGAGTGCCTCAAGCTTATCGCCTCTCAAAAATTCACAGACAAACGCATTGGCTATTTAGGGGCAATGCTGCTATTAGATGAAAGACAAGATGTCCATCTTCTCATGACCAACTGTATCAAGAAGTAAGTCTTAATTTCTTTCTTCCAATAACTACTTTGTACTTTTAGGTCTTTTTTATAATAAGACATCAAAAGCTTCTATTTATTGATTTTATATTTACTGTCTAGAATGTATTTGAGCTGCTTTTGGTTCTATAGCTTATATGTAAAGAGGCTAAGAAAAGGATTAAAACTTCTGTAGGGGATAATTTAACTGAAGGTATTGCTCTACATCTTGAGTCATAGCAACTATTTAGCCATGAAAAAGCATTTGGACTTTCATAGAATAGAAAGAGCATTGGTAAATCTGAGCTTTCTTATCATATATTTTTTTGAATACCATGAATAATGAAACATTGTGTTTATTAAATAATTACCAGTGTATATTCTTAATAAATACCATTTAAAGGTAAAAGAGAGGTCTTGTTTGTCAGCAGTCTAATCCCAGATTTCAGTTGCTGGGAATTATATTTAGCCCTGTGAATTTTTGTGTATAAGTCCTTTTTTCTCTAATGGGTGTTTTACTGATTTACTAGTCCAGGTATGTGTTTAACTTACAAACTTAATGCTTGCCATTCTGGAGAAATTAGAGGACCTGTGAGTAGGGAATTAACAGTTCTCAGTATCTTTTTTTTTTTTTTTTAATTTATGTATTATTTATTTATTTATTTTTGGCTGCGTTGGGTGTTTGTTGCTGCGCGCAGGCTTGCTCTAGTTGCAGCGAGCGGGGGCTACTCTTCGTTGCGGTGGGCGGGCTTCTCATTGCGGTGGCTTCTCTTGTTGTGGAGCACGGGCTCTAGGCACGTGGGCTCAGTAGTTGTGGCTCTCAGGCTCTGTAGTTGTGGCTCGCAGGCTCTAGAGCACAGGCTCAGTAGTTGTGGTGCATGGGCTTAGTTGCTCCGCGGCATGTGGGATCTTCCCTGACCAGGGCTCGAACCCGTGTCCCCTGCACTGGCAGGCAGATTCCCAATGACTGTGCCACCAGGGAAGCCCCCTTAGTATCTCTCTTATAATAAATTTCTCTTAGAAAGTTATGGAAGTTTTAGGGTTTCCCTGGTGGCGCAGTGGTTAAGAGTCCGCCTGCCAGTGCAGGGAACATGGGTTCGAGCCCTGGTCCGGGAATATCCCACATGCCACGGAGCAACTAGGCCCATGCACTACAACTACTGAGCTTGCGCTCTAGAGCCCGCAAGCCACAACTACTGAAGCCCCTGTGACTAGAGCCCATGCTCTGCAACTAGAGAAGCCACCGCAATGAGAAGCCCACACACCATAATGAAGAGTAGCCCCTGTTTGCCGCAACTAGAGAAAAAGCCCGCGCGCAGCAAAAAAGACCCAACGCAGCCAAAAATAAATTAATTAAATAAATAAATTTAAGGAAAAAAAAAAGAAAGTTATGGAAGTTCTGATGGCCATATTGATTAAAGGTACTTTTTGGTTTGTTTTGATTTGGTTTTGGTTTGTCTACTGGTTTAATCTCCTTTTTTAGATTTCTTTTTCATTTATAGTATTTCTGTATTTGACAGAAAGTAGAATCAGGGGGATATAGGTGATCAATTTGAAGACACTGAACTCATGTATTTTGCTGTGGTAAAAATTATAATTTAAAATTTCCCAATGAATAATGAAAAATTTCAAAATGAGAATTATGATTGCTTGTAAATATAGTGTGTCATGTAAATACATTGACTGTGTGACTTAACTTGGGAGAATCTTGTTCTTTTTGGCCTTGAAATAAATATTAATAATGAAAATACTAAGTTGATTCATTTATTCAACAAATATTTATTGTATACCTGTTGTATGCCAGGAGGTGTTATGAGCTTTGGGGATGGAGAATGAAAAAGATGGACATAAATCCTTGGTGTCATGGAGGTTACATTTTAGATGTTTAATATGACTTTACATATTTATTCTGGACAGGCCTCTGAAAGTTTCTTTAATTTTTGTTCTTGCATGCTCTGTGCCCTTATTATTCAAGCCTTCAGTCATATGCTGATAATTTGGCAGTTTTGCCTAGCAGCAAGTTCATATTAGAGACTTAATATCAAACTCAAGTATAGGTTTGTAGCTTGATAAAAATTGAAGAATAGGCATACAGGCAAATAAGGAATCTTTGTGTTTAATTTTCATGAGACCCAACTAAGCCCCAAGTGAATTTAGGAGAGAGCTAATAATATTGGGAATTGATCTGGCACTTAAGTTTAAGCTCAGTTAAAGGACTTCGGATAATTCAGGTTTTTTTTTTTAAATTAATTTTCTTTATTTTTTTGGTTGTGTCGGGTCTTAGTGGCGGCACGTGGGGTCTTTGTTGAGGCATGTGGGATCTTTCATTGTGGTGCGGGATCTTCGTTGTGGCGTGTGATCTTCTCTAGTTGTGGC
This sequence comes from Lipotes vexillifer, assembly GCF_000442215.2. Classification (NCBI taxonomy): domain Eukaryota; kingdom Metazoa; phylum Chordata; class Mammalia; order Artiodactyla; family Lipotidae; genus Lipotes; species Lipotes vexillifer. The sequence continues at coordinate 3,043,357 of NW_006789896.1, read as the reverse complement.
CTATGGGTTTTCTCTCTCTTTCTCTCTCTAGTTGTGGTGCATGGGCTCCAGGGTGCCCGGGCTGTGTAGTTTGTGGCACGTGGGCTCTCTCATTGAGGCACGTGAGCTCAGTAGTTGTGGTGCATGGGCTTAGTTTCCCTGTGGCATGTGGTATCTTAGTCCCCCAACCAGGGATTGAACCCGCGTCCCCTGCATTGGAAAGCAGATTCTTTTTTTTTTTTTTGCGGTACGCGGGCCTCTCACTGTTGTCGCCTCTCCCCTTGCAGAGCACAGGCTCCGGACGCGCAGGCTCAGCGGCCATGGCTCACGGGCCTAGCCACTCCGTGCATGTGGGATCTTCCCGGACCGGGGCACGAACCCATGTCCCCTGCATCGGCAGGCGGACTCTCAACTACTTCGCCACCAGGGAAGCCCTGGAAGGCGGATTCTTTACCACTGGACCACGGGGAAGTCCCCTGTGTGTTTTTTTAATCTGTTAATTAATGGGTTTTTTTTATTTGTGAGGTTTTTTGCATTTTGCTTATGGGGCATTATATGTACCAACAGTTTTTCTGTTTAATGATGAATGTTTACCTCATTGTTCATTGGCCTGGAAAAACTGACATTAATGATCTTGGAATTAAATCTTTAAAAATTAAATATAGTACTTTAAGAGCTTGCATTATGCATATATTCTTAATCATTGAAAAATGATTGAAGAGTCAGCTAAGTACTCTTGGGAACTAGGACACTAAATGGTAAAGCCATAGTTAAGTTAAACTTTATCAGTAATTTTTATCTTAAATATTCAAATTGGTAGACAATAGCACACCTGACTGATTGACACTTTACCTTCTGTTTCCTTTCCTTTCTTTGTTCTTCAGGGAAGCCTAAAACCATTTATTAGTTCATTTAAAATTACCCCCCCAAAAAAATAAATAAAAATAAAATGACCAATAATGAACCCATTACAATGTTAACAAAAATAAATTTTTTTATGAAAAACTATTTTTCAGAACAAGAACAATTTCAGTGAGAAGAATGGCATTATTTTACAATTTTGTAAATCTCTTTAATATCTAACCTAATGGAAGCTAGAAGCTAGATGCTCATATTTGCTTCTGCATTCAGTTTCTTATGTTACGTTTTGATTAAGTATATGAAGAAGATCTTGCCTTTCACAGATAATGTAGTTTAAAAAAGAAAGAGGACTTTAATAACCTTTCAGGTTAACTGTGGATAATGTTCTATGATAGTATATCACAACTCCACAAGTGGTAGTTTCTTTAGGGTTAATTACAATGTGGAGTCTGAAACCATATCAGTGAAGTTTGGTTCTTTGTTATATTAAAACCCATTGGTCTGTCTTACACTTTGAATGAATCTTTTACTCTTGGATGCTTTTTAAACATCATGCTTAAGGCATTTGGAGAAAATTGGTTCACTGAGTTTTAAAGTATTGATAGACTGTCAGGTTCATGGTGGCAATAAAAATATTCCAAAATTCTAATTTTCACTTCAAAGCCTAGATTTTATCATTGGCAACAAATATTGTCACTTGTTGCTCTTGAAGTGATAAGGTTACTTGGCTCTTCTTCAAGAAAATGTTTGGCAAATAATCACATCTTAATAATTATAGTTGTCAGTTATTTTTCAAATAAGAATGATGTTCATTTTAAAAGTAGCTAGTTTGTAGTTTAGCTTGCAAATGAAAGAAATACACAAGTGCTTTTCTCTGAGATTGCCACTCTACTCCAGTATACATCAGAAGTACTTTATGCATACTTTCCATTTTGTCACGCAGAATGTTAAAAAATGTGCACTCGAGTCAAGGTATATGGGAGTTCCCTGGTGGCCTAGTGGTTAGGATTGTGGGCTTTCAATGCAGTGGCCCGGGTTCAATCCCTGTTCAGGGAGCTGAGATCCTGCAAGCCGTGTGGCGTGGCTTTAAAAAAAAAAAAGAGTCAAGGTATAATAAAACTAATCATTTTTACTGCTTTGTCATGAGCAGTATTAAGTGAAACTCCCTCCCTCCCTCCCTTCTTTCACTCTAAGTGTGTGGCAGTGTGTTCAGTGACTACTATTATTTGGTGCCTCTGCCCTGATTTGTGCTAACATGCCATAATTTTTCCCACCATTGCCTTTGCACTGTCATTGCGGGTGTCAGTAAAGCTGACAAATAATGAGTTAGTATTGTGAAAATAGTTTGTATTTCGTGGACCCCCTGAAACAGCCTTGGGGACTTCCAGAGATTCTTTAATCACAGTTTGAGAACCACTGAGCTAAACGATTTTAAAATGCTCTTAAAGCTGGTGGAAGTAGCATAACTCAACATAATAATTCAGCTTCTGAATGGTAAGAGTTGTTTATAATATATAAATGAGTTTACTGGTTCAAGCTTTTAATATTTCAGCTTTTCTGAAAGTATACTTCAGGCTGGTTTAGAAATAATTTTGTACAGTAATCAATGCCTGTTAGAAATAGAATTTTTTGTATCTGTATCACTAGATACTGAGCCTCACTGTAAACATCTAGCTTAGTTTATGATGGTTTAATTAGCTATCTTTTTAGTTACTAATTTTTTCTTCTTTTGAATAAATAAAAGTATAAAAATTAATGTAACATCAAGGTTAATACTATATCATAAGATCAGAGACCTTATGGTATAGTATTTAGAGTATACAGTGTTTAAGTATAGAGTATATAGTATAGAGTGTTTCTGTTGTGATGTTTAAGTCATCTTAAGTGCTCTAGCAGTAGAGATTGTTTTCTGATTTTTTTTTTAAGGTTTTGGTTACTGTATTACTTTTTTTTTGTAGTTAGTAATAGAGCATATTAAAATCTTTTAAATATACAGTTGTGCTTCATATTCTGTCATTGCTAGTTTTTACTTTCAGTGGTTTGCTGAGTTTCCTAAAGAGAGTTGTCTTTTAACATCCAACAGGTAGCATGTTGTCCAGTTTATGTTGCTTTGGTATTTGGAAACATTGGGTTGCAAGCATGTAGAACAGAATGTCAGTCAGTTTGCTGTGTTGTAATTTGTAATAAAGTTAGAATAAACACTTTTTGCAAAAATAATCCTAATAAATATTTTCCATATTAGAGAAATCATGAATCGTTCAGAGCTACCTCATTAGATTGTGAAGCTTCTTCATGGGGAGCACCAGGCAGGGCATGTTCATTTCTGCCACCTTCTTTCTTTTGCAGTGATCTTAATCATAGCACGCAATATGTACAGGGGCTAGCACTTTGTACCCTCGGCTGCATGGGCTCCTCAGAGATGTGCAGAGATCTTGCAGGAGAGGTAGAGAAACTCCTGAAAACCTCCAACTCTTACTTAAGAAAAAAGGTAACTTTCCATGAAACTGAATGTATGTGTTTGGATTAGGGAGTATTATGGAGATGAGAAGGCAGATTATTCATATTTGAAAGCTCAAATGATAATATAACTTATCTTTCCCTGTGCAGTAAATGTATTTTAAATGATTATATATGAATCAGTTGTTTATAAATCAAAATCTTTTTTTATACTAATTTTGGAGGTGATTTTTTTTTTTTTTTTGCGGTACGCGGGCCTCTCACTGTTGTGGCCTCTCCCGTTGCGGAGCACAGGCTCCGGATGCACAGGCTCAGCGGCCATGGCTCACGGGCCTAGCTGCTCTGCAGCATGTAGGATCTTCCTGGACCGGGGCACGAACCCGTGTCCCCTGCGTCGGCAGGCAGACTCTCAACCACTGCGCCACCAGGGAAGCCCGGAGGTGATTTTTTTTAATTTTTATTGCTATTTAACTCTCCAATTAATAAGTGATTGTGAACACTTTAATTCTCTTAATTCATCATTTTTCAAGGAAATGATTTATAAACAAGCAAATGTTATTGGACCCTAGATGGCATACCTAATTACTTCCTAAATTAACTGATTCTAAACAGTATTAAACAAAGTGATAATGAACAGATCTTTACAAATTTATTTTAGTGCCCATGTCTTTGTATTAGGGCCTTTGAATCTTGGAAGTGCAGTTCCATTGGGACCGAGATAATTATTAGGGAATGATTTAGAACATACTTCCTAAAATTGATATATCTAAATGGAATAGTAATGGAAGACAGTGATCTTATTCACTTATTTGCTTTTATTTTTTGATATAAACATTTTGTTGTTATTTTATTGTGCTTGAATCCTAAAACCTTCATAAACAAAGGGTAAAATTTAGGACTTTAGAAGTAAGTCACATAATATCGTCTGGTTGGCGTTTATTGTGCCTCTGTATTAATGGTGTGAGACAAAGCTGTTGAAAGGGCCAAGCTGTTTTCCAGGATCATGTACTGTTAATGATGGCTATAGACCAAAGCCAGTCTTTTCTCTTAAAAAATGTGTGGGCTGCTCTTGTTCAGAAAGATTAAATAAATATTAATAAAGATTAATAATTATTAAATAAAATAATTCCTACAGATTAGGAAAAAAAATTGTTTCCCCCAACTGTAGCATGGGAAGAATTAGCTGAAATCTTTTCTTGTTAATGTATCTAAACTTCTATGTTATTCAGTTCCAACAAATAGTAGTTATGGTTCCTTTTGCCAGGGGTGGGGGCGTTTAACCAAAATCAGTCTTTGAATGTCTTTCTTTCCTGTGAACAAGTTTCTTCAGTAGAGACTAGCTAACTGAGAGGCGTTTAACTAAGATCCTAAGTAACTTTCAAATGATTTTCTTGATTTCAGTAGAGAGTGAATTGGGGAAAGTATAGGTATTATTAAAAGCAGCAGCAGATTTAAAGCATCTGCAGTATATATATCTTTCAATTGCATAATGTTTTTATAAAACCTTTTGGTCTTTTTACTCAGAATAATGATTATCACAGATGGAAGTCTTTATTTTTTACTTTGCAAAACTCCATGTAAATTATGTTTAGCATGTTTGATAAGTTTGTGTTTAACCATGGTCTAGTCGAGAAAGCTTTTGTCCACTTATTTGGTAATATATGACTGAAGAGACAGGTGAGTTAGAAGTTCTCGTTAATGCAGTAAGTATAAGTTGGAAAGCCCTAACCAGTTAATAACTAATAAGTCTGATAATGATAAATAATAAATCTGATAACTAAGTCCTTTCTTTTTTCATGTAGGTGAACTAGTTGATAAGGTTTTGTTGTTTATAAGATTGGTTGTCCTGACTTAATTGAAATAAATCTTCTTTTGTCCTTTTTATGTTTTTTATAGGCAGCACTTTGTGCTGTTCATGTCATCAGGAAGGTTCCTGAACTTATGGAGATGTTCTTACCAGCAACAAAAAATTTATTGAATGAAAAGAACCATGGTAATGTGATTTAGATGCACTCATGAAGTACTGAGGGAGAAGGGGAAAGAGAACAGGCTTCAGGCAGTGTTGGCCTTCTGTCTCATGCAGTGGACTCACCTTTCTACTGTGCTTGGACACTTTTCCAGGAAGGGCTAATGGGTTGAATCTCTCTTCTACTCTCATATCCTAGTTTTTGTAACTAGAGATTGATTCCTTTACAGTAAGCTTGTTGTTTTTCATTTCTGGTCCTCTTTTACTATATTAAAAATACTATATTAAGTAATAGTGTAATTACAAATGATCCTAGCCTTGATTTTCATGTGTAAAACCCTTTGATTTCCTGGCTATTTTATAATAGAATAAAAAGTTATTTATTGCTTTGCCATAGTAGTGTAAGAGTTGTGAAACTACTTTTAGGTTACTTGTAACAGGAATTTGTAATGGTTACCCAGATATATTTTTATAAAGCTTGAGAGAAATTAAATGAAATGTGGCAGTTCTTTACCGAGCATTTTATTCTTATTTTGAAGTCAGTGAAACAAGTTCTGAGTGAAGAAAATTCTTGTGTCCTAAATGCTAAGAGAAAAAATGTTAACGTGTATTTAATTTGATTAATACAGTCCTGTGCCTAGAAGACTCAAAATATACTTGTTGAACAAATGAATGTTTAGGGTGCTTATTTATTATTTAGTGAAAAGTATGGTGCTGATTCTTTTCTCTCACTCTTGACCAAGCAAATTTACTTTGTCATTCACAACTACCTTGGGTTTTTCGTATATTTTATCTGGAAATTTAAAATCTTAGTAAGATTTTTCTTCTTGAAATATCAATCAAAACTCAGCTAAGAGCTTATTAAGTCTGGAGCAGGTGATGTCCAGTTTATATTGACTAGGAGCATGTCTTTATGGATATTCTCAAATGTAGAGACATGTGTATTGGTTCTCATTTTTTAGCAATTATTTTGGTCATATAACTTTAGAATATTCTGTTTTGATTGACATTACCAGTATTAAATCAGCAGGTATCTATTAATACCTTCTTTGTATTCACCTCAATGCTTAGATTCTTTGAGAAATTAAAAAACAAAAATAGCAGCTATCCTTTTGGAATTGACCTTCAGAACTCAAAGCCCTGTACTATGAAGTTGAATAATATAGCCTCATTATTAGTTTTCATTGGTTCTTTTCTCTCAGGTGTCCTTCACACTTCTGTAGTCCTCCTCACAGAAATGTGTGAGCGAAGCCCAGACATGCTTGCACATTTCAGAAAGGTAGGTGCCATTCTGTATATCTAAGCCTTTCTTGATTGAAAATGGCTTTCCTAAAAAGTACATGATTTTCTCATCTATGAATTTTCTTTTGAAAGAAAGCTGTGGAGCTGAATAAAGGACTTAAACAGCCCTGCTGTGTAGTAGGGCTGGAAGCCAGATTTAGGCATATAAGAACTGGCAATAGTGCAGTGTTTTCCCTTTCATAATAGAAGTCTTCTCTCATTGTTGGCAGACACACCAGTCTCTCATGTGCTTTATCTGCTGTTTTCACATTGAAGTTAGGAAATGTAGCCTGAGGTCAAATTACACACAGGAAATATGTGTGTGTGTGTGTGTGTGTGTGTGTGTGTGTGTGTGTGTGTATGTAGTTTAAGGCAGGTAATTTTTTTTTTAAAGGTGAAAACTGCAAACTGAAATTTGACATTACTTTTACCTAACATAGGGTCCCCCACTATTCATTTTATGCTGTGGTGACTCCAGTGATGGAAGTCTCTAGCTTTCTTAAGTCCCTCCCTCCCTTTCTTAGAGCATTCTAAAGTGGAAATTTTTTTCTCCACTTACGTTTAGAAGGCACTAGTAAGGAGGACTCAGAGAAAGACTGTTCTTTGGGTAATTACATGCATTCAGTTCCTTTTATAGGGTGCTCATCACTCCATAAATTGGGCTTACTTTGTACTTTAGATCTAATGAAGCTCTAATAGCAGCTCTTTTTTGGGAGGCTTTTTTGCCCCCTTAGATGTTCATGTATTGATTAAATTATTATAAAATAGTATGAGGCCCGTATCTGTCCCTAATGCTTGCTTTGTATGTTTTGTTCCTGTTGTCTGTTGGGAATCCTGCTGTATGTTAGAATGAAAAGGTAAGAATTAACCCTCTTTTAGATGGTGCATGCTGGCATTAGGTCCTTAGTGGCTTTTGTGTATCCATCCACAAATGTGGCTTTTAAAAATATACTAATGCTGAAGCTGTGCTTAATACTATGTTATTAGTCCTAGCATTTTTGGCTAACTTCCTAGTCCAGGTTTTGTCTTGTCACTTAAACTCCTGACTCCAAAGTCAGCCTTGGATTTCAGTTGCAGCCTTTCCTAATTTGTAAGCCTCCTTCTCTGCCTTTCCTTTGTCTTCACTTGAGAAACTTTGAGCAGTTTCCCATTGGTGATGGCAGTTCCAGATCAGTTTGGATCCTTGACACCAAACACTGCTTCTTCTTGAAGCAGATATTTTAGAGCCGTGTGGGTAACCTCATGCTTTAAAAAGCTCCGTACGTACTTCTGAACTTTCAGTTCAGACTTAGAGCTTTAATTTCCCCCTTACTTGCCCTCAATCTTGCCTTGAAGTTTTGGAATATTAAAAGTTTTTTGAGGTAGAGTGGGTGGGCATCAACTGATTTTCATGGCTGCAGCCTTTCCCTTTGTCATTTTATTTTGTTTGTCTTGTCATCAGTTTTAGTAACTTGTATTTTTGTCGGAAAAATAAAGCTGGGTTCCAGGAATTTGTATGCAGAACACTTAGACATTTGTGCTTTTTGTCCCGGGGTTCTCTTATGTGGTGTGAGTTTAGTAGCTGAAGGAAAAAGGACTTCTCTGAGACAGAAAACAGATTTAAAAAAAAAAAAAAATTAATTTTTTTGGCTGCGTCAGGTCTTAGTTGTGGCACGTGGGATCTTTCTTTGTGGTGCGCTGTCTCTTCATTGTGGTGCATGGGCTTCTCTCTAGTTGTGGTGTGCGGGTTTTTCTCTCTCTAGTTGTGGCACGCGGGCTCCAGGCTGCATGGGCTCTGTAGTTTGTGGCATGCGGGCTCTCTTCTTGAGGCACGTGAGCTCAGTAGTTGTGGCGCAGGCTTCATTGCCCTGCAGCATGAAGGATCTTAGTTCCCTGACCAGGGATCAAACCTGTGTCCCCTGCATTGGAAGGCAGATTCCTTACCACTGGACCACCAGGGAAGTCCCCAGAAACCAGATTTTAAAAAGTAATTGAGGATATGGGTAGTACAAAAAAGGAGACCATTGGGAAGTATGCAAGGCGAGCTACTTTTTGTGCAGAGCTTGATAACTAGATGATCCCGGTTTTATTACATTTTAAAGCAGTTTATACAGTTATATTATTCTGACCTCTAATATGAATCTGTCCACAGTTGACAGATTTAATGAGGATTCTGTTTAGAATTTACAGGTCATTATAGCTTAGATTTGTTTTAATCTTGGAATTGTCCAAATTAGATTTTTGTTTCGGTGACTTATGAAGTGCTTAATTGAAGTGTTATGGGCAAACTTATTTAAATTCCCACAGATTATGTTGTCTTGTATTTAGCAGTAGACTTAGTGTTGTAAATGTTTTGAGTGTGTACCTTGGGCAGAGCTTGGCTTTTGTTTCAGTCTTGATCCCCTTTTAGAATTGGAGAGTAGGGGGGAATCCAAATACGATGAGAAAAAAATAATTGAGTTGCAGCAAAGTTGGGGCTGTTTTGACTGCCTCCAAAAGAGATATGATTCAGTTCGCTTTGGACACTTCTTAATGTTAGGTGATTAGAATTGTTTATATAGCTAAATTGAGTTTGTAGTTAGAGACTGGAAATGTTCTTATTGTGGCAAACATTTTGGAATAGGGTTTTAACCTTAAATGATTGATCAACAGAGTTTGAAATGAATGATAATACTTAAAGCATTTTTAAGTTCAGCTTGGCAGTAAAATTGCCTCTACTGTGTGCTGTCAGTCAGTCTAATGGACAGAGTAAAAAGAAGAAGGGCATTCTGACCATAAGGAATGTATAGTTTCATTAGTGAGATAAGACAGGCAACAAATGTATAATTAGGTGCTGAAATTAAATTTTACCTAAAATTGTGTCATATGAGTTAAGAATAGGAAAAGGACATTATTCATGGCCTTGCTGTCTTCCTAAAGTGAAGGATACAATTTTTCATGTGTCTTTTCCACTTAGTCAATGTTGGAGGCTTTTGTATTCGCTGTTGTTTGTTGGAAAAGGATATAACTAGCCAAGTATTAAGAGGAGAGATTTTTTTTCTCTATTTGAGATAGTTTGTTTTAAGACTGTAATTTTAATAAAATCACCAGTACTTCAGGTGTGATAACATTTTATATCCACATGTGTTGAATGTATTAAAAACTGAATATATTTGTGCAACCTAGGTGTGTCAAGTCCTATAGAAGTAGAAATGCAATATGCCCCATAGGTACCTGTTCTACTTGGTTCTCAGAGGCTTTCTAACCTACTGTTATTTATAGTATCTTTGCATGTATAACTGGAGTAAAAATATCTGGTTTGTTTTTAATTCAGATATTCCTTCTTGAGTTCTTGGCCAAAATACTCCTAAGTTATATTTATCAAACATCAACAGTATACTAGTATATTGTATCAGTAGAATTTGCTTGGACTCAGACCCTTGCATCCTTTTTCTAAGTCAAATTACCTGCCTGTTCATGAGAAATTCTTTGATGTTCACTGTTTTTTGATGCATCTCTCTTCCCCCCAGCTTGTGCCCCAGTTAGTTCGTATTCTGAAGAACCTCATCATGTCCGGATATTCACCAGAACATGATGTTTCTGGGATCAGTGACCCCTTTTTGCAGGTGAGGTCGAAAGAAAGTTTTGGATAAATGATATATTTTGGAATAGATTTTTCCTTCCTCTTATGTTTGTGTTGGGTAGAGATTTGGTAGTTAATTGATTAAACTAATTACATTAACAAATGAATAGTGACACAATTCTGTATGAGATTAATAGGATAAAATTATAGTTGTAATAGTCAAATCATATACTACATGGAAACTTGATTTGCCAATATAATACAGCTATGCAGGTGGTGGTATCCTTTGGCTGTGAAGTGTCAAAGTGTGGGTTGTCTAATAACTTCATTAAGACATAGAACCATATATAACTTCTCTAAAGATAATGTTTAAATTTCTTCTGTTTGAATTTTACCATTTCTGTTGGGATCTAAGACTTCATTTAAGTTATTTGAATTTCATATCAAGCAAAGTTCCTTTGTGCCAGGCAGAATTTGTTGACATTTGTCATATTTTGCACATTAGGTACGAATTTTGCGGTTATTAAGAATTTTAGGACGAAATGATGATGACTCAAGTGAAGCTATGAATGATATATTAGCACAGGTGAGTACTTAAACTTGCATTTAACTAAACACTCATTTTAGTAAAGCAAGGAGTAGAATGATTGTGAGTATATGGAGCAGTTTTTATTTGTGTTTTCTCATTGGTGACTGTAATCAGTCACAAAATGTCTCCTGTTACCTCTGGATATTTTTTGGAAGCATTGTTTTGTCACTTTTGTAACACCCTCTGTGTCTTTTCAGGTTGCCACTAATACGGAAACTAGTAAAAATGTAGGAAATGCTATTCTTTATGAAACGGTTTTGACTATCATGGATATTAAGTCAGAGAGTGGACTGCGAGTAAGTCTTTTTAATCTTTTCTTCTCTAAACATTTTATTTAAAATAATTGACTAGGATTTTGGAAATGAATTCCATTTGGAAATTAGTAAAGAATGATGCAGAATGTATAGTGCTTTTTTTTGCTATCTGAAGTATCATTTTCTCCACTGAAGGCTTAAGATTGATTATAATAGAAA